>NW_019392704.1:624357-1062014 GCF_000648675.2 Cimex lectularius
AGAGAAATGTTTAGATTAAAAGATATCACGATTTTCCGACGCCAGGACGTGATATCTTTCAAAATCGATAAAAAGCGAAATTACTCTGAAATGGTTGAGAATCGGACCATGGACAATATGAACTTTTTTGTTCATTTTAGGGTGAAGAATCTACTGGAGAAGTTTGTAGCACGAGTAGCAATTCACCCTGTATATATATATATAAATATTTAAAGGTATTTAAATGCCATAATTTTTACTTTTTACATTTTGTGTACAGTTAAAAATAAAGAACCGTAAAGAACTTTTATAACGCTTTTATTAATGATATTAATGATTTTACTGCTATTAATTAATTTATTAAGTTAACTGATCAAAACTCTTTCTATAATTAAGTGAGTTTCTATGAAAATGGTGATTATACATTTTCCTCATACCTTCATTGGTGTAAAGTTTTCCAGGTCGAAAATTAAGAAGTTGTTGAAAGGAGTAAAAAATAAAGATCAGACGCCTTTCTTCCACCAACGGTTGACAAATGCTAAACGGAGACTGATGTGAAAAGAAAGGAGGGAAATAATGGTTCAGCTTCGCGACTTGTGATGGGTAGCCGAGAATGGGCGTTGAACGCCACTCCACCAGGGCCGGAGAGAAAGCCGTACCGGGAAACTTCACATAATTCAAATTAACTCCCGCTGCTCTTGGAACCGGGCAAAAACTTGTGAACGGAGGGTGGCCCTCATTTAAAAGTTGCTAATTCGCCCCCGCCACACACCCCGCCCTCAAATTAATTCTCTTGCCGGTCGTAGACGGGGGTTCTTTGACAATCACCCCTCTACTTCTGTCGCAAAGTTTTTATAATAAACTTTGAAGCCTGTTTTATTGTTTTACGGAACAGCGCCTGAAAGAGTCGTTATTTATGAAACCTAAAAAAGAAAAAAAAAACAGCGGGAAAGATAGACAAAAAGTGTGTCTCCAGTAATCTAAAAGAGCGGGCGTGATTTTAAAAGGGAAGATTTCTTCGCTTTTGATAACAAGATAGCCTTCCGCATATTATGCCCATAGTTTACACTTCCCCCTGAGAATACTTGATGAAAAGAAAGTTATAAACAAAATCATGAACCAATTTAACAATTAGTAGTCTTTGAAAACACAATAATAAGCCTAACACAGATACACACACATAGAACTTTTTTTTCAATACAGAAAGGAAAACATTCAAATCAGGTCAACACCTAAGAACCGACCTAAAAACAAACTTGATTAACATGAAAAAGGTTTTCTTTTAAAATATCGTAAGGGGTTACAAAAGTACTGCGCTACGCATTATCCAGGAATAATATTTTTTTTCTTAACGGCTTAACATATAAACCCAACCAACCAGCATAATGAAAATTGTATAAAATGTGTAAAAAGGGCAACATGCTCTGTTGGATTCTCTGCCCATAAATATACTAAATTGCGTTATATGTGGAATATAGTGATGATGTATCTGTGTCTGAATGTACAAATGGAAGTTTAATGTTCCTCACACGGAGTTTACGAGTCGAGAACACACGAGACTTGCAAAAGACAGCCAAACAATTTCAAAAAGTCTCAGGAATTCTATCGGTCACAACTGGTCAGTTCTCAGTAATAAATGGATGTTTATTTGTAGTAAGTCGTACAATTTTAGAAAACTATTTTGCTTTGAAACAACATTAAAATTTACAATTAATTAATGTTTATATAAGGCATTGGTTGAGATAAAAAAATTAGCGTCACGAGCGGGATTCGAACCCACGACCCTCGGATAAATACGCCGCTACTCTACCACTTAAACTATCGTGACTCCGATCCACTTGGGCACTAACTTTCCATCTCAACCCCACCTTTCGAATTTATCTCCACCAATGCCTTATATAAAGATTAATTAGGGGACCGCGGTAGCTGAGTGGTTAGCATGAGAGACTCTCACGCCGCGGTCGTGGGTTCGATTCCCACCGTCGCCTCTAGCCCTTTTTTCCCGATAACCCCCAATTTGAACAACATATATAAGAGATTCGTCATGGCTAATATGCAAAGATCATAAGGCCAATTAAAAAAAAAAAAAATTAATTGAAAAACGATATTTGGTCAATCGGAACACGAACTATAAGGAAATAAAATGTACAATTTCTTACGGATAATTTCAAAATTCAAAACAAAAATGAAAGAGGGGACAAAAAAATTAAATAAACATAAAGTAGCGGAAATTTATATTAATAATGGAAAATGTCTTGCCAGTGTAACTAATTTTAATGCACTTTTTATAGTACTTTAACCGAAAGTGCTACTTCTTTTCATATGCATTATAAATGGCTTTGTTGTTTGTACAATTGGATAGCCATAAGATGTAATAAATATTATATAAAAGATGTGATATAAAATTACATAAAACCTAAAAATAAGGACGTACATACTTTTGAATTGTCAGCCTTCAAACAGCCTATTTAACAAAACTACCAACAATTGTTTGCTATAGAGCGCTTGATTTATTTATACTTAAATTACTTAACACGTGTCCCCCCCTTTAAGCCTGAAAGAGAAACAAATAATAAACCAATGCCACTACAGTCACCAATCTATGAAACGGATAAGAACTGTTAACTCTGTCAGCTATAAATTGAAAATGAAAAGAGACTAATTGGTATATTAAAAGTAGTCTATATTTTTAGTTACCACAGTTTACAAGAATTCGGTCCTCAGAAATCTGGATTTGTTATAAGAAAGTGGAGGTCTTGGTGACATATTGAGTTTTGATATGTTATTTTCAGTTAAGAAGATATCAGATCAAACTAAAGGTCATTACTTCGCTCAAGAAAAATCACTCAAGAGGATGTAAGAATCTAAGGGAAATTATTATGGAAAGACTCAATTAAAACTAAGTAGAAGATTTTTCCATAATAAATCCATGAAAACCCCCTTTTCGAGTTCACTGAGGACATATGTGGATAATTTTATTTATTTGTAAAGCTATTCGGACCAATTAAGACATTCAGAGGAAGTTGGTTGTAATACAATATATTATGTACAGTACAAATGAAATAAACACTACAAATAAAAGTAATAAAAGATATAAAACAGAAGTAATTACATTGAAAGGTAAGTGAAGTGAAATTTTAATGATTGTACATAATTATGTATAATATAATGTAGTTAAAAAATAGTAAATCAAATAACATGTAAAATATAAATAAAATATAAAAAACAAAAAACAATTAAAAAGTTTATCTTTATTATATTGTCTATTTTTTAAAAATAAAAATTTAGGTGAGTGGCCCAAATCTACTTTTTCTCTCCTTTTCCCTTTTATACTTAATCATTTAATTAGCACAAGGTTTACTCTTCATAGAGGTCCGGCTTAGAGATTTATTATTTTATATTTCATTTATATAATAATTTAAATGTAATAATATAATATTTTAAAAGTAAGGTTAGGTCCGTTTTATTAAGTAAATAAAAATAAATAAACATTAAATTCGTAAGGAGACTCTTTACGCTGAAATTTTCAATACAGAAAATAAAGATATCATTAATTGTATTTTTTTAATTAGCAGAATGCAAGTTATGTAATAGTATTACGTTTTCTCGGTCCCAAACAAGAGATATTTCGATAAATATTTTGAGCCGAGGGAAAGTCAAAACAGGGCAATTATTTAAAAAAAAAGTGTAATAGTTCATTAGGAACTTCAAGCTAAAAGGGCTTTAGCTTCATAATTCTGCATGAGCTGCAGTTTGGGAAATGTTTGACTTGCATGTTACATTGCAAGACCAACTGTCTGACCACTCGTACAAGACATATATAGTCGAACAACATTATAAATAGGACACAAATAAATAGGATTAGAAAATAAACTCTTTTGTCAGGATTCCAGGACTCACAGGATAGAAGGGATGGGCCGAATTCCACAACAACGCCAGTAGGACGAAGAAAATTCTGTAAAATTTCGATCTATTTATAAAAACATACCTGGTAGAACAATACAACAGAAGATGGCAAAATGCCTTACACAACATAGGACCAATGTAATCTGTTGACTGGACATCGCCGATTTAATAGACATTTCAAATGTTTACAGATTTAAAGGAAGAGAAACAGCTTTAATAAAGCTAAATGAAAAACCTGAAAATAATGATCCACGGACTATATAAAGAGGAGGGCAATAGTCCTAGTTCATGTACGAATGTTTTACGCAGTTTTAACCACGTCAATAAACCTGAATTTGACATCCTGCAGTCGAGGAAAAGATTCAAAATATACCAAAAACAGAACCGAGCGGACAATAAAGCCCTGAGAAACACCAGCAGCCATATGGCTTGAGAAGGGATAATGAAGAAGAATGGTGAAATGCAATTTTCTAGAAAGTAGGTAGGAGTAAACAGTTGAGGTAGTTAAATAGCTCGTTTGAAAGGATCAACCGACATCCCAGGATATTCGTAAGGATTAGATATTCTATAATCCTATAATTAACAAACAAGGTCTTTGCTTTGATTTAAAACATTCTATATGTAATGATTCACGAAGCTTTGAAAGAAAATCATCATTTTAAAAGGATATATTCAAATTAGCCAGATTTCATTGAGTAAATTATTTATTCCAGATTTTCAAGCCGTACTGCATAGATAATTTATAATGTGTATTAGTTTGCGCTGTTTTTCACCTCGATCTAATTATATCATTTGATTGTCTGTAGTAGGAGAAACAAAGGTTTAGGCCAAGGTGCTCTAAAGTCGATAGCGGCAAGGCCGAACCCTATTAAGGTAGATGCTTATTGCCACGCGATCTGCCGACATGGGGCCAGGGCGCAACTGATTTATGTAGGTCCCGAAAGGATCGAACGGAAGGGGGGTCCACGTTTCCTCAACACCACAGCATTGATGGATCTGCTCTGAGATTGAGTGTCTCACTTCCATGTTTCCGAGGTGAAACTCGCATCAATTGAACCAGAGGGGCGACATTTCCTTTCTTTTCGTATCTAGATTTGAATCGAATGCAAGCAAGGGAAACTGGCCATTATAAGGGGGGAAGAAAATAAGAGGTCAACAATAATTTTTTTTCTGAGATAATGCGCCTTCAAGAAAATACGCATATTTTGTATAAAAAGGTAACAGATTTCAAATCCTTGAAAAAAGACAAAAGGCAATGTTTAAAAAAATGTAGCACGTAAGAATATTTACTATATTAACTGAATTAACTATAATTATAAGCAAAAAACAAAAGATGTAAACAATTCTGTCAACATGAGGACGTACGAAATGAAAGATGATAACATAGTAACTTTAGGTTAACACAAGTATTTCGTTTCGCTATGCACTGTATTAGAGCTCTTCCCGGCACTCTTTTCTGATGATGCGTTAGTTTAAATACACAACATTCATTTACATTTTCGATACTAATCTTTTCAATCTGAATGCTTTCAGAGTTAATAAATCAAGTGGCAATCGATCCTATAAAACATAAAATTGGTGGTTTTAGCTACAAGCTATAGCGAACACTTGCAAGATAGAAGTTGAGTTAAATTTTTGACACTAATTAATTGCTTTCTTCACAGAAGTATGTACAGCTAGCAATGTCATGAACAAAAGAAATAAAAAATCTGTCAGACTCGGAGAAGGGGAGTTGGAACAATATTTAAAAAGGTAGATTTAAGGTTATGTTAAGACGTCACAAGGCCACTGATTTCTCATGACGTACAAGATGGTTAGTGGGACGTTGAAGAGAAAGGTAGATGGTTGGTGCGGAGCAGATCTTGGAAATTGTGGAATCGCGTTCGGATCAGGTTCCTCAACGGTAAGATAGGAATTTGGACGGTTTGGCTGAACTCAAAGTGGAATTCTTAAGTCCAAATCGGGCTGATTAGTGTTTTGTATATTCTTTTAATTAATTAACATTTTTATTTATGGTTTTTGTTGAAATGAAAACATTAGTGTCACGAGCCGGATTCAAACCCCGACCTTCGGCTCAATACCCGCTTCTCTAACCACTTGACTTATCATGACTTCGATCCACTCGGACACCAACAAAAGATTAATTTAAAGAAGTAATTTCAAAGTAAAGCAATCAGACCACTAAATATAATAGATTTAATAAGTAAAACGAGGTATAACTTCACTAACAACTCTCCGTGGCCACTACATAAGTCGGTAAGAATCCATTCTGATTACACGACATTTGAAAATGGCCAAAAAAGGTGGGAAATTTAGGTTGAGATGGAGAATTGGTGTCCGAGAGAATCGAAGTCACGATAGCTCAAGTGGTTAGAGCAGCGGCGTATTCAGCCGAAGGTCGTGGGTTCGAATCCCGCTCGTGACACTAACTTTTTCATTTCAACCAAAACCTTACTAAAAAGGTTAATTAATTGAAATAAGTAATTTAGTCAATCAGACCACTAAATGCAATGGATTTTGTATATTGTTGTGGACACTTAAGCCGGATTTACTTCTGAGTTGTTTTCTGTTGAATTCTTGTCTTTGGATGTGTGGATTCCATATGCAAATAGAACCAAAGGTAACAGATTCTGTTGGAGAGTGATTACTATATTGTTTATGTGCGCTGGTGGGCAGGTTCAAGTTTTAAGTGGACTGAGGTAAACGTCATCCGATGGTTGTTTTGTTCCTTCAGGTTAATGCATTACCAAGTGCAGTCTCTAATGTGACCTACGTGATCTTGGATTGCTTCTGCTACCAGGATAAGGTCAGACTGTAAGAAGAGGATTGCGGTGTGATAGTGAGTGGTTTGTATGTTAGAACGTGTAAAATTGTTTTTCAATAATTATTTGTTTACATTTGTTCGATTTGTATTGAACTTAATATTTAAGTTTAACAATTAGAAAAATGAAAATAGTAGCCTTAGGGCTAATTAATTTGACTACGACGATAGAAAGGGCGTAATTTAACGTAAATGAGTTAATTTCTAAAGGTAAAGAAAATAACATGTCTGTTTTGTTTTCTATTTCGGCATAGTAGAATTTTTAAACAAATATTTCTTTGCAGATGAATTACGCTGCCCTGTACTTGAAAGCAATGGCATTTAAATGAAGTTCGAAGTCAAAAGGGAAAACAGAAAATCCAACAAATTATTAATCGCCGGGTAAAAGTAATGTTTTCACGTTTACATTTTTGCAAACTGGTGGGGGAAAAAGAAGAAACCCATTTTTATAAAGAAGTGTTTACGAAGATTTAACAGAGTTGATCCTTTCAATGTGGGTAAGGGAAATGAACCGATCCCCTATTCATGAAGCTTGTTAGGAGGCATCCCCCCCCTATAGCGTTTTACCTGTCTCAAGGGCTCCCTCGAGAAAATATGAATGTAAAATGTTTAAGCGATGAAAGAGTTGCTCTCGGTAATACGTTTCCTCCATGTCGAGTGGGTTTTTTCATCGCTAATTTAAAAATCACTCTGCACTGGAATATTTTCAAGGGAGACCGCATATATAAATAAATAAAATACGGTTTTAAGAAGTTAAAATCTAAATAATTACACATGGATTCCATGTCTAAAGGGACATAATAAAAAAACGAGATGTACGAGGGAATCAAAGTCAATGAATATTTTCTTTAGCTCAAATATGTCTGAGTACTAGAAAATATGTTTACTGTGTCGACATCATTTAAAATTTCACGGTCTGTTTCGAACAAAAAGTTTCAATCCGGATCTAAAAAACAAACCAAATGGTCGTAAAGTAATTAAAATGGATGTTCGTTAATTGTATATTAAAAGAGAAATGTATTATTACCTTAGACTCCAAGTACAGTACGGTTAGTAAAAAGTAAATGAAAAGAATATTAACGTGAAATTAAACCAGAGGGATTCTGGTGGTTGGTGATAATTCGTTAGTAATTAGTCACTTAATGCCAGATAATCCGGGTCCGGCTGTCCTTTGTCGTTTCGGTTTAAGCATTGCCCTCAGCTATGTATAGATGAAATTTAATTTTGTAAAATTTTATAGGAAATATGCACTTATTACAATACAAAAAATATTTATGATCTTTCTTCTTCCAGGTAAAATTTATTCGCAACGACCAAACTACATACACATAGTGTACGTTAGGACTACCACCATTCATGCACATACACCCACTGTTTTGGATTATCAGACGTGATTCAGCGGTGGATGTTGGTGATTTTTTGTTTAGTCGGATTCTTTTTATAATATTGTTTCTGCACGCCAGTGCACATAAAAACAAGGTAATTCCTCCATTCAATCAAGTCTTCTACCATGGGCTTTACTTGTGTACTAACATGGAACCCTAGTACTCAACAAAAGATATTAACAACTCAGACGGCTACTTATGTCAAAATTTACACTAAGTACACATGACAAACCAACCGCTTACCGAACACTCATTAAACCGATTTGGCCTTACTGACTCGAGCTGTTTGGCTTGAATTCTCCAATATTCAAGGAATCTAATCTTTTCAATCCAAAGTCCTCCTCCGCATCATCTACGCTGTCTTCATTCATCATTAAGTTAACCATTCAGAAAGTGGAAAATGGCTTTGGAACCGGTGAAAGGTCGCTTGAGGACAGTATGATCCAAGGGTCAGCGATGTGTTTGGGCCACTTATTTTATTTGCGACAAGCGTTACTCGTCAGTTATCCCCCTGTGATTGGTATCGTTGGTACAGAGTAAATTTTTAGTCGACAACGAAAGGTGGTGATCGTTATTACTAATTTTTAATGTTCCCAATGTCGCACGTTGGTCAATGATTCAAAAACATTTAGGTACTGCAGTAAAAAATATAACTGTAAAAGTATGGTGATGATAAATTTCAGTGTCAAACGATCACTCACATGACAATCAAATGCAGACAAATCAAAGTCAGAAAATCCGCTCACTTGCAAAGAAAATTTCCAATCCATATACCGCCTTCCCTAATCTGCTCAAAATCTTATAAAACAGCAGCAAAAACAACAATACAATAACAGGAATAAGTTGACACATGGGCACCAGCTTTTGGGCCAAAGCCCGCGCAGGTGCCCCTTATGCAGAGAAAGGTTGCTCGATGTGTCCCACATAATGGAGGCGTCATGCCTTGGCTCCATACAGAGAGCGTGAAGGCATGCCGCCGGACTTAAGAAGAGTTCTCGAACACGGTAGCGAGTTTCAGAGTCCCCTGTTTCGCTTTTTAGGGGAAATTGGGGTTTTCTATTGTATATAGTATGTCTTATGTGTAGTGTGACTATATGTTTTGTCTGAGGGTATGTATTTATTAGCGTGAATGGCGAGGGGTGAGGGTGAAATGTAACGTCATCATCACCCCTCGAACGATGAGGGCGTAAGAGTGTGTGCTCGGCGGCGATGGCGGAATATTTATAAAAGTATTCCATCGACCCCAATCTAGATTAGTTTGAGTATAGGGTCGGTGGAGGAATATCAAGTACTCCACCGACCAAACGGAATGAGTGTACTGTATGGATGTATTTATTTGTATGAATGTAGTGTTTGAAAGGGTAAATANAAAAAAAAAAATAAAAATAAAAAAAAAATAAAAAAATAAATAAATAAAATTAAAAAATTAAAATAACAATAATAACAGGAATAAACAGTACATTCTATGTGAGTAGAATAACTTGATTAAATTAAAATTCCTCTTTACGTTAACATAATCAACAACTAATACATTGACCACTAAAAACGTAAATGGATTAATAAGTAAAAGAAGTATCACTTCACTAAACATCCTTCCCGTGGCCACTTCATAATTCGTTTAAAATCCAATCCTGATTACACGACATTTGAAAATGGCAAAAAGAGGGAAAATTTAGGTTGAGATGGAGAATTGGTGTGCGAGAGGATCGAATCACGATGGCTCAAGTGGTAGAGCAGCGGCGTGTTTAACCAAAGGTCGTGGGTTCGAATCCCGCTCACTGACTTTTTATCTCATCCAAGACCTTACATGAAAAGAATAATTAATAATCAACTACATTTTCTAATTCAATTTTGTACACAAGTCTCCATCAAGAAACGTTTGGATTTTACCCAGGTCTTGTAGATGACCCGGAAAAAGTCGGTCGTAACTCCGTAAATAAATGAAAAAGGTTTTTTTCTGAAATACATCTAACCCGATCGTTCCTCACTATTTCTACTACTTATAGATTGATATGTTTATAAGTGACCTTCCAAAGTATGTGATTGTATTTGTCTTCTTTGGAATTAGTTGAATGTTTCAACCTTAAAGCTCATTATTGTTCCTGATTGTTTTGTGATCAATTTTCTTGTGTCCTCTATTTTTTTGTAAATTGTTTGTTGTTAGAAATTGTGTTCATTTGTAAGTGGCAAGTGTCACGTCAGTATTGAGTGATGTCATTTTGCGCCTGTGTGAGTAGTTTACTCTAGTGGTGATGCCGTTTATTTTCTGTTCAACTGAACTTTTTTAGTTCGACCGTTTCCGGTCATTGCTGGTTTGTTTTTCATTTTCATCCCAGTATTCCGCCATGTTCAGAAGATTGCCCAGTCTAGTCAATGCCATCATCCAAAACGAAAAAATCCGACACTGGAAAAACACCTCAACAAGAAATTTCAGAATAAAAATTTACATACACTACGATTTTACCTAGTATTCAAAATGACCTTTAATGTTTTGTTTATGTGAATATATGAACAATATTTCTATTTTAAGTGCCAATATTTGATTCAAATATTTTCTTAAAAAATAACTTGTATATTCAAATAAGGAGGATAATATAATAATTAAACGAATAAACATCTAATTTAGTCTAATTTTTAGTTTAATGAAAATGCTAGTAGAATAATAAATATACTTGTTAAAAGACATTGGTAAATTTTTCAAAGCTTTTTTTTGTTTAAACAAGAGGAGAATGTGACAGGTGTTGATTACAATAAACCATTTTGCGCACAGATCACCAAATGCCGGCATTACTTCGATCTATTAAGAGTAATGATGACATGAATCATTTATATTTGAAAAAGTACTGTGAGATAGTTCAGGTGTCTCCAACAAATAACTTATACAGAAGGTTTATTTGAAATTCCAATTGCAGAGTGTTTGGGGATTGTAGCGGAATGACTGTGCTTCCAATGCTTTAGAAAGAGGAAGGCTTAATACCTCCCAGCCAGAATGTTTGTCCTACTCACAAATTGCATTTTAAGCTCCACCCACTTCTCCGGCTTTAAGCCGTGTGATGTATAATAGGGAAATCGGCGTCTACGCGGTTTTCCGAAGTCCACTTCCTCTTTTTACGACTAAATATTGTGACCACGCCATATACTTTCCTGTTTTTTTTTTGTTGTCCTTTCTTCTTTCATTCTTTTATTTCTATTCCGGAGAGAGAGAGAAAAAACTAATTGGCGGATCCTCTCCCCCTTGCCCAAGGTCCCATTTATTTACGATGCGCATAAATTAGGGGAGTTAATGAGGAGTGAGGTGATATTTCACCCTTGATATCCTCCCCTATTGGGGTCGGACTTTGAAATTACTGCCCTTAAACTTAGAACAATGTCGGAATGCTCGGGAAGCCAGATCACTTCACAATTTCACTCTTCGACTTCCATAAGATTTCCGGACCAATTTACATCGTGAACAGTTTTAAACTTTGTAACGCGAGAAACGACCAAATTCGTGAAAAATCACAGTTTACATCATCATTGTCTCATATTTTTAGGTTCCTTCAACTTTTTCAACGAATTTCCTATAATAATATCTTGCCTTCGATACACTACATATTTTAAATGTTAATAAACCAAGAGTATTGCACAACAGGCTTTAATAATACCCGACTATTAATCTTTTAAATACCTGTAATATTTTATTATTACAAACCATGGCAAAAAGAAAACGAATTCCGTCACTAGAACATATATAATAAATAATTCTAATCTTTATTGAAAGGAAACAGTTACGCATAATAAATGCCTCTATATTGAGTGTTAAATTTAATAAACCGACAGGAGATTTTTCATGAAAACCAATACCCATGTGAAAAGTATAGAATATGACTAACTTTATTTTATAATCGATTGGGTAGTAAATTATTCCCGTAAGACAGAGAGGATCATTTTTCAGAAAAAAATCCTGATCTAACCACCCTTTCAATATGGCAACCGGTTAATATTTTCTCTATCCTAGTAAGTTGATAAACACAATGGATATTTCCTTGAATTGTAAATTATTACAATATTCCAACGACAGATGGAAAATTTAACTAAACAAAATTTGAAGTCTCGTAAAATATCTCTTCTGTCCATTGTCAAATACACTGGAGCTTTACAAGGCCTAAACAACCATTGACTTATATCATTTGACCAAACATAATCTCGTAATAATACTGTCAAATCACATCAAATATTAAAAATCAGAGGAAACAAGTGAGCTGATAAAAAAGGCAGTCATCCCATTTGAATTGTTGATGCGAGCTTTTGATTTGAACAAGCAATCCTTTTAAAAATGGATCAACTACTAAAAGTATAATCTGTAATGAATATTATGAAAATTAAAGCATTTTAATTAATTCAATTATATAATTAAGTAAAATTTAAATCTGAATTAGTTCTACTTCTAAACAGTAACTAATAATTTTAATGTTGCAGCGCTTTAATGTGCTAACTTGCAGTTCGTTCTCTTGTAATAATTTTACCTATTATACCTTTACCTATAAAATCAAAGGAAGAATTTTATAAAATAATCACCAGAAGAAAAAAATGTTTAAAAAACGACGTAATCCAATCTGAAAGAGTGTTCAAGTGTTAGTTAAACTAAAATAATGCTCTCACAAATAATGCATTTAATTAAATTAAACTTTTATTGTTATAAGTATTCCGTTTATTCACCATGAGATGCCGATACTGCATGATTAACCAATGAATTGAGAAACATAATTACGTTTAATTACATATTGTTTCAAGTTATATCGATAAAGATCATGAAATGGAGCATATAAGGGAGAGATTTCTTTTTACATATAGTAAATTACACGCAATTTTGTTTATAATTTTTAACGGTGTGTTTATGGCACATTATAATGAAATCTTCAAACACATATCAAGATTATTCAGCTCTTTATAAACAAGCGAAAAAGTTATGGCATGCAATAAAGGAATGTCCTCTATTCATGGTTATATTTTTGGTTTTCACTGTATGCTGTTCGAAATAAATATAACAAAAATGTATTCTTTTGTATCCATTGTTTACATTTTTCATCCGATAAAATCTATTGGTTATTCAACAACAACATTGAACAAAATTCAATTAATAAATAAAATACCGGTAGTGATTACAACGGATAGCAGCCGTTACAACGGAGCTTGCCGATTAGATGAGACAATAGAAATCACCTTGCGTTGGCTGAATAAGTATTTATTTCAACTATAGCAACCTGATGGGGAAGGATGGCCGCAGTTGGAGGATCAAGGCCGATATGGTACAATAGATAAAGTTCATAGACAGTCGATGTGAAAAAATAGTAAATATTATCTTTGAATTTATAAACTTTGCCTTAACAAATCCTGCAGTATAATTCTAGTCACTATGTATGTATAATTGTGTAATCAAACATGGTAACAAGTATAAATAAGATCCCTGACTTCAGGGATACTCAAAGTCAGTTAATAACAATAAAAAAATGAAGAAATGCCATAGTTGTCAGTAATATTGTAAACTTTAACTTTAGGATGCCAATTACCACCAATTATGACAGTACAAAAAGAATCCTTATACTCTTACAATTTAATGAATGGAGATAAAAAGGAAATATAAAATAATAATAATAAATATAAAAGTAATAATAATAATATATAATTTAAAATAATATTACTTTTTTTTTACTGGGGCTTCCGACATATAGGTCATTTCAGCCCCAACTAAGTCTATATTCTGTTTACCCTTTCAAACACTACATTCATACAAATAAATACTTTCATACACCTAAATACATCCATTCAGTACACTCATTCCGTTTGGTCGGTGGAGTACTTGATATTCCTCCACCGAACTATACTCAAACTAATCTAGATCGGGGTCGATGGAGTACTTTTATAAATATTCCACCATCGACCCGAAACACACACTCATACGCTCTCATCGTTCGAGGGGTGATGATGACGTTACATTTCACCCTCACCCCTCGCCATTCACGCTAATAAATACATACCCTCAGACAAAACATATAGTCACACTACACATAAGACATACTATACAATAGAAAACCCCAATTTCCCCTAAAAAGCGAAACAGGGGACCCAGAAACCCGCTGCCGTGCTCGAGTACCATTTTCCAGATTGGATGGCATGCCTACACGCTCCTTATAGGGAGCCAAGGCATGATATGTTTCCAGTATGTGGGACACATCGAGCAACCTTTCTCTGCGTAAGGGGCACCTTCGCGGGCTTTGACCCAAATGCAGGTGCCCGTGTGTCAACCGCGTTTGCCCAATCCTCAGTCGGGAATATTTCGCTGTTAATGAACAAATATCACGATGCCTTATCATCAACAATACATGCGTTATACGTTCATTACAGGTATATAAGTAAATCTGGCATGAGAAATATTCTAATCTATACAAACATCAAAAAAACAAAACAAATAACATTATATTGGCTCAATGTATCAATAAAACCCTATCTATGCAGATGGCCTTGTTAAAAAGGGTCTGCATGCTGTTTATTGCTCCCAACCTACAATAACTCTTTCCTTGCACTTCTGCACAGTTGAAAAGGTTCATTGAAAAAAATGATGTGAAAAAAATTGTAAATATTATTTTTGAATTTATAAAAATTACTTTACTTACCCCTAATGTATAATTAAGCGGTCAACATGGTAACAGGTATAAATAATTTCCCTGACTTTAGGGATATTCTGGTCAGTTAATAATAATAAAAAATGAAGAAATCCTTTACGGTTATCAATAATAATGTAAACCTTAACTTATGATGCTAATTACCACCAATTATGACAAAACATAAAGGATCCTTATACAATTATTGTTTAACATAAAAGGTGATAAAAAGGAATCGTATAATAATATTACGCTGTTAATGAACAAATATCACCATATAAATGATAAATGGTGGAGGAAGTGTTTCATTCAATATTTTTAAAAATATTAAATATCACCATGTCTTACCATTACCAAAGTATATAAATTGAACAGTTCATTGCTGATAGAATATAAATTGGGTACGAAAATATCTTCTATAGAAGATCAAAAAAGCAACCAATAACTTTATGCTGGTATAATGAATCAACAAAATCCCTTCTAAGCAGATGACCTTGTTAAAAAGGGGTCTTTATTGGCCCCAACCTACAATAACTCATTCCTTTCGCTTCGGCAAGGAAATTATTGAAGACTGAGGGAGGAAAAAAAGAAGAATATCCTTGGAGATTGGAATTCCCCACCCCAGTACGAAGGCATTAGTAAAGCGTCCAAATCCGAAAAAATTGCTAGGTTGGGACTTCAGGTCGGATGGTGGTCATTGGTGTTATTAGGGTCTTTTGTGCCAGCTGCGGGTATGCGGTCATTCCCCGTTTTATAGCAGATGCGAAACAAAAGGCGGTTCAAAAGTGAAGCCCTTCAACCGAAGATTAACAGTGTGCCGATTAAATGTCCGACAAGGGATGATTTTTGTTGGGATAGTTAACTGGCCCTCGTACCGCCATGTAATTTAACAAGACATCAAGGACATTTCATGAATGAATATTTAATTCTTGTTTGTGGGAGAACTTCATTAATAAAATCCCAAAATTCTGTAAGTAAATTTTAGAGTAAATCCTAGTTCAAACGGTGTTACCTGGGTAATTTATAAGCCTTTAAAACTCCAGTTCAACTTAGACACTCCGCATGATAGATCACTTCAAGAGTATTACGGAACTTTCTGTTTACCTGAGAATCGTTACTATAAATGAATAAATTCGTTACTAAATACCATAGCTTAAAAAATTAACGCAAAATACTATAAAATAATGTTATAACTTAAGTCCAGAATTTTATCAAGATTTTTGTTTATCGGCGTGTGCGTTTTTTTACTTTCAGCAGTCATACCTGTAGAGGAAGACTACCTTTTGGTGGAAATCGGTGTAGGTATTATTTGTGTTTTCTATCGATGGATATGGCCATCTTTATCATCCAGGTCAGTGTGAAGTCATGAACTCATTATGGAAAAAAATTAGTTGGGTGTTCTCCTGTTGTGTTGTTTGACGATATTTGATCCAATAATTTCATTATTACTTTTATTGCCAATATATATTTATTAATTGTTCATATTACTAGGGGATCTACTTAAGGATCTTATTGGAGTTGTATGTATTTTTTGGTACATGCAGGTATTTTTTTACTGTTTATTTTGAAATATTTGTACTGCCAAAAAAACGCCAAACTTTTTCAATGATTTTGCCTGCGTAGCTGTTCAGCTACGGGGTATAACAATAGCCGCGATCTTACTCTTGCTGGGCGTGATGGATGTGGTCAGTATTTTAAAGGTATTCTCGAATTGGTATCGCTTTTTCTCCTTGTTTTTTCTATTTGAATTAACCTATTTAAACAGAGTAAAAATTTCTCCGGATAGCATGCAGATAGCTTGAAATGGAATAGTTTCGTACACTTTTATTGCCCTTAAAGATTATGTTAGTGCCAGTCTTGGTGTTGGGATATTTTTCCTTCTGCATTGCCTCTGACTCACTCTCATTTTCTCTCTCTCTCTCCCGTTCTGATCTTCATTTTTCTCTCACCTACTCGCTCTCTTTCCCCTCCTCTCTCTCAGTATTGTTTTATTGTTATTAGTTTCAAGTACTGGTTTATTTTGTATTTTAATAAAATATTGAGGCGTGTTAAACAAAACAACAATTAGTTTTTCTTCTAGGTTTGGTCTTTTTTCTTGTAATCCTACACATTGCAATATTCAATGCACTGAAAGTTGTTTCATGAGCAATAAAAGATCCTATTTGACACTAAACAGGATCGAAAAAGTAAAACAAAGGACAATTTTTAAGTTTAGAGCTAGCTATAAGTTTTCTAAAATGAAAGGTAGTCGAGGCAAAACAACAGTATGCATGAAAAAATTGTTAATTAACGTATCAATTAAATAACTGTTGTTCTTAAACGGTTTTCTCCTACTTTATCTGAAACTCCTACCTTATCAATCGCCACAAAGCCGTCTCCATTCCCAATGGCTTTACCTCCTCCTTCCACCCACTGAAATCTGGGGTGCCCCAAGGCTCTAGCATCTCTCCTATCTTTTTTCCATTTATATCAACGACCTGCCCGACTCCACCCAGTCCTGTAACTATCACTTATATGCTGATGACTTCCAAATATACATATCCTTCCACCTTTCCGATCTTCACTCGGCCATTCTCAAGATCCAAAAAAGACAAACTCCATAAAACTTCCCTAGTCCTCAATCCGTCCAAATCCACCGCCATAATTATCGGTTCAGGCAATTCCTCTATTCCCTCTATCCCCTTCTGTTCCTCGGTTAAAAACCAAGAGTAGCCTTTGACCAAAATCTTTCCTGGCATCCTCACATTTCCCAAATTTCCCGCCATTGAATTGCCTCCCTCAGCCTATTTCGTCGGTCCAGGCTTCTCTTACCTTTCTCCACCCGCAAACTCCTTGTATCTTCCCTTATACTTCCCTTCTTCGATTATAACTGTCTCTCGGAGGGGGGGGGACGCGAGATTGAAGCGTATTATGAATAGTTGCGTAAGATTCGTGTTTGGCACCCCACGGGGGTCCCGGGTGTCAGGGTTGTATTCCCAACTTTCCTGGCTATTCCCCTCCTTCCGTGCACAGTATTTCCTCCTAGGTTGCTTTCTTTTCCAGTCCATCCATACTCGTCGTCCTCCCTACATCACCCAATCCCTCCAATTTAACTCTGCTCATCCCCAATCGACTTTTTCCTTCCGCAACNCTATTCCCTTTATTTTCTAGACCTTTCCACCACACTAAAGCTGCGAAAAAGAATCTAGGTAGAATAATTGCAGTATATAGCCATTGGGCTACCCATGGTTTGATGCCCCATGTTTTACCGACAATTCTCCTACATTGTACTATTGATATGGTGCCTTTCCTGTATCTGTTATTAATATGACCTATCCAAGTTTCCTGTCAAGTGTCACACCAAGGAATTGGATTGAATCCGCTAACTTTAATTCTATGCTCTGAAATTTAGGGTTTTTAAAATTACCTGATGTTCTTCTCCTGCTAAACATTATCAATTATAGTTTAGCAGGATTAATTGATAAACCTTGTCACAACACCACCCATAAAGTAATCCCATGACGTTTTCCATCAGTAGTGAGAGTCAGGGGATCCCTACCTGTGAGCCTTATAGTACCATCATCTGAAAATAATTGACTGTAGAAGCCTGAATTATTCAGAAGTTCTATTAAGCTGTTTACTGTAATTAGCCATAAAAGAGGTGACAAACAGCCTCCCTGTGGACAGCCTCCTTTTACATTAATTTTAAGAGTGCTGCCACCTAAGCACATATTGACCATCCTCCCCTCCAAGTAAGTCTTCACCCATCTAGTAAGGTGATGGTCAACATTGTAATTATCTAATGCTGATATAATGCAAGAAGTATCAGCATTATCAAACGCCCCTTGGATATCGAAGAAGCAACCTAGTGTATATTCATTATTAAATATTGATTTCTTGATCCTGCCTATTAGTGAGTGCAAGGCAGTTTCCCCTGATTTTCCTGGTAAGTAGGCATGCTGATTGGGATGTATCACTGTATTAATTCCACAATCATGCCTAATATATCTATCTAAAATTTTCTCTATAATTTTTATGAAAATAGAAAATATACTTATACGTCTATACGATTTAGGTAATTGATATGAGACCTTACCTGGTTTGGGTAAGAAAATTACCCTTATTTCCTTCCAGCATTTTGGTATATGTCCCAATTCCAGACTACTCCTTAGGAGATCCCACACTGTTCTAGATAGACTCGGTGTATCCTGTTGAAGGAGGGCAGGGAATATTCTATCCACGCCGGCTGCCGTGTATTTCTTGAAGGAATGTGCCGCCCATTTATAGGCCTTCCAGGAAATTACCTCATTAGCCTTATTCCAGTTTGGTGTTGGTAGTTCAACCTCAGCTGGGATAGTAGAAGAGTCTGACCTGGGGAAATGAATTCTTGCCATTAGGTTCAGGGTCTCCTCGCAGGATGTAGTGTAACCCCATTATCATCCTGTAATAATCCTTTTCCAGAAAATTATAAATACGAGAACTTTCCTTAATTGTTTCTGTTTCCAAGCAAAAGTTCCTCCAGGCTTTACGCTTGGTTTTCCTTAACTCTTTTTTATACTTTTTCTTCATGGAGATAAAATCCCTCCAGTATGGTTCAGAGTTCCACTGCAGGGCTTTTTTGTGTAATGCTTTGACCCTTTTCCTTAAACTAGCCAGATCTTTATTCCACCAGTGATGTCGGTTCTGGCGTAGTATTTTTTCAGGACACGCTTCTACATATGCAGAGTTTATGACCTGTATAATGTTATTAGCACCCTGCTCCAGCTCTGTAACATTAGAAGGAGTAGGTATGCAACCTGTGATATTGTTAATAATATTAGTATGTGTTTCCCAATTTGTTAGTTTAGGATTCCTAAACCTTATTTTGTTGACTTCTCCTGAGATTTTGAAATCAATGATACAATGACCTGAGGAGCTCTTACCTGGTGTCACCTTCCACTCCGTTACCCAATTAGCAATTGGCAGAGAGGCTAGTGATACATCCAATACTTCCCTTCTATTTTTTGTTATGAAAGTGGGAGTGCTGCCTGCATTCATGATGTATAAATTTCTGCTTAGTACAGCTTCCAAGAATGAAATACCATAGTGCTACCCCAAGCTAGGTTGTGTGCGTTGACATCACAGCCCAGAATAAGACCTATATTATTATCGTCGGAATATGATATAAATTCCTTTACTGCCTCAGTTGGACAGTCCTCATCATGGGGTAAATATGCATTTGCCAAATACAAAGTTGTGTGGCTCCCCCTTCTCCTAAAATCAATTGATATAGTTATGATGTCCCTGGAACAAAACCTAGTTATAGGGATTGGTTTTAATTCCCTATGGGCCACAATGCAAGCTCTCGGCCTGTCATGCCTTAGATCCTGAAACCGTCAAAATTTTGATTTTTTAAACCGATTACTTGGCCCCTATAGATATAGGGTTCCTGTATCATATAAATCAACGTTTGCAGGACAGTCATGTCCCTACCGATTTCGGCCGTAGCAATCTTGCTGTACTGCATATTGATTTGTGATACCCTGAGAGGTCTCACGATTAATCCATGGTATTTACCTGGGGGTTTCGTCTTTGTTTGAACCTGTCCCTGAGGGGAGGTTGAAACATGGACGAGGACCCAACCTTATGAGACTTGTAGCGATCCTTATTGTGCTCAAACCTGGATCGCCTTCCTCTCTTACCTCTTTTGCTTTTAAGTTTTAACCAGGGTGAATCCCTCAACTTTATCTCCCTGTACCTGAGGGGGAGCAACCTTGTCTCTTTCACAGCGCTCCAAATTGGTGCTGCCGGTAAGGAAGGATTGCTCTCCATATTCGTGTTGTCTCTAACTATTGCTTCCGATACTTTTCCACCCATTCCATTGAAAAAGACACTCGTCAACAGCCGAAAACAACATTCGCCGTAGACACGTGGTTTACAGGCGTGTAACCTCCCGCGTGGTTCACGGTCAAGTCCCATACAACCCATAACTTCGAAAGATCCTTTCTGATCCGAACCCCTAAACTCTGGAACTCCCTTCCCCTTTCTATTCGTCACGCTGCCTCCTTTTCTTCCTTTAAAACCCACCTGTATAATCAACTCCTCTCCTCCAAGCAGAGACCTTACGTTAACATTTGATATTTTTGTTTAATGTTCTTGTAATTCTCTCTTCTGGCCTGCCTTACAAGTATACATTGTGCCAAGATTTCTATCTCATTTTACTTTTAATTTCATAGAAGCAACTTCCTTTATTTATTTCATGTATATTATTCTTAGGGGACACCAGTCCCAGAATAAAGTCGTTAATAAAGTAGTTATTTTTCTTCTTCTTTAAAAATTTTACTAGACTATTAATTCGTAAAATATTCCCAGGTATACCGTGAGCTCTGCTTGTATAACTTGGAACAGTAGTTTCCTATTTATAGAGTTTTAGACATATTAGAGTACCCGATACTTTGCCAAAGTTGCTAGTTGAATTTAACAGTTTTCTATTAGCGATTAGTCTTCAAAGAGGGCTTGGAGATTACATCGTAGCCGAAAATGGATTACTTTCCCTTAATAAACAAAAGTTCTGGATCAACGGGAGAAGTATAAACTCGATTGCAGCGGATTTTCAGTCAAATGGGAGGATCGGTTAATGAAATCCATGAAAAAATAGGAGTATTTTAAAAAAGGCACCATGGAATAATACAGATTGATTTGGTTCACGAGGAATATATTGTAGCCTTGTTATTAAAATCAATCATTAAAACAATGCCAACATTAAGTTTTCATTCCTGGCAAATCTTCTTTCGGCTGTTTCGGCCTGCCAAACACAATCTCTCCAAAACAATATTTATAAACTTTTAACGGTGTTCTTTCCTATCTGTTTGAGACAACCCTGCCGTTCAAATCGGCGGCGAAGCGAAAAGTATTGGAAAACATTTCCGAAGAAAAATGAGAATATTTAATTCAATCTATTAAGCCTTGATAGCAGGCAGAAAAAATGAGAAATTAATGACCAGAATATTATTCCTGTCAACAGGATCGCATAATTTTCCTCATTTGGTCCCAACTCAAAATCAAAATGAAAAATCCTCTTTTTCTGTTTCCACCAAACAGTTTTAAGATTATTAAAACATAAAAAACTATGCTATGTTTCATTACGTTATGATTTAATTAATATATTATTTACATAAATATGTGAAACTTAAGGTTTTATTTATTATATGTTTATTTATTTGTGGTTACAACATTTATTTTCGATAAAAATCCGTCGAAGAATTTTTGTTTTCTTAAAATAGAGACCATTTTCCTTTTCCTTGTATATAACCTCAACCCCTCCCCTATTTGAATTTGAAGGGGTCAGGGATGGTATACGGTATGGCTTACAAATCTCTTTTACTGGGATCGGAAACTCATAGAGCTTCTTTTTTCTTTTAACGCTCTCCTTGCCTTTTGGCCTCTCCATCCGGAGGGGATAATTCATTTTATATCTCGTATTACCTGCAGTACTGTTGGGTGGCCGGCCGTGATGACTTATCAGGACCGGAATCCGTTGATCAATAAACAAAAGTTTTGCGATTGGAGAGAGAAAAAAAAGGAGGAAGGGAAATGTACTAAATCCACCGACCTTCTCTCCCCTCAGGGGTGCACAACTCCCTTAATCCAACACAGGCTGGCTATGTTCAAAGCAAATAGGCATAGAGCTTTTCAGTGTCTTGTTAACTTCAATGTGTAAAGGTTTACACGAATTTAACAAAAGACTGGCCAAAGCAACTTCGAAATTAGGAAAACCACATAAAAAAATAAGAACATAAAGAAACTCATAGTTGTCTATAATTTCTAGATAAAGTCTCAACAACAATATGCAATTCGAAAATCTTAAGTAAACAACAGATAAATTAATTACTTATAAAACTAAAAAGTCAGATATTGCAATGTTGGAGTTGGCATTTTTATGCCTTCCAAATGGATATAAACGATTGTAATGTATGGAATAATGGATTCTCCTTAGCCTCAGAATTAAAAAAAAAGTTCCACAACTGCAATTTATATAATATGGCAAGTAAAAATATCGTATAACGAGCTGAATGTGTCAACGCACACAAAAACGACGTGTTAGTTCACTGGGGAGAGATGGCTTTGGCGGGGAAATTCATCAGGGGAATCCCACGATAAAACTAAGTTTTTGCGTGGCCATCATCACTATAGAGATACAGAAGACCATTGTTCTCAGAATTTTAGATTGTAAGGATGATGGTATAATTATGATAGGTTCGTTTGACGGTACCGCACAATTAAAGTCCTAAGAGGGCTAGTTGGACAGTGTATAATCTTATTTTGTTTGTGTAGCAAGGTTTCAGATTCGTTGTACCCATTCCCATGCGTCCCTCGAATGCGCATGGCAGGTGTAGGCTGAGCTCGACAGGAGGTTTTTACCGTAGGCGGTTCTCATCTAGGGGGTAGTTAGCAATTCCACTTAAAACAAAACCAAGGCCGGGGCGGATCTGGTAGTTTCTACGATAGGGAAGCCTCTATACTCTGGGAGATAGAGTGGCCTTCTCTATCTAGGGAGTGCGCGGGAGAACAGACTGATGTATTTCGGCTTGTTAGCCTTTTGCGCGCGGAATACGACCCGTTGCACAATGCGGGCCCGACCATTCGGAGTGGACAAGCGGAGAGCGAGGTTGTCTAGGTCCTTAGTGGCTGGGGCGCCTCTACACCAACGCTGCGGCGGTAACACTATTCCGTCGTATGCGGAAGAGCGTCAGTTCACATCTTGAGAATCAAAACGTCCGATAGGGCCGAATGGGCCAGGTGCGGACGCTAAAGATCCTCTAGTCTGACGACGAGTACTCGGGAACGACATGTACCAATTTCCAACACGAGGGTTAGGGCAACATATCCTGTCTGCATGGACGGGGGAGGGTGCATAGCCATCTGTACTACGGGGTAACAGAAATATCCCAAGGTTCAGCCCCTGTTACAATGGGAATGGGCTCATAGTTGGCCGCGGTGAGACCCCTGGCGGGTACTTAGAGAAGAAGCTGTCTTCTATCTGTGACCTTCGCACGAAATTGCGCATGACCATGCACGGAATACGGCGGATCGGACAGCAGCGTATAAACGTTGAGGAGCTATGATTATGCTGAAAAGTCCCTCGAATGCGTGAGTAGTGGCGGATGGGAACGGGTAGTGAATCGGTTGCTCCTCGAGTATGCTTTGCACGTAGGTGTGGCTGAGCTCGATTGGAGGCTTTTACCGTAGGCGGTCTCCTCTAGAGGGTGGTTAGCAATTCCACTTTAAACAAAACCCCGGCCGGGCGGATCCGGTAGTTTCTACGCTACAGAAGCCCCAATACTCGGGGAGATAGAGTGACCTTCTTTATCTGGGTAGTGCGCGGGAGACGAGGCTGATGTATTTCGGCTTAGGTAGCCCTATGCGCGCGGCATACGATCTGATGCTTATTGCAGACCCGACCACTCGGAATGGGTAAGCGGGGAGCGAGGTTGTCTTGGGCCTTCGGGGCTGAGCTGCGGCAGTAACACCATTCTGTTGAATGTGGAGGTGCGTCAGTTCTCAGCTTGAGAATCAAAACGTCCGATCCTTTTTAGGACGACCGAGTATACGGGAAGGAATGTACCCATTTCCACCGCATTAGAAATCAAATAATATTACTTGGTACAGTCCTGGATGTGGCCCAGGCTTTCTTTACTGCTTACAAGCTTCCTACCCACCCTAAGTACGTTATCTTGCAACCCTTTTTAACTGACCTGATTCATAATGAGGTACAGCTACGAATACTCAGCTATTAGGCCAATACAAGCTAATGTCTCACAAGGGAGCATTCTTAGTCACACCCTTTATAAGATAAATAATGTTGACTATATACATTCATTACCACTTAATTTTATCTTCTAACTCGAATTCAATCTAGGCAACCTCCAGCATTCAAAAACAGCTTGAGCCTATAATTACCTAATGCAAATAGTGGAGGACAAGACTGAATGAGGAAAAATTCAAGAATTTATATTAACAGCGCAGTCTTGTATTCACCGTATATCATCAAAAACGTGCTACCGTCATGCACACAGGTTAACTATTTAGGTTATAACTAGTTAGCCGACTGACCCAGACAAGACGAAAATTACTACAAGTCACTTTGAAGGGTCGCCTTCCGAAAATGGGACTTTGTAATTTTAATTTTAATTTTTCCTTTCTCGCTTTTCCAATCTTTTTTAAATGTTCATATTCCTGTTTTATACAGTTTTCTATACATAGTAATATACCTAAAATATAATTATATTTACAAAAATTTAATTTATGAAGCTATGAAATTTTCGTTTTTCCCCCGCAAAAAAGCTGTGTTGACCCTTCTAGGGAACTTTTCGAAAAAACTGTTTGATGATTAGCGGGTTTTTGTAAACTTTTTCTCCAATAAGTGAATACAAGGTTTCTATTTAAATTTTCAGATGATTGTTTGGGAAGTACAGAGCCCTGCTACTTTCCCCCTAAATTATACATTTATGTTGTACCTTTGTCCTACGTTATTTGTCAATAAATATAGTACTACTAAAAACCTGTCTGACCCAACTTAATCGAACTTTGCACGAATGCCCTAGGTACGGTATAACATCGATATATGGAGGAATTTCTTTCTCAAAATCTAAGCCCTACGGCTTGTCAATATTTATTTAGATTATTCTCACTTCTAGGAGGGTTTAACTGTAGTTTATGGTAGTTAACGCTTAAGATTAAAAAAAATAAATAAATAAAATGAGTTTACATAATGCTAGAAAATTTTAGATTTAAAAAAATTATACAATGCGAGAAAATTTTAGATACAATCAAAATATCTGATTAAAAAAAGTGCATTGTATAAATTTATTTTTTTAAATCCAAAATTTTCTAGCATTGTATGAATTCATTTTATTTAATTTTTTTCATCTTAAATTTTCTACCATTGTATAATTTCATTTGGAAGACCCCAGGGCGTTGCAAATTTGTAAAATATAACTATAGTATGTATTGGAATATATTGCGAAATGCATATTTGTTATATAGTATGTAGATATGGTAATATAAGGTCCCAATTTATTAGTGTAAGAAAAAACAAGTATGTTAAACGGCCAATTTGGGGCAATTGAGTCTAATTTCGTCTAAACTTAGAAGTAGAGAAACACTAGGAATAAAGATGATTTTTAATATTTCTTTAAATTTTAAAATTTAACCTCAAAATTCAATTCTCTTCGTTGATCTAAACACTGAACAATTTATCAAAGGGTTTTCCAGTTCAAAACCGTCATAACCAGGGAGAAAGCAAAGCCAAAAATTTATCTCCAGGCCGATTGATGATCAAACGGCTGATAAAAGTTCACTTGCTGACCTTTTAACCTTATATCAAGCATTTCAGTTTTATATGCGAGTTACTGAATTGTCCTCTTCAATGACGGGATTAAAAATGAGACGGCCAATTAAAACATAAAAATTGGATTTTTTAATTTCATTTTAACTCCGGCAATTAACAAAATCACAAATTCTTTTATCCTCCTAAAGCTTGGCAGATACCAATTGAATTAAAAAAAAATATTCAGACCATGCCGAATATCCAGATAAGTCGTGCATAAAATTTTATGCCTGTGTCATACAGAGTATATTAACACTTTTTAACGATAATTCAAGCTTTGAATCAATTATAAAAAAAGAAACTAATTTTTAATAAACTTAAGAATGATATAACTCTGTGTAATGTGTATTAATGTAATCTTATTATCATAATAAAAAACAGAAAAAAGTTTTTTGCTGACGAGATCTTGAGTAAAACACTACATCAAAGTTTTCGGATTAATAAAATATAAAGTTTGATAAAGCTTAGTTGGAAAGTAAAAAAATGATTGTTTAAACAATAATGCAGATGTACTTGTAATTTTTATTATTTTTATGACAGATTGTGTATAACTGATGTTCATTTTTTAACATATTTTTGGCAATGATTTTCGCTTTCCCTAACCATCCCCCATGTCTAACCGTGCACAATTTTTTATATAAAAGAGAATAAAAATAAAAATCCAAGTTTTTTTTTTAATAGCTTTATGTACTATGCATAATAGCCAATGCCAGATAATATGTTATGCGTATTCGTTTTGAGGGGAAGGGTATCGTGAAAAAAAGGCCAGAGGCGAATGCGGGAATTGAACCCACGAATTGAACGGCGGGGTTTGCGAATCCATTGGCTTTTTGTGCAATAATGCCAAGTCAGCATTCACTACTAAAATAAAACTATTTCTATTAAGAACTTCCATGAAGAAAGAATGCTTCCGGAAACTATTTCTCCAGTATAGAAATGGAAAAGTGCTTAGACCTGATACTTTGATTTAGGTATAAAAGAAAATGGTTGCTGATTACTTCAAATATGTTAATGTCTGGTGCAATTGCAAAACATTAGAACGCGCTAATTTATCTTGTCGCACTGCTGAATAATTCAGATCTTTCTTTCAATTTGGTAAAAGAGCTCAAAATCATGGAAAGCCATTAACTACCAAGAGCGTATTTACCACTAGCGTGACACGAATGTAAAAAATTTGAACGGTTGAATGTTAATACTTTTAAATCAACTTGGGTATTAAGAGTAGTTTACTTACCTGGCTTATCTAGCAAAGTCGAAATGCAATTAACATACCTGCAACAAATAGACGTGCAATTAGAATCCTGAAAGTTCAAGAGGGCTTCCTATACAGCACAAGGCAATTGTTCCCTATTGCTTAATTTGGTGTCAGCTGGTGGAAATGTGGAATATAACGTGTGGAGAAGACGCGACCCTTTAACTAATACATATTTATCAGAAAATGGTCCCCGGGTTGAGGACTCTTTGTTGGCGGCATGTGGCCCCGACCTAGAGCCAACATAAACAGTAACACCCCCGCCCTCCGTCCATATGTATGCGACGACCCAGAGACCGCATCAAATATACAACACGGGCTAACGGGCGAAAATCATTTTCAGTCGCTATTTCAATATGGAGTGGATGTTTCCGCCTCCGCAACCTATTCTAAATAAGCGGGCTGTCTGTAAAGAAATCTTTTGCAGAATAGAATTTTATAATTGTAGAAATACCGTAGGCCATTAATTCGGCTGTCGGTAATATATAAAAGAAACACGAGAGAGAAAGAGTTATGAGAGGAGAGAGAAGAGAGAAGAGAAGAGAAGGAAAGAAAGAGAAGAGAGAGAGAGAGAGAGAGTGAGTGAGAGAAAGAAAGAAAGAAAAACTTTATTATGTTTTGGGAACAAGTTCTCTTAATGACAAAAATAACAAAAGAGAGAGAGAGAGAGAGAGGGAGAGAGAGAGAGAGAGAGAGAGAGAGAGAGAGAGAGAGAGAGAGAGAGAGAATGAGAGAGGAGAAGAGGAGAGTTGATTCTGTATTATTCTAAATAATCGCCTGGACATATTTGTACATTTCAAATAGGCTAAACCCGCATGGTTCGCGATTGTTGCGGAAGTGTTGGTCTGTTGCCCGTGCTGTATTCTTAAAAATGTATATATTTAAAAATATTTTTTTATTAGTTTTTTTTAAAATGATAAATTGTAAATATCAAAATTACTAAACCTATTCCAGTAATGATTTCGTTAAAAACTTGACTGTACACTTAATATTCCAAAGTTAACGGATTATAGCTCTATTTTATTGTAGCATTCTTAAACACCTGTTATATTCACAATTATTAGATTAATTTATGTGTAATATATTTTATATTTGTATATAAAATATATGCATTCTGTAGTTACTATTGCAATGCCAATAATGTACATGTACTGAAGATATTTCCAGTGAATTGAAGTGTATTTATAATTAAATTCATGGAGTACATAATTAAACTTTTTCCCTCCAAGAACAGTAATGCAGTATCATCTAAAACGGTATTGATGAAAGATAGCGTATGATCCATACTAACGTAGACTGAAATAACATTATCATGAAGACAATTCTATAAATATCTGGTTCAACCTATTTTTGAGAAAACATTATGATCTGACCTGTGCAATGAGGCGTTAAATTAATCTACTCTCCTTGATGAAGGGAATTCCACCAGCAACAAAGCAATACGGAAAACTAATTTGCAACGTTGTCAGCCCATTTTACTAGCCCCAAGGGATCGATAGAATGCACACTACTTATTTCGGTTTTTGAGTAATACACATGCATACGCGCACTCAGAAGANAGAGAGAGAGAGAGAGAGAGAGAGAGAGAGAGAGAGAGAGAGAGTGGAAAGACAGGATTCTAGATATATTATTTAATTATTAGACAATAATACACATACATGTATAACGTGAATTCATTATTAACAAAAACTACCAAAAACTTCTATATTCTTCTATTCTAGATTGTACTCCATATAGTTAACTATGGAAAAAAGATATATATAAGTATATCGAAATGTACTTACTTTTTTGCACAATAGTATTTACCCCAATATACAGAAAGTAAAATCTTTGTTTTATTCAACTTTAATAATAAATATAATGCAATTAAACAAAAATCTGCAAATTAAAAACATAAAAATAAAATTAAAACATGGCAGTGGGAGCAAAGTATCATCCATGGTGACCCTTCTAGTCTTATAGTCACAATGTCTCACGGCTCAACAATTCGGCGAGGCGACTGCCGCTTTAACATCCCTGAGAGGATTATTGTGGATAGTAAATGTTAAGCTTAGGACTAAGGGATTGGGGTGTAATGAAAGGGATTTGGCGAATTTTCTGTATCGGGATTTTGTGACATATTTCTCAAAGGAAGTTAAGATCGTTACGGATTGCGTGGTTGGGTATGTAGAGGGAATGTTACTAATCGTTTATTATTTTATGGAGATTTTCGGATTTTTTGGATGCAGTATGTCCAAATGGGATTTGTTATCGTGTTCTAAATTGGGAATAGTTGTTAAGCGTCAGTTGTGATCATTTGTCTAGAAGTCTTGATGGTGTTTTTTAACGTATAGTCAGTTTCTGCTTTTTGAGTCTAGTATGTGGATTCCACTTCCGAGTTTTGCTGATGTGTACCCCAAGGACGTGGATTACTTTATGAAGTAATAATAGGAAGTAATAATCAGAATATGTGAAGTAGGTATAGTCGAGACGTGATTTCATATCGTAAGGTAAAGGTGGCAAATTTGACCTTGCCAATCATCTTGATCTGCCTGGACCTGCAGGGCAGGTGTGTCAAACACACTTCAACATTTTCAGCGTTTATAATTAAAAAAGTAGTAGGTAAAATTTTTCCTTGTCGGAGTTCACGAGTATAGTTAAAATAAATTATACTGTTGTGGATAAATCATTTAACCAGGACCCCCACTCCTACTGAAGATGGCGAAATGCTGGAAGCGTCTGACAGACCAACCCAGCGAAGATGACATCCGAAGGTAAGCTAAGGAAGTAAGGAAGATAAAAGAAGGTAAGAATCGAATTACAGGGTATCACCCCGCAGTCTACAAGAGGAACGGTTTAAAGGCTGGCTTTTGGATTTTAATTAAAATGTCACATTAAATTTATTTTAATCGACAAAAGGCGAGTGAGAGAGTGAGTAAAGAAGGAAGATTGTGCTGGTCTAAATATCTAATGTACATCCGAAAAAATGGCGTGGAAAACTTCTTAGAACACTGCGATTTATTTAAAATTTAATACTTAGGATGTTGCACATTTTAGTTTTATATTTTGTTCTTGGAGTACAATAATAAGTTGGATCTCGAAAGTATCTCATCTAAACTGAGAAGAAGAAAAATATTAAACAAATATAGCTTACAACTTTTCTTTTGAATATAAGCGAACATATTTTAACCAAAATATAAATCTAGATGGAATTTCTTCGAGGGCTCTTTCGTTTGTGGAAACAAGTAATTAATTCTGAAGAGTCAATTATGCGCCTCAATGCCTCTCTTGAAAATACAATATTCTTCAACTTTCAGTCCCTTGCGATTAAGGTGCGAATTAATACAATGGGGATAGTGGAGAGTCAAACCACTGATCACAAAGGGAGTCGATAAATGTTAGCCGAATTTATAGGAACATGTTCAATTGTAATAATAAATGAAGTTTTGACTTGAAAAATCACATATGATTTTGTTTAATAATCTGAAACCATTAAAATACTGTGAGTGGCGACTACATAAACATATTTATTATTCTTATTTGTACTGTGGCATAGAAGATGATAATAAAACGCAACAACGTGCGAGCGAGTTAAATGCGAAAAAACTATTATTTGGAGGGAAAGGCAATTGCGGTCGAAAAATGGATTAACTGTTGACAGGATTTTAATCGAAATCGATGCGTGATTTCTTCTGCACCTATCCACGCTTTTCGTCTGTCAGACGAATATCGACATATCGCAATCCTAAGCCTGCACGAACTTTGCTTTCATCCTTATTTTTTTCTCTTAAAAAACCATGGCTCTTACTGAAAGAAACCGTAATGGTTTTATAGACTAGCAAACGAAATTAGTTTTCGGAGAAATCAACGTACGTTAGTGATAAAATGCTAGAAAGAAATACATGTAAAAAATGATTGAAAAAAACATAAGATTAACCGTTCCCACAAAATTTATTCCACATGAGTTGGCGATAGTGTTTTACAAGGGGAGCTGGACGACCAGAGGAGATAAATTTCGATTAAACTGCTGTCATCTAACGATTGGATGGCAATATCGCCAAGCGATCTTATCCAATCTAATCCTGTCAAGGTTTTTCCTCTTTTTTTTGGAAATAGACAGTAAATACATACATATCAGACAGAACCGAGAAAAATATTGAACACACAATATAAAAACAGAAAAAACCAGAGAAGAAAAACCAAAGCTTCGTGTTGGACTGTTAACATAATTGACGGTGAGTAATCGTGTATATCGGTTTGTAATTGTTGTTTGAAATGTGGTAAAACTGAACTTTCACTTTAATTAACGAACGAATGTAGGAAAGAATAATTGGTCACAGGTACAAACAATTATCGAGGGAACAAAAATACAACAATTTGCACGAAGAGGAATTAATTTGGAATGAGAAACACAAACCTTCCCTTGATCTATATTCCCCTCTGATTGTAAAATGTACAAAACATGAATTAAGACTAATGTGTATTTATTAAAAACTATTTAGGAAATGGAATTCGTACTATGAAGTTTAGTAGGAATAGAAAATACATCTAGTTCAATAATGCAATTAAATTCATGTTTCTATGCATTCATATTCCACTATTTATGCACGAGAAAAGAGATAATAATACATTTTTATGTCAAAATGAGAGGATAAGTGCGTATAAGATTAAAGTGATAGCCTTATTACATTGAGACCTAATACTAAAAAACATTATAAATTTAATTTCTGTACCGTACGTATATCGTAACCGGAAGATATTACCCTTCTGATTGCCGCAACGATCGTTCATTTGATTCTAGTACTCAAATATATGCATAACAACTTCTTCCTGTTTTGAAAGACGCTGGATAATATCTTACGCCTTATTTCCGAGTAAGTAAGAGGCATCTGCGGTGAGAATTTCCATTCAGGCTATACTTAGGATTTACCAGTCGATTGGACGGTAAGTCCTCCAGTATGGCATTTTACTTATGATGTCACAAAAGACAAAGCAGAAATGCGCTTTACCTTCTTATCAGAAGTATATTGCAGTATATTGCCAATGAAGTATGATGTTTTTTTATACACCCTCGTACGAAATACTTCTTACTTATGAGTTATCATCCTTGTGACAATTAATCTGTGCGCTCACTCGAGTTTCCCCTTTTGATTGTTAATCTCAATCACACCTATAATTAAAGGAAAAGCATATGATTAGGCCGGTAAACTGTGCCATCAGCATAAGAGCTTCCGCCCTCGAACAGACAATTTTCCGTCATCATGTTTATCCAATTTTTTTGCCTTGTATTATGGACATGGGGCTCCCAGCCCTGTGTAACCGAATAGCTTGAAATTTGAGACTAGAGTTGTACACAGCCATTCAGAAATGCTCACTGCATATGATACGTCTTTTTCCTGGTGATATAAAGCAACTTACTTTTAGAAATACTTTGATCACTCAAGTTCGCTGTACTCTTTATCATTTTATCATTGGTGAAAGCTTCAACTTTACTTACATCCAGAACAGAGGTGTCCAGTCACACCACACCTCTCTTTCTCTCCCCCCGCTCCACCATGAGGTTGAAAAAGAGGCTAGGAAAATGGGATGACAACGTTGCAAATTAGTTTTCCATATTGCTTTGCAATTGATGGAATTCTCTTCATCACGAAGGGCACATAAAATTAAGCCCTCATTGCACTAACTATACCATAACTTTCATCACGAGTGCCAACCTGGCGAATATCGTTTGATGAAACCGAAAGCTACCGTTTTGCTTTTTCTAAAGCTAAAGAGCGTGTAGAATGATCTCCCAAAAATGGTTGAACCGGATGCTTGAAGAATTGTCTGCGTGATAATTTCATTTCAATCTCCTTTGGTATGGATCATACGCTATCTTTCATCACGTTTAGGTGATACTGAATTACTGTTGTTGTAGGAACAGTTTCATTATATACACCATGAATTTTAATTATAAATACACTTCATTTCACAGGAAAAATCTTCAGTGTGTAGCATGAAATACGAGGAGAGGTTTTGAAACTGAACTTTTGAATATCATAAGTATTAACGATTAAGATCGTTGAAGGCTCAACCCGGAAGCCTACCATTCTTGAAAGTAGCACTAATCTTTTGTGCTTCTCAGGAAGCCCGTGTTCCACCAGATTTTTATCCATGTACTCTTATTACATATTGTTTGCCAACAATATGAATATTTGAAATATGTATTAACAATATGATTCATTCGTGACTAATGAACGATGCAGAATGGACCGTTTGTATAGGGAAATATTCGACCATTTAAAGTACATTATTGACATAATAATAATAACTATAAATACATATATGTATATAAAATATAATTATGTATAGATAAATCTAATAATTATGATAATAACAAATGTATAAGGATCTTTCAATAAAAGAGAGCTATTGTCCGTTAACATTGGAATTGTAAGTCTACGGTAAAGTTTTTTTTACTAAGTTTATAAGTTTCGTAATTTTGATACCAAAACAGTAGTTTAATCAATAATTATTATAGTAAAAACTATAAAAAATTATTGACAATATAATAACAAATCTAATAATTAATTATGATAATAACAAGTGTATAGAGGGAGCGTCGGTGCCGTAACGGTTTACGCGTTGACACGGCGCTCATCACTGTAAGGTAAAAGTCCCGGGTTCGAATTCAGCAGCACTGCATTCGAACCCGACATACGTACAAATGGAGTTTTTTTCAAAAACACCGGCACTCTGAGGCCTATATATGACCTCTGCTGTTAGGAACCCTCGTAAAAAATACATAAAATAAAAAAAAATTATAACAGTACTAGCATAAAAAATTGTAATTTTTAAAAACTTCTATCTATAATTTTATTTGTCCATTATTATAAGTTCTTTCTCTATATAATAAGAACTGACTATCGATATAATTGTTGCAAAATTAAGGATTTAGAGAGAATATTTTGATCAAAAAATGATGTACTCCAGCCGAAAACCGTAATCTTTTTTCTGATTATTCTTTATGGAAGAAGGCAACTAAATATGCAGTTTAAAACCTTGTGGGTTAGTAATTGCTCCTATTATAGTTCACTGTAAGGTCCGACTTGTATTGGTCACACTAACGGTTCTGAGTTCGAATCCCGCCATAGCTAGTGGATGTTTAATTTATAATAATAAATAAAAGTGGTTTGACCACTCTTCTGCGGCGCCCAACGAAAACTATTCTTTAACCTTCGTCGGAAAATTGCTATACTTATTTCAAATATATGTAACCAGTGTAATTTAATAAACTGAAAACCTTTTACCAATGTATACATGTTGACGCTTCATAAAAACAGAGTACACGGTCACACTTTGTGAAAAAAATAGAGAGATTTATATGTTATATGCTTACAAAACATACTTAGAAATGGGCTTTAAAAAAAAAAAAAAAAAAAAAAAACACGTGCACCCTGAGAGTTTATATGACGTCTGCTGTTGCGAAACCTCGAAAAAAAGTATAAGGATTCTACAATATAAAAGAGCTATAATCCGTTAACATTAGAATGGTATGTCGACAATAAAGTTTTTTGCGAAAACATTACAGAAATAGGTTTCGTAATTATTATATTTACAATTGATCGTTTTAATAAAAAAAACCAATTAGAAGAAGAAAAAAAAACAACTTTCATATATGATACATTTTTTTAAATACAACTCAGCCCAACAGACCAACACTTCCGCAACAATCGCAAACCGTGCGGGTTTAGCCTATTTGAAATGTATAACGTATTTCAAACCGATTATTTTAGACCAAAACAGTAGTTTATCATCAATAATTATTGTAGTAAAGACAGGAAATCTTAATGTCCAAGTACTCGTTTAGTGCTGTGGATGCAATAATTATTATGTACAGAACATATCACAACAAGTCAGTATTCAAGAAACTCACGTTTCTGCTATCGTAGGACATTTTCATAATATGCCAGTGATTGTATAATAAACTTTGGTTAAAGTCATTAAACCATAAACTCACGCGTGTGGATTTTTTAAAAGTAAATATGACTCATATCCTAACGTAAGGGACCGCAGAGCCTGATTTATTATGGTCTCCCACTCGAATTTGCCATACTAGCGGTTCTGGGTTCGAACCCCTGCAAGGCCCTCAGAATTCTATCTGAAAAAAATCTGACCCTTCGTACGCGGCAGACATAAATCCAACCTGTAATAAACGAATTACTTGACTTTTTTACTATAAAAAGGTTTGGTGAACATACATTTAAAGTAAATATATAAGTGTGTAAACTGTGAGATTAACATATTGTAATATATGCTGGAATGAATGATCGAGCAATTAATCTTTCGTGTATGAACCTTTCACCGAACGGATGGGAAAATAATTAAACATAACCTAAAGAAATGCAGTAATCAACGTTTTGTACCTAAAGGGATAGTTAATTTAAAAATTTTATCGCAAAAATGCACGAATATAGGTTTTTTTACACACCCACGCTAACTCGATCACTCTGTGAGCCGTTATTTTGGTTAAGGGGGGTTGTTACGAGAAGGGTAAAACTGGGAGAGCGAGTTCGCAATTTGCATCCTGTAATAATATTGCATGATGTATCAGCTTCGATCCAATCTGCCAATCAGAAGTATAATCTGTTATTTCAAACGGAGAGACAAAAGGAAACCGAACCTCAAAGGGAGACGTATCAGGTGGGGGATGAAATTCCTCTTTGAGGCTTGCCACCAATAAGGTTTCATTAGGGCGCCTCGGATGCCGTTAAGTATTCAAGATACGATGTATTTTTTCCCGTTTAAGCCTCGTGAATTATTGATTTATACAGGCTATAAGACATTGGGGCCTACTTCTCCTGCCTTGAAAAAATAAAAAAAAGCATTTTTAAAAACCGTTATCTTCCATGTATTTTCATTATTCAACCTCGTTCATCCGCTTTTTACGACATTGGGGGTTGTATCGTAGGAGAACTTTTAAAACTTTCCATGTTACCTTGATTAATACGGCAATCGGTGCATAATTGCATCTGGCCAATTTTTTCCATGTCAAAACGAACTAAGCGATTCAGTCATAAATTATATCTATGATGCTTACCGTCATTAATATAAACATATGAAACTAACCGAGGCAAATTACTGGGTTGCAGATTCATGCCATCTTCATTGAGAAACAGTCTATAAATAAAGTAAAATGATTCCTGCAATGCAAAGTTTAATGTCCAATTACTCCTTTGGTGTTCTGGGTGAGGGGCCAGAACCACATTACAATACCTTTCCCAAATTCTTCTCAAATAAAATTCCATGGGATATGCTGCGTTCCGAAACCAGAAAACCCTAGCGAGGCAAATACGAATAGGACGCCCTAACCACCCGGTCATCGCGATCCCTGGAAACAAGCAGTATGATTGCAAAACAAACCAGCAAGAACAGTCGAACCCAGTAAGGAGATTAGAGTCCATGAGTTTAACCTGGATCAGTCTAAGGTCATCGCATACTTATCTAACAACACCAATACTTCAAACTATGTTTCACGAAGAAAATGAAGGATATATGGATCTACAAACTTTAAAACAGTCAGGCTAAAAGTACGAAATGTGTACGCTTTTAACTCCAAACCAGTCTGGAACAGCCTAAACTGCCTAATCGCCCAAGCAAAATACAACAAGTTTGTTTATCTTGATGTGGGTTCCGGAAAATGAACATATATAAAAAGAAACAAGCTGACCAACTAGCCAACCCATGGGACTTAAATCACAACTAAGCACACCGGGGAGAGAGATGGAGCTGAAAAACATAAAGCCCTGGACGAAAGCACCAGATATGAGGTAAGTTCAGAGATTAGTAAATCTCTGAAAAGGGAGGCAAAGGTCTCTCTTAGCAGTCAAAGAATCTGAGGAAAATGATGTGCAACTATAACGTACACTGTCCTCTTAATTACCATCTTAAGTCAAAACTGAGACAGAAACATGCCGACTCTTTCGAGAGAAACTGGAGCCATCGGTACATATAATTTGTGCGAATATGAATTTGGTAAAGCTTTGCTCATACCAAGAGGAAAAGTTAACTTTTAAGAATTGCATATATACATTGGAGGAAAACCAACCTCTCGTGCACGTTCAGATATTTGAAGATCTACCAGACTTTGCAATTCACACCCGGCAGTTCAAATGATATCTGGTACAAGAGAATTATTATTTTAATAGCGTTATGCTTTCCATATTATCCACACCATTGTTAATGAACAGAATTTTTGTTGTGTGAAAGAAGAGTTAAAAATTCGCGGGGAGACGGTGGGAATTGAATGACAGAAACTGACCGCGGGGAAGAGCAAAGCAATTTCGTAAACTGTTTTGAATAATTTCCAATAACCAATGACAATTTTTCAACTTTTTATTTATGAAATTAAACTGCTTTTTCCCGGTTAAAAAAACGACATTTAAATAAATTTATGACCGGTCAGCACTGGACAGTATTTCGCCAATAAGCCATGCAGTTAACATCTTATTGAAAAACTATGTCGTATCAAACATAGATTTCAGTAAATATTCAGTCATTAAAGTTTATAATTAAATCCTAGGGCTTTGGTACAGCGAGTCGATCGATGAGAACCTGACGCTAAGCATTCAACAAACATTTGTGTCATGAAAATTAGTTTCGAAGCAGTATTTATATGCATCACTACTAAATATTTCCACCAAGAAATATTTCCGTTTAATAAAAAATTAGTATAAATTATGTATTTGCTTGCCAGTTCAGGTTGATCAAATAGCAGGACCAAGAAATATTAAGTAAAAATCAAGTCACAATAAAAAAAAAAAAAAAAAATATTTATAGAAATTAACTAATCAATTTGATCGTGAATGATATGAATTATTGTTAGCTTCTTTCTGACGAAAATGACATTTACTCTGTAACGTTAAAACTAATGTTAAAACTAAAAACCTAAAACGTCCGTGAATTGTTTTTAATAAAATGTTTGCACCTTCTAAAAATATGAAGTGATGTTGCATGCAGTCTATTTATTTTCAAATAAAAATAGGGGAGATGCTTGTATTTCTGTAAAATGTCAGCTAACCTGTCAAGGGCGGAGGAATAGGCGAGCAAACTTTTAATATTTTCTAATGCAGCTGTGAAAAAGGTTTTTAAAATATATTTTATAAAAACTGTACAACAAAGTATTTTTATAAAGTTTAAAGGTTCTACAATATGATTTTACCTAAATTAAAGTCCACTTTTCCTGTTTCATTTGCAATCCTTTTTATGCCCGTTCTTTTTGATGTAATCAAACAACATAGCAATCAACATCGTTGATGTTTTTACGAACTGTCATTTATACGAAAATAATTAATTGTCACTGAGATGGTTCAGTTCGCTTGTTTGACTGTAAAATGATATTGTCGCTAACCTTTTTCAGTAAAATCAAGTAAAACCCAGTCAAGAAGTTTATTGATTGTTAAGCAGCGAAATTGGCGGGCACTCGTTTTGCTTTCTTTATTTGAGAGTATTAAGTAAATTACTCCTCAGCCCGAAAGGTTACGTGACCTTTCACAATCCAAATTTTCCGGTGGTTTAATTAGGCAATTCATCAGAAAGGTTGCATGTCAAAGTAATCATTAGTTTATTCTTTGCGGAATAAACGGTGTAATTGAGCTTGACTCCTCCCCCCCTTTTGATTTTGTAAAAGTTTCCAATTGGCAAAGGTATGAAAAAAAGGAAGAAAAAATTTTAACTCTATGATTATTCGGAGATCGTGAGATGCGGCCTGGTGTGACGTAGGCTTTAGAAAAACATTTTCTTTATCGTGCCAACGTTTCGATCTTTATTGGGATCATCTCCAGGGCCCGGGATTTGTAAACAATGTCTAAATTTTACAAATACATGTACGCGTATTTGTAAAATTTAAACTAACGGTCACTAAACACCACACATTTCAACTTTATTATTTTTTTTCTTAATTCAATGGTTTCATCATGAAGCAAGATCTGTCCAGTAATTTAACAATTCCGGTTAAAAGCTGCACATTTAATGCGATCCATCTAAGTTTTGCAATAGAAAACGGACGCCAGGACAGTACAACCCCTTCAGACTCGGTCTTAATTTGTTGAACGAGGAACAAAAGGACTTTGCGAGTGTAAGGTAGGCTAAGTTTCACTTAAGTGGTAAGTCAATAGAATCCCCTTATTGATAAACAACTTTAAGTCGTTCCCAAGGAAACCCCCTCCACACACAGCAGTGGAATCGATAGTCAAATAACTGTGGGCTGTTTGTCGGATTACAATGATCAGTGGACGACTCGTTTAAAGTTTGCAAACTCATCCATCTAACGTTTTCCTGAGAAGGCGGACGACTAACTTTAATGCCAAGCCTTCGGATTTCCTCCTTAGGCTCGCTTTGTTAAAATTTATGCTTGTGAGGAGTTTATTGTTTAAACAATCAAGATTTGGGAGAAACCCAACTTTTTTTTGAAGTAGGGAGAAAAGCATGGCGTTGGCATCATAAAAGCTTTCCTAAGTTCTAGTTTTGGTAACACTGGAATAACATTTTCTGTGAAATACGTGAAATACACGGCAAAATTGTAATATATTCATAATGTAATTCTGATTAATTAACATTAAATTAACCTTTTTATAGAACAAATCAAGTGAAATTACTTTGTCTAGTTTTCAATTGGTTTTACGTTAATCACAATAACCAGTAGACCGTGTCTACTACCTACATCCCCTATTGGACAACAGGTTGTCAATAATACTATAATACATTTCGTCACGCAGTTACCACAGTTTATTCTTAGTAATTTTAAATTATAAACGTTGTTCTGCCATATATGAAAATCTCTAATTCTTGACAGATGAATTGCACATCAACAGAAACGAAAATCCACTGAACCTTGATTTTACTATCATTGTTACAAAGATATTTTTAAAGAGCTGAACGCTGAAAAGGTTTTTGAAGAATTAATAATATAAGTTTAATGTATTGATGAGATAGCAGGTAGACATGTATTTAGAGTACGTTACATTTAATATGTTATAATTATATTTTGTTTCCAAACTATGAAATATATTAATAATTACTAAAGTGTGTGTGCTACTACGAAAATGTCTCCAATGAAATTTTAGATTAATGTTGTTGTGTGTACTTAGATCTAAGGCTATATATGTAGCGAAATATACATTTTTGGTAATTGATTCTCATTTTATTGTACTTGCGTTTCATTCTCATTTTATTTGCATTAAGATGATTGTTGTTGTTTTTGGTTGAAAACTAATCAATGGCAAATACTATGTCTAGCAGGTGGAATTAAAGACAGGAATGTAATACATATTGCACTTATATCTGTTAATAAAGATTTTATTATTGTTATTAACTTATTATATTAATAATTAAAAATAATTTATTAAGTAATAAGCCAACAGCACAATAATAAAACGATATTTAAAAAAAAATTTAGGGTAAATATGTTACTTTTTTATAACATTAGCTTTTCATAGTTCATAGTAATTATATCAGTCTACCTTTTTGATTGGTCAGATTTGTTCGGAAAATAACCAGTTAATGTAAAAGTCATTACTCAAACCTCTTTATCTTTATGGGAAGAAATCAATATTATCAGCGTTTAAATTTTTTAATGTATTTAAAATACCAAATTAATATGGGAAAAGAGAAAAATATTTCTCAAAAAACTATTAATTTTCTTTATAAAATATGAAAAGTGGGTGACTTTCAACTTTTTACTATATTAAAAAGTCAATTTTACTTACGCGTATTTTTGTTTAATTTAAATAAATGAAAACCAGAAGATGGTAGACTAGATATAAAAAATAGCCTGCTTTTAAGGTTGGTATTTCATTCTATCGCATAAATCTGGGAAAGGCTCCCGAACTGTCTTAGACTTGATCGCACGTTTTAATTTATGGGATTGATTTTTTTTGTCTGGTTTAAGATTTACACCATCAGATGCAAAGCTTTTTTTGTAAGCGTATAACATATAAATCTCTCTATTTTTTTCACAAAGTGTGACCGTGTACTCTGTTTTTATGAAGCGTCAACATGTATACATTGGTAAAAGGTTTTCAGTTTATTAAATTACACTGGTTACATATATTTGAAATAAGTATAGCAATTTTCCAAGGAAGGTTTAAGTATAGGCTTCGTTGGGCGCCGCAGAAGAGGGGTCAAACCACTTTTATTTATTATTATAAATTAAACAACCACGGGCTATGCCGGGATTTGAACTCACAACCGTTAGTGTGGCCAATACAAGTAGGACCCAACAGTGAACTATAATAGGAGTAACTACTAACCCACAACAAGGTTTTAAACTGCATATTTATTTGCCTTCTTCCATAACGCATAATCAGGTAAGAGATTACAGTTTTCGGCTGGCGTACATTATTTTATGAACAAAATATTGTCTCTAAATCCCTAATTTTGCTGAAATAATATGGACAGTCAGTTCCTATTGCAGCATCTAGACAAAGAAACCTATACTAATGGACAAATATAATTACAGATAGAAGTTTTTAGAAATTACAAATTTTTAGGCTAGTACTGTTATTGTTTACAAATCCCGGGCCCGGAAGATGATCTCAATAAAGATCGAAACGTTGGCATGATAAAGAAAATATTTTTCTAAAACCTACCTCACACCAGGCCGCATCTCACGATCTCCGAATAATCATAACCATAATTTATGAAATTTAATCTTGACCAATTACCTTGATTAGTTACCTGCGTAGTAGAAGCGAAAGTATTCTAATTTAAGAAATTTGTCCTAGACTCATTTTCAGAAATATTAATTACTTTTGTTCGAGATTAGTAGATCGGGTTGAAAGTGAATAATTATTAAAGAACCCCGCCCTTGATCACACCTTTGAACGCGAGTGTGGTCGAAACTCGTGGAAGTGGCGTAGCCTCACTAGACTTTCCAAGTCTAGACTTGTGTACTGTTACGATGTATAAGCAGAATCTTCCATAACTTAGCTTGGACAGAGGGGTAAGAACTTTTTTGAAATGATTTTCTTGAACATTGTGAAATAAAAAATCCATTGCGAGACAATGAAACTACTGTGGCAAAATCAGATGATTAAAAAATAGTATTTCACTACCAGATGCAAATCGAGGATAAACTACTAACTAAGTAACTAACTTAGTAGTCATTTTAACATGATCCGGAGTAACAACATATTATTTAAATTAATAATGACCGCTTAATTGTACGCGTAAAAGCTCGTCGGGTGTCAACGACTTAAGTTAATCCTGTAGAAATCTTTATTCCGCCTCCCTACAAACTTGCAATAATAGGTGTTGAGGTTGATCGATCGTTAACTCGGAAATCACCATGTACTGTCTGGAGTGGTTTCTCTTCATCTAAATAGTATCTAATCGATATTTAATCTATCTGAGCTGTTGAAGGTTGAACGTCACACGAGAGAAACTAATGACGATTGTTTATCCAGCACAAAATGTATGATCTCGCAATGGGCGATTTCTGTTCAGTCGTGATAGTTCAATGTAATATGAAGAGGTTTCTTCTAACGTGATTCACTGATTAGCAAATAGAAAATCTGTTAAGTAGAATTACGATGACTTTTCTTGAATTACCGCTTTACCAACGGAATAGGATCTCCAACAAGAAGCCGGTTTCTCAAAAGTACTCAAGTCTCACCTCTTTTGGTTTGCTTCGACTTCAAACAGGGCGGGCAGATGCTTTGATTTTTACTTTTACATTAAAGTTTGAATAAAGTTCCGATAGTGAGCAAAAGATATTCCTCATTGGAATTCTCTTTCATCCAACACTGGTTGAAAGTGGGGTGCTTTGCGTTGGAAAGTTGCCGGCCGGAATACCAATACCTTAGATAATTTCTCACAAAAAAGACGAAGAAAAACCGCCATTAGCTAAAGAACATTTTTAATCGAAGTTAAATTAGATTTTTAAAATAAGTTTTTAATTGTAGTTAAATTAGAATTATAACTACGAATAATCATTTTATCATTTATACTTAAACGAACATGCTCCATGTCATTTTATGTATAACAAAGAGGACTTTTGAAACACGAAATATACGTATTGTTTACACTATACAATTAAAAACGATATTAGAACTTGTGAGAAATGGTGATAAACAAAGGGAAAAATTATAGCTGTTTTAATTTCATCACATAAGATAAATCATAGCTGTTTGTGAGATTTAATCTTCTTTCAAATAAGATTGTGTTTGCCAGACAATGTTTGTTTTCCTTTTTCCACACGTATCCGGTTCCTGTTAATGAATCATTGAATGTGTAGAGTAAAATACATTGTAAAGAAAGAATATGTGTTCTAGCGAAAAAAATGTAAATAATGCTCAAGATGCAATTAAGTTGTTTTTACAGAAGTGTAAATTTAAGTGTTAGTTTTAATTATTTAACGGTTTAAAAAATACAGAAACGTTGGCAACTGAAAATACTAATTTTTAATAAATATTAAAGGAGGACCTTGGGCGCTGTGACCAATATTGGTAAGATCTCTATAATTATTTAGATTATTTCATCAAACACTTTTGTGTGTATCCTTGAGGCTTTGGGTTTTCCTCTCTAAGGGGAAACTCAGCCTACTATAGGCACCAATGGATTTTTCAGATTTCTTCTTTCAGGCAAAGGTTTGTTTCCTCAACATATGCCTCCGGACTCCTACTATCGTTCTAGTTGTTATAAGTCCTATGGTTAGTAGTTTTACCGACAGTTTCTAAGGTGGCCCTTTAATTAATCTTTGTCTGCATAGGTTTTTGTGATTATTTGAGTTCCTTGTAGTATTCTTATTGAAATTAAATTAAAAAATGTTATGATGTTCATTGATCGACCTGCAGATAATCTACGTAGGGGTTCCTCTACGAAGATTGGAACCCTACGTGTATTTAAAGATGCGTTAATTGCTTATTTAAGTCTCAAGTGAAAGTGGAATTATAAGTAAGACTAACAATTTACAATCTTCAGATATTTTCCTCAGCCGATTGAGAATTTATTTTATTTGAGGTACGAGTGAAATAAATTAATTGTAATAATCTGTTTTATGACGTTTTGGTGATTTGACCGTGGTTTACCAAGCCAACACAAACAATTATTTCAATTAATTAATCTTTATGTAAGGTATGGGTTGAGATAAAAAGTCAGTGTCACGAGCGGGATTCGAACCCACGACCTTCGGCTAAATACGCCGCTGAGCTTCGATCCACTCGGAGACTAACTTACCACCTCAACCACTGATTGGGATTGATGTTATTTGGTCAATCGGAACAAGAAATCTAACGAACAAACAATTATATTATCATTAAACGAAAATTGGATGGAACATTTTTTATGTTTGTGCGTATATCTAAATTGCACTTATAATTTATAAAGATAAACATCACTTAATTTCAAGTATGAATTGGTTTATATTACACCATAGTAAATATAACAGTTTTTCTTGGATTTCATTCGAGAAATAAATATAACATTACAAAAATCGAATTATTAACTCTCCTCTTGAGATCTTTCTATCTATCAAACTTACATGGAATCCACATACAAGATTAAAACAATAACTTAATAAAAGATATGGACTACTCAAACACCTATTGGCACCAAAATCAACACTAAACATACATAACAAACTACTCATTAGACCTATTTAGACTTATTTAGTCGAACTGTGGGGCTGGGCAAAAATCATCCAACATACAACGAATTCAATTTTTTCAATCTAAGGTTCTGCGCGTATTCTTAATGTTCCCTTTTGCGTTACCAATCAAACGATCCACAAAGATCTTACAATCCTTTTTGTGAAAGATCTTATCCGAACACACTTCCTCAATTTCCACCATCAACTGTACCTCTACCCTAACCCTTTGCTCAATGTGTCACCTTAAAATCCTCCAGGCCGTTTAAAACGATGATGGCCTCCGTGATCTTTTATCTTAACCAACCTAAGTAAATAAAAAACAGTTCTAGCACCGATTGTTTTCTCTCTCCATTGCCTTAAGGTCTGACTGATCTGTCAGATTTGTATATAACTGTACAATGTGTTCAATGTATATTTTGGACAGATAGCAATAAATAAAATGAATATATAAAAAATAACACTATTTTTCGATATTGGCAATTTGAACGGCCTTCTTCAAACCTTTTTGCCGTAGGAGTAGAAACGCGCCGAGAGAGCCGGCCGCCGGTCGTTAATTCGTCGGATTGTATGGCACGCTAAAGACCCGGGTTTAACTCCGGCGATATTTCTACTTCGGGCAGAAGAAAGCGAGAAAGTGCAATTACGAGGGTTGGAAAGCGACGAGGCCTCGGAAACGAAAGAAAAGGGGTGGGCGAGGTAAAATAAAACCTGTCACCGGTGGCCTGCCCCTCCGGCCCCTATGGCCGTTTAAGTGACAAACATACGTCGTTTATTGAGGGTACACAACACCATTGCCGTCGCTACCCATTCCCTTATCTTCTTCATAATATACGGAAGCCTTTTTCGACTTTTTAGCATTCACTTATGCCTCTGACAAATAGGTTTTTTCCTAGAGGCCTGTTCCAGTTAGGCTGCACGTTTAAGACATTCTCGGATAGCACGTTAATGGTGCACCCTTTATCAAGCTGCCGCATTTTTATTTTGTTCTTTACAAATTGTTAAAAAAGAAATATATTCAGCCATTAGAGTTAGTAAAGCAGAAGAAGCGGAACATTTTTACTGGTTAACTAATTCAATTTTTACAAAGAAGTAATAAACCAAATTCAACCCAAGAGCATTTAAGAGCATTTCTGGTTTACATATGCTAAGTAGGTTATGAGGACTTCCAAAAAAATATTTGTGCTGGCTATTATCGCCAGTATAAATCTCTGTACCATAACGGTAACTTAAAAAATGAATAAGAACAATCGACAATCAAGTAGCAGGTTAATTTTTGGTAAAAGGAGTGCTACCACTGGACAGGTTCTTCTCTCAATTTCAGTAAGGAAATTAAGACAGAAGAAAACATAATAACAAAGTTCTGCGGTTAGTTTAACGTGAATTTTGGTGAATTTTTTTTTGTGTGTTTCCAGTTGTTTCGAATTGTCACAATCTTCAATAGTGGTAATTCCTCCTTGTCTTGTTTTAGTATTCTAAATATGTTCTTTGGTATATTAATTTGAATTAAAGACCGCGGTAGCCGAGCAGTTAGCGTGTTAGACTCTAAGCTCTTAAATCCCACCGCGAGTTCCGTCGCGACTCGTTTTCCACCGACGTCCCTGTAATTTTTGTCTTACCCTCAAAATTCATCCAAATTATGTACTTAAGCCTTGGCTAATTAGAGCTCGGCAAGACTCCATTAAAAAAGTCAAATTGCCGTCAAGTTTGTCTACATGTAGGATTATTCACATACAAAAGAAAAGACAAAGTACAAACAAAACATTCTCAAATTAGACGTCATAACTGTACTTATGGTAAAATACACAATTGGACAACTGTCGAAAAACACGAACCTAATTGACAAAAATGAAAAATGAGACACCTATTGGATTATAAACTCCGTTGCTTTTTTCACTAACTCCATTAGACTTATTTTGTTTTAAAGAAATGTAAATTTAGTTTTTATGTGGGTACTGTTTACACATTATGAACAGTTTAAGGTAAAGGAGTTTTGCAAAGTAAAAATGATTTTGACCCAGAATAATTTTTTGGATCGCATCTTCTTCGCGATTCCCGCATGAAATGGAATGCGAAGTAAGTATAAACATAAACGGTTAATTTGTAAAAAGATTGACAACTGGTGATAAAAATAAGTCCATTAAAACACTGTTCAGAAAGGAAAATCCGTGAGAAAATGGCCAAGCGTTAACAAGTGCAAACGCCGGATTACATCCGAAGAAGTTAATGTTGTGCAATTGGTGAGATTGGAAGGGAATGCTTTATTACGTCTTTTTCCCGCTCAAGTAAATCGTTAATTCGGTTTGCGTACTGCACACCGACGTAGCGATCAAACCTACCAAATAGCCAAAAAACCGGCATTGGCTAGTCACAAGGGGACTGCTTTTTACAAATCCCCCGATGTGCCTTTACAGACACTCCGGAAATTGTTGGAGCTTGACTGTGATGTGCTACCCCACACACCTTATTTGCTTGACATTATCCCTTCAGATCATCAGATTTTTAATTATTCAGGGATCCGAGTTACTTTCATTTGATCTCATCAGGGACCAAATGGAACCACTTAAGGTCTACATACAGAAAGCACTTCAACATAACAGTTAATTTTGGTTGGGGCAACACGCTATTTATAGGACATCTCATATAATATTTAATTTGTCGATATAATTTCTATCTCTATTAAAAAACCTCACGGTTCGGAAAAAATAAAGGTATGGTACAGGTAAAATGTGTTATTTGAAGAAGAGTGGTAGGTAGGGAGTGTTCTAATTTGTATTAAAAAAACAAACATTGCATGAATATTTTTTTCAGTATGACTGTTATTGTTTTTTTTTTATTTTCCCGCATCTACCACATAAGAGTTCATAATGGCATGGAGACACTAAAAATTAACGTTTAAACTATTTAAACAAGTTTAATTATCTTCCGAAGATTAAAGCACATGAAATTTGATTAGATAGTCGATTATAAGCAAACCATTAACCAATAAGACTCATGTCAGATTGCATCTGTCTTTTGATGTGATGATGATCCTTCGAAAATTATCTTGCCTACTGAGCAGACACTATTCCCACTGTTCTACATTGCACTTTTAGTTTCGCTTTCATGCAATCTTCAGTGCGGAACTCCGCGTTTACCCTCCGGCACCATTTAAAGCATTATCTAAATTAAAAAAAAAATAACCCCGATAAGAAATACTTAAACAGTAAAACAGCCAAGACTTAATATTTTACAAACACGCTCGACGTTTATAGGCAATATTTTGGAATATCATCGGACCTGTGCGTAGTCTTGGGGGCACGGCAGCGGGCACAAATCGCTGTATCGGTACCTCAGGGCTATAGGTATTCTCAAATGTCTATAGTTTATGAGTGTTTGTGCTGTGCTTGTGTTGTGTCTGAAGTGTTTGTGTCGTGTTGTGTGGTGTTTATGTTAATATATTAGGATTTATTAGCGTGAAAGGAAGGGGTTGATATTACGAGGAATATCGAGAACTCTGGGGTGAGTGTGTGATGTCTGGGGAGCAAAAGTAAGTTATCAGAGCGAATGGAGTGGGTTTAAACCCCGCCCCGAGGAATATCAAGTACTCTGGGGGAGTGAATGTGACCAGACTTCTATGTTTGTGGCGATATTTAAGTTATGTATTGTATGTTGTGTATCTATTCTTAAATTGACAACCTGAGGTACTAACAAGAGGCTAGCATTTTAAAATAACGACGTAATATACAAGTAAAAGCAGAGAGTCAGTAACCAGATCGAGATGCTCAAATGGCTGCAGTTCAATACAAAACACGCGAGAAAGACGGGAAAGAGAAGGAATACACGCGGAGGGCCGGCGATGCCCTCAGCTGTTTGTCGGCCCATAAACCTTCCACTTTATATATATATATATATACAAACACGCTGATATACGTACGTCCTTCTATTCTTCACGAATTTATACATAGATTATTTGGAGATCGTGAGATGCAGTCTGGTGTTACGTAGGTTTTAGAAAAACATTTTCTTTATCCTACGTTTCGACCTTCATTGAGATCATCTTCAGGGCCTGGGATTTATAAACATTGTTTATTTTATACAAAGACGTGTAGGATGTGAAAAAAAAAGAATTTATACAATGCTAGAAATTTTAGATTCAATCAAAGTAGTTGTGCTCATTCAATGAGTTTTCCAAGTGTTTGTTTTCTGTGTAGATGTGTCATTATTGTGTATCGTGTTGAGAGTGCCAGTGAATATTGACGTTTTATGTTTATATGCGCTGGATTTTGAAGGGGTGGGGAAGGAAGTAGGGATAGAAAGACATTTTTAAATGAGGATTCGGCTTCTTTGAGGTGAAATGAGCCGACTATGGGAAAAAATGGGTAGTGGTTCGGCTAGATTATCCTTTCAGGATTATGTAGACTAGTATAATTAGAGAAAGGAAAGCCAAATGTTCACGATCTCCATATAATCATTAACAAACGGTCACTAAACACCACAAATTGATAAACATAACTCGACCAGACATGAATAAGTAAGATTGTGACAAGTTGAGAAGTTAAATTTACAAACTATCATGATATTCACATAGCTCCTGGCATATTTCGTCATGAAACTATGATCGAAGATGATCAAACTAGTTTCACAATTCGCAGATCTTAACCAAAATCTAATAATTATTTATGCCGAGTAACAATATTATCAATCGAACAATTGGAAATATACAATATTAATTTAACTAATATACGAGTATTCAGTGAAATGGAATTCTAAGGGGTTGATGGGGTCTTGGATTTGTCGATTTTCATTAGTTTAGAAGCCGCAAGAATCCTAGATTAGGCAAATAGAACCATTACCAAACTGTTTCATTGATCTACAATGCAACTTGGGAACGGACCATAACGGCGAATATACTTGAAAATACAACTGCCAAAGCTGCAGTTAGGTAGGATAAAAGGAAAACTGAGGGGATGATTAATAACATCAAGGAAAAAATTGTGTCGTCTTCCGGGCTAAGATATTAGCAAGTGAGAAAGGGGCATCAATTCGTATTTGTTTAAGTCTCTAAGGTATTAGCCGGATGATGTCCCCCCCCCTTACGATGTTAAGGAAGACAAATGAACAATGTCCTCATAGTTTTTGATTTAACCCCCCCCCCACAAGCACATCCAAGCGTCCGGGCTGGGAACCCTATTTTTCCCCCAAGAATTGTTCGTTATTACTAAAGTTCGCTAGGCCACTTACATCGCCCTTTACCTCAGAACTTATTCTACCTCATTACATATTCTGAACCTGAGCTTAGAGGGGGTGGATGACTTGATTTATGCATAGCTTCTAGGATTTTTCTTTATTTTTTAATGGGCAACGTTTTGAAGTTTTAATTAAAAAGAACCTATTGTATCAGGACTGTTTTATAAGGAAGTCTTTGGAACTTTTGAACCACCGTAGGTCTTTGATCTTTGAACAGAATTAACTTGATACTTAGTCTGAAGAGGTATCTGATGTTGAAGAAAGAATGAGGATCAGATTCAACCTAATTTAGCAGTTGAATCTTTTGCAATCGAATGACACTGATAAAATGATGTAGTCTCAACGTAATATCTAACTACTTACAATTTTTATTACATTTCTTTGTGTTTTATGCTAACTAATTATTCAGAAATCGTAAGATGCGGTCTGATGTATGTTTCAGAAAAACATTTTCTTTATCGATGAGATGATGTATCGACCTGCTTGTTGAACAACTTGAGTAAAAGGAGATCTTCAGTGAGGTCAACCAGAAACGACAAACTCTTTAAGTCTTTACCGAGCTTCGACGATTATATCGTCATCATCAGGGCCTATTTATTTTAGCAAAATATCACATTTTCATTATCGTGCCAACGTTTCGATCTTTATTGAGATCATCTTCAGGGCCTGGGATTTACAAACATTGTTTAAATTTAACAAAAACATGTATGATGTGGAAAAAAGTGAATTTATACAATGCAAAAAAATATTTTTTTTTTATATTCAGTCAAAGTATTTCTACTCACTCAAAGTGCGCTAACTTTACCCTTTCACCATTCCGAAAAATCATTATTATGTGTCCATGTAAGGATAAATGCCAATGTTCACAGAACTTTTCCAAGATGATGATGTTACATTGGAAGCTCACGACCAATCACCACATCATCATAAGAGGGCTTTAATTTCTTGCTACAGATTGTCAATAAAGAGGGAACACAATATAAGGCTTAAGATATATCTAAATTGATATCATATATTTAGAATGTTAAAATATATTTTTTCTCGGTGCAATTTTTGAAGTGAAAATTTACTAAGCCTTATTTTTGGAGAAAAACCATGATGAGTACGTATGAAAATATAGTTTATCTATCTATCAAATATAATTGTTATTTACAAAATTTCTTGCTTTCGAATTTGCTTTCTTTTATTGGAGTTTAAACGGGTCAAATCACCCAAAACTGAACAGCGAAGAGTACAAAAACATACATACAAATTCATAATACAAATACTTAACATTAGATAAGAAGAATAGATTACAATAAAACGTGCGCAATGAAAAAATCAACCAGAAAAAAAAATACAAAACACAATACATAAATAAAAATAAACAGGGATCAGTGAATAACCATTTTAAAACTAGTAAAATCTTCTTTTGAAAACCGACAAGGTGTCAGAGAAGGTATCACGCATCTCCATAATGTGCCGAACTATCCGAGAAAGACAAAATTCGACCCATAATTTGTCCTATGTTAGGGAACATAGAATAGCTCACGGGAGCGGAGTCAACACTGGGGGGGGGGGCCCTAATACCAATACAAGACGAGATCTCCGAGGAATCAATCCTATTGTTAAGTATCTTCCATAACATCAAGGCCGAAGCGAAAATTCTTCTGTCTTCCAAAGAGTTCAGTTCGACCGATTTTTCCGTGTAAGGGAGCTCACTACCGTCATGAATATTCATTCTAAACAGCAAATATTTTGATACCCTTTTTTGTATCCTCTCAATCATGAGCGGTACTCGGGTTGACTAAACAATACTCGCATACACCAAACAACAACGAACAAGTGATTGGTAGGGGATTTTTTTTACAAACTCATTTTTAAAATGGACGGTCGGCCTTTTGAAGAAGCAAGTTATTAAATACTTTTTCAAACTGCTTCAAGATGGTCACGAAAATCGGAGTTGTTACTAAAATTAACCCAAGGATCCGAGACGGAACCGTTGTCAATGGGATCTCAATTGAATTCGTAAACAAACGAGTCAAGCCACTTCGCCTTTTTCTTAGAAAATCGTAGGACCTTACTCATTTTAATTTAATTTAAGATTATTATTGTAGCACCAAGATCAGAAACCGTCCAATTCTTCCTGCAGTAAACTACATTGTTCAAAAGAGGAACTTGGGCGAAAGATTTTTAGGTCGTCAGCGAACAGTGAACATGAGGAGTTCCCAACGTCATTGGAAAATATCAGAAACGATACTGGCCCAGAATGAGAACCTAAGGTACACAAAAGTCAAAATAGATAGAGGCCGATAATCCCGAATCTTACTACGAAACGACCCTACGAAAGAAAATAGTCGATTCACCACAAAATGATTTTAACAATTAAGAGAGCTAATTATAAGTAGCTTTTCTCATTTTCCCTACTTTACTCATTCTAATATAAAATACTATAAATTGAAAACGTAAATGAATGTAAAAAAACTCTTTTTCTTGTTCCAAGCAATCAGGCCGGATGAGAGTTCTGGGGAGGAGATAAAGTATTATCATCTACCGGAATTTCCTTAGGCAAACTGCAATATCGGAACGGGAATATTAATAGCAAAGGCAACGATACTAGGAAAGGGGTGTCGCGTGATTAAACCCTCGGTCATAAAAAAATATATCTGTGACACCAATTCTAACAATATCCGGAATTTAAAGAATTAAATTAATTGCATTACAATTTCAACATAGCATGGATCGCGACTTAAGAAAGAAGTCGGAATGGAATCCTTTGTTAATATGATAATTTAAATTCCTATCTCTCTCAGACACCAGGTTAAAAAAGTACACACATACTTTTTTACATAAGCCTTTTGCCGAAAATCGACAGTACCACCCGGTTTCTTCCAGAATAAAGAGAGATAAACTTTTTTTCAAACTGGTTGATTTTAACATTTTTCGTCGGACCGTGAGCTTAAACGGAAATTATATGTCTTTCAGTTATTTTGATCCGGTTCTTATCGAAGGCTGGGTTTATGCCCAGTCGTACCAGGAATTATCCTTCGGAACGTGTGGAATGAAAAGGGAAGGAAGTGTTCGGGCGGAATAAAGCAATTTCTAATTTTAGCAATAACTTGCCACGTCAAATGTTATTAAATTAAATATTTCAATAGGTTCTCGCTCGAGGGGAAATGATGATTTTCACAATATTTTAATAATGTTGCGTTAACTCAATTTTTGTTTCATTCACTAACAAATATTACTGTCCAGTTTTAAAATGCGTATTATTATATATAAAATGAATCGAAGTCACGATAGCTCAAGTGGCAAGGCAGCGGTGTATTTAGCCGAAGATCGTGGGTTCGAATCCCGCTCATAACACTGACTTTTTTTATCTCACATAAAGATGAATTAATTGAAAGAAGTTATTTGGTCAATCGGACCACGAAATCTAATTGATTATATATAAATTCAATGAGATTGGTGTGATTTTCAAGGTATCGTTTAGTTCTAAATCAATCCTTGGTAATTTTTTTATAGATATTGTTTCATGTCATACCATACAATTGCATTTTTTAAATTTAAGACGAAATCACGATTTAGAAATGTCTAACATTATTGTCCAGTTTACGTCGTATTTCAGTCAATAGAACTATACTAAAATGTTACACATTTGTTAAACATTGATAACAAAAACATTTCTATAATACAATGCTTGCATTGTTGACTCAAATATTTCGGCATCCTTAGTAGAGACCTTCAGAAACTTCAATGATCATCTCCCTTGTTTCGGGAGCAAAAAATGGAGGATCTGCTCTAGCGAAACCAAATAGACAAAATATTACCTAAAACCTCACACTCGATTTAAATGAACTGAACTGACGATATAAACTACTCGAAAGATTAAAGGGGTATTCACGATTTGTGCTAACTCTGTTAACGCTGTTAAGATGTGTTAGATGGAAAAAAATGATGACGTAGACTTGTAAGAATCGGCTAGTTAACATTGGTCGAGGCCAGGGCCAATGTTAGATGTTAGGTCGAAGATGTAGTCACTTTGCTATCCGTTAGGGCAGCCATGAATTTAACAACTGTTTTTTGTTTACACCTATTTTTATTCTTAAATACGCATTAATTAATCAGACCAATACATTTATTTTGTTAATTTCTGACTTGTCCTTATACTCTCATTCGTAATAGATACATCTACTATCTTATAAAGTAGTAGGCTGTTAGACGTTAGGATACAAGTTAGGTATGTCAGCACGAATTAAAGCGTGTGATTCGTAGTACTTTTCGAGTGCATAGATAGGATTTTGAATGAACAAATTGTTTAATTTTCCTTTTTTATTAACTTCTGGCATCCTAAAATTTAACACAAAAGAAAACCAAAACAAACACCATCAAGCCTTCAAGAATTGCTTTATTATTGGTTCTACCAATCGCCAGGCACAGCATTGCGGAGAAATTAAAGTTTAACATGTTAAGAAAAGAAGGGGACGTTCACGATCTTACTGGACATTTCTCTATTCGAAGTTAACATCTTACAAACATCGTGAATACCCCTTACGTTGACAATAGTTCTAAACTCCCAATCCAAAACAAAAATCTCATTTACACATCAGCACTATAACCTATCTGAACTCAACTAATTAAGCTGTATAGTCCAACCAAACGTCCCAACCGACAAAGACCGCAGTGATTCGGCCCAAAATTTTCCGAACCACTGCCCAAACACCCTGTTTGGTATTTAACCTATTAACACAGATCTTCAAATTATGTTTGCCCTCGAAACTGCCTCGAAAAGAACGTGATACAAACGTAAAACTCTGGACCTTCTTTTTATTCCCAACTTTTCCCGACAATCTTGCAAGACGCCAACACCGTCAATGGCCTAGCGATTATCTCCCAAGTGAGGAAATTGAATAGTGCTGTGATAAGAGTGTAAGGATTAATTCTCCACCCTTCTAATTTTATAATATATAATTCATATTGGCAATGTCGTCCTTGTAGCCCTTTAGTACTGTATAACAATAAATAGCTATAAAACCTAATCTTGTTATTTTGAATTAGCAGAAAATTTTTTGAAAACATTCTGCCTTATAATTAATTAAGGTTTTTAGTTGAGATAAAAGGCACGAGCGGGATTCGAACCCACGATCTTTGGCTAGATACGCCGCTGCTCTACCACTTGAGGTATCGTGACCTCGATCTCCTCGGACCACGAAATTAGTGAATTTAATCCTGCCTTATCTTGACAATTAATACATATAAGACACAGAAAAAATAGTATTCTAAGTAATTAAACTGGCATCAATACCGTCCTATTACTTAACTGCATTCTGTTTAAATTACTTTGAAAAGTTGTTAAATTGTTTAAGTTTCGCCTGAAGTACGCAATTGAGTTTTGAGAAAGCTTGATTACAAGTTCTTAACGGACAGAGAGAAGAAGCTAGAAAAGAGAGAGAGAGAGAGAGAGAGAGAGAGAGAGAGAGAGAGAGAGAGAGAGAGAAAACCGGAGGGAGCCACGAGTAGTGGCTGAAATCATTTAACGATGTAAAATAATCAGTCGCTATCTACGAGGGACCTGTAAATGTTAACGGCTCACGAAGGCCGTGATACCAGAAACAAGAGCGCTTAACGACTCCACACTTGTTAATGCTTAATGCTCCGTAACTTCCTGGATAATCCCGAGGATTAAGGCTAAACATAAATTATTACAATTTTCATACACATATAAACGTTCTCTTTCATTATTATATAGTAAATTGTTTGTTTTTAGATAGCAAAATGTGAAACGAAAGATTTTTCAAAATTTTCGAGGGGGTAAAATTTCCTCCTGGGGTTTCTATTTTTACGCTATAATTTTGTGCAATATTGTTCAGCTTCATAAATCTAGAATTTAACATATCTATTATATGTAAATATTTCGATAAATTAGGAATGTATGACCTACACATACCGAATATGGGGAAAATGTGTTTTGAATGATGGTGATATTTTCATATTTGTAAATTCTAGGGAAAAAATAGTTCCATTTAAAGATCTAATAATTTTAAAGTAAGTGAAAGTACACGTTTTAAAGGTTACATTCAATAAATCGGTATAGCATGCAGCCAGTTGGTTCTATTGATTGCAGTATTGTTCCTTTAGATTCAGCACGTAAAATTATATGAGAACTGACACTACAAATATGTAGCTTGTGTTGCTCTGGTGTTTCAGGTATTTTAGCCGATTGTGAGACGCCCTACAATTAGCTTATTATAGCAATTACAATATGAACACGGATGGAAACATGCTTAATTTATATTTTAAGGAACACAGTACATTATATCAATAATTACTATTCACACAATCAATTTAAAAACAGTAGGGGTATTCACGATGTTTGTTAAATGTTAATTCGAATAGAGAAATGTCCAGTAATATCGTGATCGCCCCCTTCTTTTCTTGGCATGTTAAAAGTTAATTTTTCCGGAATGCTTCGCGTGGCGACAGGTAGAGCCAAAAATAAAGCTACAGCTTCCTCAAAGCTTATTGTTTGTTATGGTTTTGTTTTGTGTTAAATTGTAAGATACCAGAAGTTAATAAAAAAGGAAAATTAATAAACTATTTCATTCAAATTGCTATTTATTCACTCGAAAAGTTCTAACTAATGACACACTTCAATTCGTGCCGACATACCTAACTTGTATCCTAACCTCTAACAGCCTACAACTTTGTAGGATAGCGGATGTATCTGTTACGCGGATGTAATGAGAGTATAAGGACAGGTCAGAAATTAACAAAAGAAATGTATTGGCCTGATTTAATTAATGCGTGTAAGAATAAAAATTCGCGTGAACAAAAAACAGCTGTTAAATTCATGGCTGCCATGTTGGTTACCTACGCCCTAACGGATAGCAATGTGACTAAATCTTTGACTTAACATCTAACATTGGCCCTGGCTATTAGATCTAGCAATGTTAACTAGCCGATTCTTACAGGTCTACGTCATCATTTTTCTCGATCTAACTCTACCTAACAGAGTTACCAAGGTTAACACAAAGATCGTGAATACCCCTATTGAATGAAAAAATGTTTATGGAAATTGCATTGTGGAAAAAATACAACCAGTAGAGATTGGTTGTAGAAAGAGAAATTGATTTGTCTTTGAGCATTTCAAGCTGTAAGGGATACATTAAAAGGGGGAATCCCATTAGCAAGGCTCTGTGAGAAGATGGGGCTACTTGTTAATCTAAAATGTAAATAGAGGCCATGTAGTAGGAGGTCCGGTATTGATTGTCACCAGTGTGAAACGTGACAAAGTCCCTAATGAGGTAATTTGGTAAACAAAAACCTTAATCGTTATCATGGAATAATTACACATACAAGAAAGAGGGAGGGGGTGGGATACTGTAATCAACGTTTTTAAGGTCATCCTCCCTTTTTAATATGAAATTATACTTTTTGCCCTTTTAAAACCAAGCAACGTCAACTTCCTTTAATTAACGATTACTCGAGATAATCATTTCCAACTTTTTGCCCCTCAGGAAAAATAAACTTTCTTGTTCCTCCGAAAATCTAACAAAAGTTTTTCAGTATGGCAAATTAGGTTTAATTGCATTTATCTCGTTTAAACGATTAAACTTAAGCAATTAACCAAACGTGATAGATACCGATCGAAGATTTTAAAAATCATGAAAAATACTTGTCATATAACAAAATCATAATCGGTCCTCACGTTTATGATTGAATTTAATTGCAATTTAAGATGGACAAGAAGAGCAAAAAAATTGTTTATGAAAATTGGCATTTTTTAAAAGGTCTGTCTCAAAAGATCGTAGCAATACCTGCGTACATATTTATTTATATATTATAACAGGCGTAATAACATAGAATTACCAATGTATTAGAAATTAAGATCTTGTTTTTAAAAATTGTGGGAAATGATTGTTATCATTAGGTGATAGTGTGGGGAACCGCCCACCTGATAACGTGATAAACACAATTTTCTAGTCAAACGCCTGTGATATTTATGTACAAAAAGAATATTATTTATTAAGTAATTGTTACTGGTTTAAAAAAATGCCTATATATGTAAGAGGCTGTTAAGAAGAGGTTTTTATTTATTTATTAATTATATATGTATATATAGTTTGTTTATATACATATCGTGGAATGTGCAATGTGTTTACGATTTGACTTTGTATCTGTAAGTAACAAAAAACTGATATTTTATAACTATTTATACAATTTATAACTGTCTAAATGATTATGTCCCTATGTCTCTGTAGATCCCCTGAAGAAGACAATAAAACTTGTCGAAAGCATGGGCGTTGATATAATAACATTGTATGTTTGAAGACCACAACCCGAATCCCAATCAACATCATTTTTTAAAAGTTTATGTCATGTCAATAAATCATTAAAATTATAGAATATAATAAACGTGTGGCCTTTAAATGTTCACTTCGTAGATTTGCATTCTAGCCTATAACGTCCAGACATATTCGACCTAAGAACAATCCGTCTCCTATTAGTTTAAATTATAATTAATTTTTTATCTTGATCCACGCTATTCCATAGACGTAGACAACCAATAAGGTGTATTAAGATAAAAAATAAATTTTAACAAAAACCTACAGAATAAAATAACCACAATATTATCAATAAATGATAATATAGTTTTATATTTAATTAATCTTGGAAGGCCAACAGGTTCCACATGGCGCCTCTCAGATATGCAAGAAACATCGCACATAAACATTAATTTACATCCCGATTCCTCGAACGCAGTATTAAATAACGGTGGTTTTTGTTGGGATAACCCCGCCACGGGACAATTCTTTTTTTAATTATAACGGCTCCAAAGAGGGTACAGGCGGCCCCACTGAGACATTTGAGAATGAAACTTATTAAACGGGGGAATTTCGATTGAAAATTCCAGCGGTTTTTACCCCGTTTTGAGCGTAGAACAATGTGTACGACCTGGTGTCATTCTGTTCTCAGTGGTCAAATTTTAAATTCTCTCAGCATTCTTTTTGCCGTTTGCGATCCTGAGAATTTGCCTCTACGAGAAAACGGACATATGTTTCTTTCAGGCCACAATGGCCCCTTTTACGCAGAAAGTGGAGAATTTCCGCAAGTCGTTATCGTGCTGGGTCTTTGTTCACCAAAGCGACATTGAGAAGGAAAATTTATAACCACACTTTTTACATTTGCTAGATGGAGACAGTTTTTCATTTCTGCTCACCCGTTCAGTTAATGCGGGCCTGTATCATTTATTTGTTTTTTGTATCCTTGTACAGATTAAAACATTATTTTAGAAACATGCTCATGTGATTGATTATCTTTCATAATAATGTTTTAGCGTTTTAATGATTTTTATCCTCAATTGTATGTAAATAATAACATAACAACAAATAAATATAATATTACATAAGTACATAATCAAACTAATACAAACTAATGTATAAACAAGGAAAACAGTATCAAACGTATATTTAACTTTATTCATCTAATTCACAGTCCATTTCCGTTTCGGTTTCCAACTTGTCTACTGAAGTAAAAGGTTTCCCTGGCAGCCTACCTATTTTCTCATTGAGGGTAATCCCATTGTGACCCTTTATCCAACCGAACACCGTGAACACCACCGTTGTACTTGCAAGACATAGCCTGTAAGCCTTACTAAGTACTTCGATTATTAAGTAGTCTTCTTCGAAGTTAATACTGAAGTTTGTAATTGGTTCCACTGAACTCTCCGAACGGCTGTCCGAATGGTATATAACTCACTAGACTTTCAAAATATTACAAAACAACCCTTTTATGTGAAACGTTTAAATGTGTTTTAATACATACCTATTAATAAAATGGGAACTATTATGGTAGTATTCATGTTTTTTATAAATTCATTTATTTATTTACGACTGCACTTTAAATATGCAACAGGCAAAAATATTCTGGAGAATATTGTGTGAACGTGAACACAACGCGTAAAGCCGGGAACATACTAAATATAAAGTCCAATTTTCCATAAGGTTGTATTACCCCCGTGCACATCTGCCTGATGCTATGCAACGCTTTTCGTCTAGTAGCGTCAGAACAGGACACTCATATTTTTTGTAATTTATTTCAAACTATGTATGTGTAATTCTGTCGTTATATTAATTACAACATTCTTATTTTAATATAACCTAACTTAAACGAATCAAAAAGTCATGAGGTTTTATAAAAATTGTTTATTTATGACGTTTAGGCAGAAAAGTTAATCAAAACACCGGAATAACTTTATTTAAAGCAATTAAATTTAACTAACAATTTATTACATGGTTGTGCTCATAAAATTTAACTAACAATTTATTACATGGTTGTGCTCATAAAATTTAACTAACAATTTATTACATGGTTGTGCTCATAAAATTTAACTAACGATTTATTACATGGTTTTGCTCAAAATAATGCATTAAGAACAAAAGAGGTGTTGCGATTGTGATACTGATTTGTGATACACGCTGTGGACTACGTGGAGTGCGCTTGACGTCGGACAGAGGTGCACACCCGACCAAAACATGGGAAGGCGTCGGGTAGCGTCGCATAGCGTGGCATCAGGTGTGTTCCCGGTTTAAGGCATGAATGGCGACTATCCAGTGATGAAAGCCAGTAGATCACCAAAAGGGTGTTGATCACTTGTCAACTATAGATATTTTTTTATATATTGAATTGCACATTCGTAGTAATATGTATTAACAAAAATATATTGAAAAATTAACTTTCATCACTATAAATAAAATGATTAATAAATGATTGGTTGAAGAATTTAGGGATTTTGTATTTCCGCAAAGCAATAATCAAAAATAATTTTATGCAAATAACATGAGAAGGGTTGCACCGAATTAAAAACCCTTTGTACTGTTGATTTCAATCGATCAATTCAAACCTCAATCAATGAAAGCTTTAAGAGATGTACACTGATGAGTATCTAGCCATTATAAATAATTAAGCCCCTATTCCTATCCCGGACAGTTAGATCAATACTTTTCAAAGGATTTTTAGTTGAGATAAAAAGTCCGAGTGGATCGAAGTCACGATAGCGATAGTGGTAGAGTAGCGGCGTATCTAGCCGAAGGTCGTGGGTTCGAATCCCGCTCGTGACACTGACTTTTTTATCTCAACTAAAAGCCTTAATTAATTGAAAGATAGTAATTGGTCAAGCGGACCACGAAAACTAGTGAACTTTTCAAAGGTTTACATGTCCCAGGGTTTATCGCAAAAGCGCCCTAATAAAGAAAATATGGTAGAAATTAAACGCCCCCAGTGTAAGTTAAAAAAATAAAACATAAATAGCAAATTGTAAATTTTTTATTTTTCTTAACAAGGTTTAAAATTGAAATAACTCCCTTAAAGTTTTTTAAAGTAAGGTGTAGTGAGTTTAACCAAGAGGCATTTACAGGAGAGGAATTTTCGCCTAGAATCACATACTTCACTAAGTATGCAGCTTGATTTAAGCTCTAGGTCGAGCTAGCATTATACATGAAGCTTGTGGTGTAATATAATATACTTGCATTTAAGATGAGGTTAACGAAAAAAAAAACTATTGGATTTTAAATTTAAGAAAACATTGAATCGCATATAGGATTCATGTCCATTTACGCCCTGAATCAGCCCCTTTGTATGTCCGCCTAATGAACCCGTGAACCAACCACCTGTTCCATTTGCTAAACACTGTTATTGCAATTACTACCGATCAATGATAATGTTCAGTTTACCTATGCGACTGAAATCGTTGACCTGAAAACTTTTACTGACGCTGATCAGAGAACACATTTTGACAAAAGGTAATTCATGTTTTCATCTTTTACCATACATTAAAAAGTGTAAGTATTACTAAAAAAATTCAAGGTAATAATTAAATGTACTAATAACGTAAAGAAATGAATTGTAAGGCATTGTATATTTATTATTTCTGTCAGTGACTGCAAGAACTATCGTTTTGGATCTATTTTTATCCAACACTACTTCCTTACATCCGCCTATAATAGCCGCATGAAGTAACTTAATGAACATCACTAGAACTTGTATCATCAAAGTTAGTTTGAACCTTGTTGATTGACATTTGTTCCTTTATTGCGTTTCTTTTTTTGCCGGGATCGATCCGGCGAACTTTCATATTTCTTCTCGCCGAAGTTAGAAATGGAACGATTTTTACCAACTGCGTCGAGACGTTAGACGCCAAACTTGGGACGGTGGTAATCCGCTTCCGGAAGTCAGTGCGAACTATTTGAAATAAGCGAACAAACGCTTTGAAATATCAGAAGTACGAGTTTGTATGAAGTAGGAAGTTCCACTTGCTGGCTTTGCATCTACAAGGCCAGAAGAGAACGACGTTTAAATATGGAATAGGCCTCGTTTTCGTTAACAAGGGCGTGGGAATTACAGTGTGAGCAAATCCCAGCGCTACAATTAATCAATGGGGCTGTGTTAAGGACTTTGAACCTTACAACAAATGGCGGGTAGTCAACCGAAGAGAGATAACGTCGGTTTGTTTTTGTCAAACGATTGAAAACTGGGCGTACCAATTTAGCTAAGTAGACGAACATTTTTATATAAATTGATAATAATGATTTGATATACATCTATAATAATAATTTATAAGCACATAAATTATATAAAAAGGAAATGTTATCCTAATTATATATTTTTCTATTTTCAAGAAATATGGGCAAACGATGAAGTGAATTTTTAAGATGTACAGACAGAACCTCAGATAATTGTTTTCAAATCTGTTAGTGTTTTTGAAGTTGTCCGAACCGATCAGACAACATTTTTATATATGCAGGAATATATTAGGAGAGCTACGTTAGCAAATAGTTGCGGGATTTGCTGTTATGAATAGAAACAATTTTTCCATATTGAAATAAGATTATTACAAAATAGTAATCACAGTGGCCTTCGGACTTAGATATAAAAACTAATTTTTTAAAAAGTCAACCATTATCTCTTAACTAACAGCTTCAACTATAACGGGTTTAAAAATAAAATGATATTGGACGATATCAAACATCATGATGAAGAGCTCGTCGATGGTTAGCCCCTTAAGAAGGGGAACAATACTCACCCGACTAAGAATAGGTCATGCTAGGTCCCCATACGGACACTTAATTTTGGGACAAAGCTCTCATATATGTCCAGAATGAAGTGAAAACTTAATGCGACCCACGTAATTGAAGGGTGAATTTCTGTGTCTTCATACAGAGAGATAGGAACGGCATTCAATATAAGAATATTTTGGTTGAGAATGGCAGCACTGGGGGCCACCGATTTTTGAATGAAGAAGGACTCTTTTATAGTTTAATAGTAAACAATGTTCTATGTCTTGTTTTGCGTTTTGAGATTGAGTATATTTATTGGCATGAGGGTAAGAAGGACAACGGCGAAGTATTGAGTACCTCAATTAGATAGTAAGGGGTAAAGTGTGATGGAGCAACAACCCTGCTTGAGTGAATACTGTTTAAATAGAAGAGTAAATCATAGTGTGGGTTACCATAGGTTTAAAAAATGTATGTGTTGGGAGCTAAAATGAGCATATTGTAGCCAGTCTTGAGCCAAATCTCGGTGCGGATCAGATAAGCCCGCGAAGTCCGATCCCGAACTGATAAAGTCCGAAGTAGATTAATTGTGAGCCCAATTCAGTACATGTATATACGTTGGGCATATATATGTGGATTTGGGCTTATAATATTATCAACAACCTTCATTATCAAATCCCTGATTAAGTAATATATACTTCGAAATAAATAAGGAAGTGAGTATTCTGTTTGTAATTGTCTCCTTGATAATCTTATGATATATTGGGTTGTCCGGAAAATAATGCAGGATTTTAAGTTTTCATTAAAAAAAATCTATATAAAATATTCTGTTTACGTTTACAGGATTACTCATTTGTATGAATGTCAACACTTATTAATCCTCTTCCAAATGATATTGTTTGTTTACCTCTGTAGCATTCCGCTACTTGGAAATAATTCAGTCATCCTTATAATGTCAAAGCGAGAATTTCGTACGATTTTCTTTTACGAGTTTAAACTCGGCCGAAGCGGAGCCCAAACGGCTAGAAACATTAACCAAGTCTGGGGCGAGGGTTGTGTTAATGAGTGCACTGTGCAAAGGTGGTTTAAAAAATTTCGGGAGGGAGATTTCAGCCTTGAAGATGAAGAAGGTCGTGGAAGGCCTTCCTCTCTTAATGATGATGTTCTGCGATCAGTGGTGGAAGAAAACCCCAAAACAACTGTTCGAGAACTTGCAGAGCAACTCAAAGTCAGTAAAACGACCGTCGCTGACCACCTCAAGGCGATTGGAAAAGTGAAAAAACTCGAAAATTGGGTTCCACACTCATTAAACGATCGCCAAAAAAATCAGCGCTTTGATGTTTGTGCATCACTTCTTTGTCGAAACAAAAATGACCCATTTCTGGCCAGAATTGTTACATGTGACGAAAAGTGGATTCTCTACGATAACACTAGACGTTCTGGACAGTGGCTCGACAAAGGAGAAGCTCCAATACATTTTCCAAAGCCCCCAACTCATCAAAAAAAGGTAATGGTTACGGTATGGTGGGCTTCATTTGGTTTAATACACTACACCTTCTTAAATCCTGGCGAAACCATCAATGCTGAATCATACTGTAACCAAATTAATACCATGCATCAGAAATTGGCAGTAATGAAGCCCTCTTTGGTCAATCTGAAAGGGCCCATTTTGTTGCATGACAACGCTCGACCACATGTGTCACGTGTAACGTCACAAAAATTATTGGAGCTTGGCTATGAAACTTTGCCTCACCCACCCTACTCTCCGGACCTCTCGCCTACTGACTACCATTTTTTTAGACACCTGGACCACTACTTACAACACATAATATTCAAAAATCAAACGGAACTGGAAAATGCATTTATTGACTTTATCAATTCTAAAAATTCTGAATTCTACTCAGACGGAATTAATAAGTTACCAACACGTTGGGAGAAATGTATTGAGAGTATGGGAAATTATTTTGATTAAAGAACATTGCTTTAAAGTAACTAGTTTCTTTTTGTTTTGTTTAATACCAAAATCCTGCATTATTTTCCGGACAACCCAATATAATTATAAAAGTGAGTAATTTATTATGCAAAGAGAGATTCTCTTCATGAAAAATTATTAATAATAATGGGTTTAATCTCTTTAAATGGATTGGGTCATTGGATTTTCAACGACGTTTTTAGAAAATTGACTGTGACGGTAAATATGGCTTTGTGGGAGGGAATACAGACAACGTTATAACCTTTTTAACAGAGAGAACACGATAGATACAATATTTGAAACAATTTCCTTTTACTTCCAGGTTAGCAGCAAATATTAGACGTATAACTCAGCTGGAAATCAGATAAGCACATAAAAAGCATAAACCACAGTCTTGTGAAAATAATTAACTGACTCTTTTTCCCAGACTTCGTCGATGATTAAGAGAAATAAAAACCACTATTAAACAACGCCAAAGGCATCGAACGTGAGAAAACTATTCGAGATAAGAAGTCGAGCAGTGAGAAAAAGTAATATATACCTTTCAACGAAACTAGTGAATGTTCTATGGAAAGAGGATATGAGGACGGGGTCGTTGTAAGAACAAAATTGTTGAAAATAAAATCTTTCGAAATGATATCAGCGAGAAAGGAATGATATCTATTTGTTTCTGTCTATGTTTAAAAAGCATTTTATTTATCGTATGTATTTTAAATTTAGCGAGGAGGTAGTGTTTTGAATTAGAAGTTCCTACCTTTCTTAAATTACCTAATCTAGCCACGAAGAGAAAAAATTGGTGTAAAGAGGACATTAATAAATGTTTTTTATGGGGTGTATCAGTGTTAAAATCATCACCGAGAGGCAAAAACGTGGCCACACTCGTTTTTTCCTAAATACTTCCAAAAGTTATAATTTTTATTTTATGTTGTTTACTGGATATTTTTAAAGAAATGTATAAGATCTAAATAAATAAAAAATTTAAAGCGAGTAAAACAATTTTACCAAAAAGTACGCTACGGAAACAAGTATGCTACATTATAGAGTTCAAATCTTATTTAAGGTCTTTACTAGTTGAAAGAAAGACAAAAGTGTTGGGATCACCAAGCTTTCGGCGACATATGTTGCCAGCATCAGGGCTTTCCCAAGAGAGAAGAGTAAAAAATTCTCATCGGAAAAAAAACTAACGTAAAAGTGCTTACATAATGTTGCCGAAAGCTTGGTGATCCCAACACTTTTGTCTTTTTTTCACCTAGTAAAGATCTTAAAGAAGAACTCTACATTGATTATCTGCAGGTCGATCTACAAACATCATTTCTTCAATGAAGAAAATATTCAACTAGGCAGAAAATATTTCCAAAAATTTGAATTCTCTTGCATTGATTACCGCTTTCAGTCGACCAGGGCCATTCTTAATTCCTGCAAATTCTTTGGCATCACGGTAGATTTTTTACCCTCTTGGACAACTCGTCCCAAAGGCAGGGTTTAAGTCTGGAGTACATGCTGACGTCTCCAAACATTGGTTTGAATCCCGTTCCAAGTAGTAACCAGTAGTAACCAACTAGCCGAATCTGTATCTGGTGAAACGATTACTCAAACAAATTCGAAACTTGAAAATAGTACAACTTAAAATAATTAAACTACCATAACGAAGCTTTATAGAAAAACCAACAAAGACGAGATTGTCTATTCAAAGATATATTACAAAATCCAATTGCAAACACAAATGGGTGGTTCTATCTGTGTTTTATTCACCTCTAATCCTACAGAACAAATATTGTTATGAAATAATGTCCAAGAGATAATTAATATGAAGGGTGCCTACTCATTTTGCCTATCAGTATAGTTTATAGATGATACTCATGATCTGAATGATGAATAGGCTAATATAATTTTGTTTTGATACGCTAAACAAAGATCAAATTAATTACTTGTCAAACTATTATTTTTCTATATTCAATGATTAACCACTTACAAATAATTAAATTCTTATAATTGTTAAATAAGACCTTTAGCAATATTACTATTAACATTTGTATTATTAAGCGTTGAGTTGAAGACTAGTATGTCTAATTCATTACTAATGGAAGTCGTCTCTGTGGATTGAACTTTCGTCTTTGTTTCTTCAATTGCTCCCTTTTGTTGACTTTTCACCCTTTCGACGCAGTCGCGATTATTCCTTAGACGAAGAAGTTTTAAAAGGGGCCCAAAAAGAAACAAAAAAGAAGAGTTTCGCGTATAACAGTTTCTGAGCCTCTCAAGGGCACTTTTATTCATTCTTCCTTAAATTATACTCTTTCTCAGGGAGTCACGAACAATCTAGACCTCGGTATTGGCTGGAGATTTCTTGAATACATGTTTTAGATTAAATGGGGATTAAAAACATAGGAAAGCTATGTGAATGGAATGAAACGCTAAAAGGGGAATGGCGCACTTGGAAATGTCAAACTCCTACTTTTGATTGAATATAATACTAAATTCTTTCGGCACAAGATTATTAGATCCTTTCAAGTAAAATAATTTTATAATTCTGGTAAGTAGACGTAATTTGGTTGCTTTTTGAAATTGGCATGTTTTATTGTTGGCCGAACTGCTGGTTTTATTATTTTATTTATTTATATTATTTATTTTTTATGACATATATATACTTTTTTATTTCGATATATATACATACATATATACATACACGTACATACATATATCGAAATAACAAAAAACCTTTATAAAAAAAAATTATATTTTCATCGAAGGGGATGATATGAACTGAGCCTCGAGAAGTACAGACCAATAAAACGTTCTCTTCTGAGTCGAGGAGTTGTTGAAGTGGACGGGTCCGGGTCTATATGTTGCGGCAAACCGACAGTGGCTTACCGACATTTTTTCCCTGCTTAAAAAAAAATTGATCGATGCTTCGTTATTAAAAAATAAACTATCACACTACAGCGGGTAAAAGAGTCACCGTCACAATACGTACACCAAACACCAATAAAGTAAAAAACCTATGTGAAACTCGACGAAGCCAGTTCAAACACCGAATAAACTGTTCTACATCGATGACAAAATAACGTTTTTGATATTAGGCTATCATAAGAGGCATACAAATTGGCATCAATCCATTCTAATACCGAAAAACTCTTTTTTGAAACAATCGCTCTTTCGTGGAAGTTGTCGTTTTTATTATTTTGTTTGATTGTTTGTTGATTTTGTTGGTATGTTTTCTGAACTACTAAAACAAGTTACGGTATTGCGCCATCGTAGGAAGTGATTTTTTTTAACCAGTTGGTATCTAGTACTACTTTAAAGAGACAGAAGGTTTAAAAAATCTACAGGAGCGGAGAAAAACACCTCAATTTTTTTCATTCCAGAAAAATGTAGTTTCTTCTAGTTTATGTCTTAGACAACCAAACACATTTTAGCTTTACTAGATTTTACAATTTTCAAGGAAATCGAGCAAATATATGAAAAAAGGCATTTTCTACAGTTAGGAATGAAGACTGATTCTTCAAAGAAAAATGTCTGGCAAGTAGGTGGGCAGATTAGCACCTTCAAATTTTGTGCGCCAATGTTTATTTAATGCGATTGGGATGAAATTCATAGGGACCATATAGAAATCAACCCGCACCAACTCTGAACATTTCATGAAAACCGACCTGATGGTTTCCGAATTTTACAGGTTATAAGGTATTGACCATGGACAGACACGGATCCAAATTTGTCCAGAAAGATCTGAAACGTAAAATGCGACTGGAAATTTTAATTTTGGAGGCCAACAATTTTTTATAGTTCACGCATACCAAACTTTCCTCCTTCGGTAGTTCGGAAGCAAAAAAAACAACACTGTTTCAACACTACGCTACAAACCCAATACGTTAATTGTAGGTGCGTTATTAATGTAATTAAATAGATGCCGAGGCGCAATACAAACCAGTCGGTCATTTATTTACATGTCCCCTGTACGTTTCTGGTATCATCAATTAACAACATTTTAAACTTTAATGAATAGTAGGGAATAATAGAATAATTGCTTTTTTTCTTAAAATGCGGAGGAAACGTAAAAATATCGAAATACTGATAATTTCCCTCCATACTTTTACTTGTAAAGGAAGAAAATCAAAAAACAGAAAATAAACATCCTTCATATTTAATTTAAGATGATCTGGAAATACGGTCATAAAATATTTGAATTACCGTCAAAAATTTACATTGCCAAAATTAATTAAAAAAGTAATTTAGATAAGTTAAAAAAAGTAATTTTGTAATTTAGTTAATTAAGTCGTCAGCTTAACTGTAATTATTTACTATATAACCTATTAAAAATCGTTATGCCTTCTATTTAAATTTTTATTGGAATAATAGAGTTCACGTAGAAAAAATATCCAAGTAATATATATGAAATAGTTTAACGCCAGCAAACCATATCCATTTAATCACACCCCGTTGGCAATTTTTGCTTTTATAATAAATATAATTATTTAAAAACCCTCAACCTTACAAAGGGTAAATTATTCAAGGATCCCGTGACTACCCGCTGTCAAAGGATTTCTCAGTTGCCGTTGAGAATATATAATTAATCATTAACGTGATGAAAATATACATGCGATCGAAAAATCTATTTTCGACCATTTTTGCCATATTACAACAAATCATATCTCAATGAAATTCAAGTTTAAATGAAACTCTTAAAATTTTAAAATACTAAAATATCAATGGGTACAAAAAGGTTTAATATCACTTTCATGTTACTGTAAATAAATTGAAGGGAAGAGAAAATTTAAAATTATGGGATAAAACCGAAAAATAAACAAAAACAAAACAACAACCAAGCATGCAACCAATGACATTAAAGCGGATAAATAAATCTTAGACATGGAAGTAATACATAAAATAACTATTGTATAAAAAACATATTTGCAATCAGAAATTCAATCAATTTTTAACGTGTTAAGAGAAAATCGTATATCAATGAAGTTCGTGTTGAAAAGGAAATCACTGAAATGTTAACTTATCTTACAATTCCATTTTCAAAATTCATTAGATTTTGTGGTCCGATTGACCGAGTAACATCTTTCAATTAATTAATCTTTATGAAAGGTATTTGTTGAGATAAAAAAGTCAGTGTTACGAGCGGGATTCGAACCCACGACCTTCGGCTAAATACGCGGCTGCTCTACCACTTGAGCTAACGTGACTTCGATCCACTCGGACACTAACTTCCCATCCCAACCTAACCGTTCGAATTTTCCCTCCTTTTTGCCATTTTTCAAATGTCGTGTAATATATTTGATTCTCGGCGACAAATGAACTGGCCACGCAGAGTTTTAATGAAGGTATATTTCATTTAACTTATTAAATTCATTAGATTTCGTGGTCCGATTGACCAAGTAACATATTTCAATTAATTAATCTTTATGCAAGGTATTCGTTGAGATAAGAAAGCCAGTATCACGAGCGGGATTCGAACCCACTCAACACTCTCAACACGACACACAAGAATGACACAATTACGAAGAAAACAAACACTTTGAGCCCTGAAGATGATCTCAATAAAGATCGAAACGTTGGCACGATAAAGAAAATGATTTTCCAAAACCTACGTCACACGATCTCCGAATAATCAATGACTAACGGCACTAAACACCACACATTAAAAGCAATCTTTCTTATTCTTCTTTAAGTTCTTGTAAGACGATTAGGTAAATTATTTTGTTCTGATGTCTGTTCGATTGAAATATAGTCCCGAGGGATTATTACAGTGTGAGTAAATCTATCTTTGGGAGAGAGAAAGTGAATGAGTGAGTGAGTGAGTGAGAGAGAGAGAAAGAGAGAGAGATAAAAAGATAGATAGGTAAGATAGGTAATAGATGGATAGACAGATAAATAAATAGATAGATAGATAGATAGATGGATAGATAGATAGATAGAGAGAGAAAGGGAGAGAGAGAGAGAGAGAGAGAGAGAGAGAGAGAGAGAGAGNGAGAGGGAGAGAGAGTGAGGGAGAGAGATGGAGTAGAGAGAGAAAGATAAAAAGATAGATAGGTAAGTAGAGATAGATAGATAGACAGATAAATAGATAAATAGATCGATAGAGAGAGAGAGAAAGAGAGAGAGAGAGAGAGTGAGAGAGGGAGAGAGAGATGGAGTAGAGAAAGAAAGAGAGAGAGAGAGAGAGAGAGAGAGAGAGAGATAAAAAGATAGATAGGTAAGTAGAGAAAGATAGATAGACAGATAAATAGATAAATAGATAGAGAGAGAGAAAGAGAGAGAGAGAGAGAGAGTGAGAGAGGGAGAGAGATGGAGTAGAGAGAGAAAGAGAGAAAGAGAGAGAGGAGAGGGAGAGAGTGAGAGAATCAGGGGAGATGGGAAAAAGCTTATACCTCGTGAAATGGCTCTTTTGGTTTTTCTTATTTTTCTTTTACCCTTCTTGAACCTCCGCCCTTTTTGCCTTTTATTAACGCTGGGCGGACATGATTTATAACACTTGGTACAACTTATTTCCCGAGTTTAAATGAATTCCCACACGACCCGAGCCCAGTTCTCAAAGTCTAATTACCTACCGGCCACGTCCAATTTCCTCCAACACGAACGTTATCTCCGTTTTCCTTTTAGCTTCGTTTAACTTGGAATTCCTTCACTACTCTTAATTCAAGCCGATATGAATCCGAAGGAATAGAATTGTGTCCACACTAAGGGTAAAACCGAATATTTCAAAATATATTACTACCAGAAAAAAGGAAAATTCGCATGTATTTTTTCAAATTTCCCACGTTTACACTTACATAAAGAAAATTCCATTAACAATTTGAACAATACAAATCCTGTGCCAACAATTGTTAGAAACAGTAAAAAAAAAAAAAATCAAACTCCAATCTGATTGCAAAGTAGGTAGCCATAATCTCTGGTGATGGGTAACGAAGTGCACCACAAGAGATGTTTGTGAAGCAAATGCTCGGAAGACCAGTTGTAATCAGGAACGGGTTGTTTGAAGAGTCATTGACAGCCCTTCGGTTTATTTATCCAAAGCCTTTTTGTGTATTCCACGGTTTAAGGGAGAAAGTAAAGAATTAACTTAAGCTTGTTTTAACCATGCGGTCTGCAAGTTTATGTCATGTCAAACGGACAGATAAATTAATATTTCTTAATAATGAAACAAATTTTAATTACATATGTGCCTCAACTTCCTTATGTGCTCCTGTATGCTATTTGGAAAATTTGTCATTGTGCATTTCGGACATGCCAGACATTACATATGCATTCTTTATGTGCCCTAATTTAAGGAATATCAACGATACCAAATATCTGTTAGGTTTCGTGTTCCGATTGACCAAATAAATAGTTTTCAATTAATTAATCTTTAATTAAGGTTTTGGTTGAGATAAAAAATGGCAAAAAGAAGGAAAAAGTCAAAAGGTGAGTTTGCGGGGGGGAGTTGGTGTCCTAGTGTATCGAAGTCACGATAGCTCAAGTGGTAGAGCAGCGGCGTATTGAGCTGAAGGTCGTCGGTTCGAATCCCGCTCGTGACACTGACTTTTTTATCTCAACCATCAATATTTGGTAACTACCAAATATTTTAGAGCTAAAATTCACTATTTTCAAGCGGATACCTTTTTCTCGTATTCGTTTGTCGCTTTTGCAAGAGAAACGTGCGTATTTGTAGTACGATGGTGGAGATTCATAAATTTGGATAAAAAGTATAATGCCACATTTTATATACAGTCTTTTTTAAACTTTTTATTTCACCATCTCTAAGGTTAGCATTATGAAAAAATTAATGGTAAATTATATTAAATATTTAAAAACGGTAATACAAAATTAACATTTTTCCAGAAACAACATACATGTCTTAAAACTGGCACCGCCTTTTAAAATATGGGTTTCTGCCTTTGTTGTGCAGTGATGCTTGAAATGTATTTTGGTGAACAACAATTATGTATAAGATTGCATTCAATGCAATGAAATGTACAGAGTTCCAAAAGACGCTTCTGTAAAGTAGGCCAAAATATTTTTATTTATTTATTTGAAAAAACAAAAGGATACGTTTTAAGCAATGATTAAAGCCCATAAGTATGAATTTTCATTGCAATGATAAATATGTATACATTGTTAAAGCCAGGAAACATTTTCTTTTGTAATCCACAGAGTGCGTGGTAATGTCCTTTTCGTATGTCTCTTATTTACATTTTCCCTAATCCTGATTTGCCCTTCATGGCCCTTCCCTACATTGTTTTCAGTTCTCATGGTGAGCCTAAGCCACGAACCTCTCACGTTTCTGCTCAAGTATCCCTACGCTAAAAACGGTCATCCTCCTTTTACCTTGACCGCCTGTGTGCCTTACCATCGGGAGCAGGCGGACCCGGGTCCTCAAACCATCGCTTACTCGCAGTGACGTCCCAGGTAAGTAAAATCCTTCTTTGCAACTCCTCGTTATTTTATTTTAAACATTATTTTATTTCATAGCGTATTCCTTTCTTTCGTTTTATTTTATTTTATTTCATTTTATTTTTAATTTTTCAAAAAAGGGAGTCCGCTCAACATACGTATTTTGGCCGGGGTAATCCGCTGGGAGTAATTTACGGTTTTTATCCGATCCGATGTTCCGGACTTAAAAATTCATAGCTGTTCTGGATTTTCTCCTACGTCCATGGTATTCCAATTGTTTAAAAGCTGCCTTTCTTTTCTTTGAAATTGCATCTATATACGTTGGTTTGTGTTTCGTTATAAGTAATAAAAATATTTTTTTTAATTATTTCATTTGTACCCTATACATATTACTATACATACTTTTGTACATATTACAAATGTGGTAACAAAACATTTTTTTTTCCACACGGTCACAGCACCAACACTAATAATGCCAGCGCTGCCTCGAAAGACACGTGCCATGAGAAACCAAACAGGCACTCAGTTTGATTGATTAAGGGCAAGAAGGTCTTGAGGCTATCGTCGATTCCTGCGACGTGGCGGGTTGTCGGGATGGGAATGTGTAGAGAGGCCTCGGGCAATAGGGTTTGGATGGATAGAGAGATTTGGTTCGTTGACAAAAGGATTGTTGAGGACATTGTAGATAGTGAGGTTAGTAACGTAGTAAAGAGCTTGGACGATTTGTCGAGGACATTTGATTGAAAGGAATCGATGCTCTGGACGTGTATGGCTTGGCAGAACCCACAGTTGTGGTCCGAGTAAAGTCTTGTACAACTTTGGTTTGTGTAGGTGTGTGTGTGTGTGGAGGTTCTAATCTACTGTCTAGGAATAGTTTTAAGTATTTAACTTGAATGGAAGTTGATATCATTATCTTGTTGGTGCGAAATGAAAATAAGAATCAAATCAACGAAACTCCTCTAACAATTTATCTCCTATTATTCACAGAGGCCAGATTTTTATCATTACGAGAAAGTTATAGAATGAGAGAGTAAATCTGTAAAAAAGTTGTAGAGTAAATCGGGAAGGTGATAAGAGTTATAGAGCAAATCTGTGAGTAGAACCACCTTTTTCAAAAGGTTTTAGAGTTCTAAATCCCTGTTAAGGTTTCTATCGATCGGTCAGGTAGTTTCAAAATTATAAACGTTTTTGCAATATTAGAAGAAATCGGAGGGATAGATAACAACGAGTTGGAGAGGATATTTTACTTTTTGATTTTCCCAAATATTTGTATTCAGAAGTCTTCAGGGGTAGAAAAAATCGCTCAATGATTTGGCAGCTACCAAGGGTATCATTGATGGTGAAATATAACAAATGCACAAGTTATGACCGAGTGGCATAGAAAAATAGGTTAAAATAATTTTTTACTTTACAAATTAAGAATTATATAAACAAGGATATGTAGCTTGAGATGGAGATTTTGTGTCCGAGAGGATCGAAGTCACGATAGCTCGGGTGGTAGAGCAGCGGCGTAATCAGCCGAAGGTCGTGGGTTCGAATCACGCTCGTGAACTTTTTCATTTAAACCAAAACCATACGTAAAAACATTAATTAATTGAAAGAAAAAATTGGACAATAGACCACTAAAACGTAAATGAATTATATATACATATATATTGTTGATGAATAATAATACAACATTAAAAATATTAAATAATAAAGTAATAATAATTGACTAATAAAATGACTTGCAATTTTTTTATGCAACTCCGAATACACATCATACGTTTTTAATGTTAAGGAGCTTATATAAATTTGTTGAGGGACAAAAAGCGGAGGTGTAATGAACTATTTTAAACTTGACCAGAAATTTTATGATATAATCTAGAATCTCACGTATTTTACATCTAGTACCATGTTTAGTAAATTACAAATCGTATGATTCCGCCGTTCTCCGCCTCGCTCATCTCCTGATCTCTTAGGATCAACACAAGTGGGCAACTAGAGGAAGTTTTTAAGAAGATTACCCCCTTGGAGATAACTGAGCCAGATAATCCGCCGAAATTGCCGCCCAAAGCCCCACAGGAGGGGGTGTGGTAAGAAAACCAAGACAACTATCTTAGTAGAGTTGGCCCCACCAACTTGGGAGTTAAAACGCCCAAGGGATAAAGCCCTAGGTGGATCAGTTCTCTACACCCATCAAACTTTATTAGGGCTCGTTACCGATTACCTTTAGCCTAATTTTTCGTTCCAATAAGATTTAACGAACGCGACAGGAACGGGGGGAGGTGGCTTTTTTGTCAGAAAGTAACGAACAGTTTTATAAATTGATATTCTAGGATTCAAGTCAATAGAAACTATAAGAACAACCCAGGAGAAATTATTGTTATGTTAATTTTAGTAATGTTAACAATATAGTGCATGAGGTTAAACTGCGTCCAAATACCCCTCCCGTACCTGGTGGCCTCCTTAACTTCCCATCCTTTTACTAACTCCCCAACCTTACCCTTCACTCCTGTAACCACCTCTTCCCAAAACTAATCTCTTCCTTCTCCTATCCTTGGCGTCCCAGGGTCTAGGGAGGGGGAGGTACGTCGGTCTACCTTAGTGGCAGCCCCACTGGCCGACTAGGGGTGACTGGATAGCTACCTATCACTCTGAACATTAGCTGGCTTCGATTCCATTAAACAAGGCCGTAGACCCGGAAGGCCACAATGCCGGTGAGCATGCGGATAGGGATCATCCACATGCTTATCCACTNAAAAAAAAAAAAAAAAAAAAAAAAAAAAAAAAAAAAAAAAAAAAAAAAAAAAAAAAAAAAAAAAAAAAAAAAAAAAAAAAAAAAAAAAAAAAAAAAAAAAAAAAAAAAAAAAAAAAAAAAAAAAAAAAAAAAAAAAAAAAAAAAAAAAAAAAAAAAAAAAAAAAAAAAAAAAAAAAAAAAAAAAAAAAAAAAAAAAAAAAAAAAAACAATATAGTGAAGATATATAAAAAACGAGAGACAATTTAATCTTCTAGCTTTTTTAATCCAATTTAGATTTTAGATGTATGTAAAAAAATTACGTGATCGAAGGGATCAAACCTAATTTGAAAATCGCTAGTTTTCTTGGTACGCTTGACCAATTAATATCTTTCCATTAATTAAGGTTTTTAGTTATGATAAAAAAATCAATGTTACGAACCGGATTCGAACACACGACCTTCGGCTAGATACGCCGCTACTCTACCACCTGAGCTATCGTGACTTCGATCCACTCGGACACTAACTTCCCATTTCAGCCCCAACCTAATTTTTAATCTAACTCTCTTTAATGCTAGCAACGTTTTGTACAGTTTTGTAGAAAAATGTGGTTTCATAATTTTGTCATTTACTAAGTCTTTTTCATTGGTAAGGATGAGAAAATTATGGTTTACTGCGTTTGTTTAGGTAAGAGTTAGACAAAAGTTTGATTATAGTATTACTTGTATTCGAATTTTTCCTTTTTGAACTGAATAAAATACTGTTTTCGAAAACATAAGTCGGAAAATAGAGTGACACAAAGCAATTGGGTAGTTCATATTTCATAAATTGTATTTACATCTATTAATAAAATTACTACTTGTTTTCAAGAATATTTCAGAGAAAATTTTAATTTGAAATGTGAAAAGAGGCTTACAATGGCAAATAAAACAGACGGATAAATAGATTTATTACGAAGATAAAACTGAGGGCCCTGAGCATGTTCAACCCCGTATTCCACTCTGACGTACGAACGTGTTGAATCTCTACCCTGTAGCGGAGGTGAGGAAAATGTTGGCAAACAATCGCCGGGGGCGAATGCCTCTTTGGCAAGGGGGTAAAGCATAATTAAAATAAACGTTGTTCCCGAGCAGTGTTGAAAGTGAAGCTGAGGAAAAGAAAACATATTTCCCCAGCCGCTTGTTTTAATGTTCATAAATATCCCGGCAGAAAACATCCTCCCACCAGAAATAACCTCCATTTCTGGCAAATATAATACCCAAACATTTCAAGGGGGGGGGTATTCGTTATTGTACATTTAACATTTTTCCACAAGAGTTCCAATAACCTCTCTTGGGAGATTCCTCCTGAGGTGATAAGCTTATAATATGGTCGCTATTATTTTGGTCTACCTATACTCGCTGGGTTGGTCTGTTATACGCGTTTTGGCATTGCATCATCTCCAAAGACTCTGTGTGGTTGGCATTAATAATAAATTTTCCTGGCTAGCTACTTTAAATGGTACGAGTTCATCAAGTTATCTGCGGGTGAATGAACCAGATATTTTGTCATTCGGTCTACCTAACCTTGCTGGGTTGGTCTGCCACACTCATTTCGGCATTTCTCCATTTTCAGTATGGCTGAGTGATTCTTATTAATAATACTAACACCTTGGCTAGCTTTAATTCAAATTAAATTATGAGAAATTAGTTTAGTAAGTTATTCAAGTCGTGATGAGAGGTTAAGAATGAAGAATTTTCACCTTTTTAATTTTTTTCCGACTTTTCGACCTTTATTCGGGACATCTTCAGGGCAGTTGCTATTCTTGTTGTGTCATATTTGTTTCTTGTGAAATTATTGTACAACCTTACGTTAATGTTATAAAAATGCATCAATTTACTTTTACTCCAGAGAACAAATTTGTCGAATTTTCGCCAATAATATCCAATGATTATATCAAGAAACATTTGCTATATATTTGTTAAACGGATAATAATTGTACGGTAATCATGTGCCAATATGAGTCAAATATGTAAAACAATTAATTGATAGATTAGTACTAACAAAAAAATGTAGGTCCCTATTAAATAGTATGATATTAATAAAACAAAAAAAAAATTCATATCTTAAGTCTCACCACTCTTAAGTTTAAACAAGATAATTACAATCTTTGGAAGAATATAAATAAATTTTTATGAAGAAAAATATAGATAAATGTCTGTCTCTTTGTATAAATAATTCATATAATAAATTTGAATTAAAGGAAACGCTTCCGACATTGGTTCCTTGCGGAATTAGAAACGAATGCTCGCCAGGCGAATTTTTCGCTTCATTTCTTCCCTGTTTTTGTATCAATTTTATTTGTTTAGCCAGTTTATTTTATTGTAACTGTGTAGTGGAAGTACGGTCCTCGAGGGCTATCAAGATGCCATCACTGTCCGACGTCCTTAAGGGCCCTCTCTCTCGAGATCATATGATCCATTTAGATTCTCTTTTATTTTTCCCTTATATCATTTCTTTCTTCGAGTGTTTCCCTTCTTGGCTTTAAACGAATCCGGCGAACTACTTCCTTAAATATTTAAACAGCGAGTCGCGGGGACGGAGAACAATATTATTGAATAAGAATCGCACCGCGTTGGGGTTTAGACATGCAAAAGCGTTGTGAGGTAGAAGAAGTGTAATTCCAGTGGAAGTAAAAAACGACACAATGGCCCGGGTGCACGGGGAATTTTGCTTCTACTTGTAATAACTTTTATACAGCTGGACTCGCGAGGGAGCCGGTGTTCTGGATTTTATTGTAATGCTAACAAAGGGTTGGCCTCTGTATAATACCTTTTCCTCGGGCATTGTGACCCTCACTTCCCTTATCTCCAGACTGCGGCGGCCCCAAGTATAACTCAGCTCTGGACAAACACCCCTCTCCTCGACCGGGTTTTATGAATAGCAATATCCCATGTCATGGCCAAAGAGTTATACCACCCTTCCTCCCTGCTCTCTTCTCGTTTCACCGTCGGGAGGAGATTGCAGCGTAAAAAAGCTCCAAACCGACCGAGCCTCTTTCACGCCCGACAAATGGCAGTTTCGAGCACAGTTTCATTTGAAAAGAATCGCAATGAATCTCCCTTTTTTCCAGTGAGGCTGGCAATTAGCGAATGGGACGGAAGAGTTCTCATTTATTTTCTCGATTATATTCATTCCAATCGTCATACGAGAAGGGCAACGAACAATGATTTCTTTTAAAAGCTTTTCGTCCTCAACGGTAGTACAATTGACTCAACGCTGGGAGAAAAAAGAACTCTGCATAGAAGAATCCTCCCTTCCAGCAGAACTTTCAAACGAAATGTGTAACAATTGGCATACAGACATCACGCAACAAAGAACATAAAACATATGTCCAGAACAAAAAAATTATAACGACAAAACATCAGACATCAATTTGGGCACTTCGAGCGGGTAAAATCAGAAAAGTAGTAAAACAGTTGTACTGATAGTAAAACGTCTTGCCTAATGCCGCGTCGGGAGATAGAGAGAAAAAATACTATACTAAAAAAGTTACCACTTTCCACACGGCCTTCTCTAGATACTGCAAGAAAATTAGTTACCCATACTATCGATGTAATGACACCCCAATGTGGTAAAGCTGTGTTAAAAACAAAAACACCCGTAGGAAATAAGTGATGAAAAAACGTTTTTTCTTCGTTTGTATAATCAAAATTCATTTAAATCTGCAGGTAGTTAGGTCGTTAAGGTTTAAGTTGATCTGTCTGATGTGTTTCGGCATTTCATCATGAATAACGGGTTTGTGTGATTTTTGGAAGTCGCCTCTTTGACAAAAAGTGAGGAGTTGGTGCATGTGAAGACGTTATCTTTGTTGTTTTGTCAGTGCCTGTTTGTATTTGTGTCAGTCCATTTCATTTTTAATTGTTTCGTGTTTTGATAGTTAATTTGAGCGTTAGAGTTTTTTAGTGTTAATATGTTTTCCAGTATGCTCGGTTTTCGTACTTTTTGTATGTTGTGGTAGTTTCATGCTTTTCGGTATTATCGAGGTTTCATGATGGTTTTTCTGTGAAGTGAGTCGTAAGTTTGATTTACCTTCATTGCCCCTAAACGATCTTACAAGTTCTTTATATTTGCCTTTTATTTCTCATCCTGTCTGATTTATTTGTATACTTTTGCATGTTATGGTGTAAAAACTAGCTCTTTACAAGACATCACTGTTACCAGCTTGGACATACAGAGAGGAATTGTGGGGTTCTACCAAAACCCCAAAAACATCTAATACTCCGCTTCCATTCGAATGCCCACAAAATTGTCTAAGCTCCATACTACCGTCCACAACCATCTCAACATTCGTATTGTCCATTTACGTTTTCGTGGTTGACCACGTTACTTCTTTCAATCAATTAATTATTCTTACTATGCGAGGTCTTGGCTGAGATAAAAAAGTCACTGTCACGAGCGGGATTAGAACCCACGATTTTCGGCTAAATACCCGCTGCTGCCACTTGAACTATCGTGACATCGATCCTCTCGGACACCAACTCTCCATCTCAACCTACAACCGTTCGAATTTTCCCTCTTTTTGCCATTTCCAAATGCCGTGTAATCGGGTTGGATTCTCAGCGACTTATGAAGTGGTCTCGGGGAGTTATTTCGTGAAATGATACTTCTTTTACTTTTTAAATCCATGTACGTTTTCGTGATCAATTGACCAAGTTACTACTTTCAATTAATTAATTATTCTTACTATGTAAGAACTATACATTCCTATTGTCAACGAACCAATCCGATGCATCTTCAATAAGTTCCATATGAAGCACTCAATCCATCCAAACTAGGAAGATCCATCCAAAGCAGGAAAGAACGTGAAAAAATAACTGGAGATTTAGCACTTATTCAGTGTGCATAGGTTTTTAATTAACAAAAATAGAACAATTATGCTAAAGATTCGGAATTGAAAGACCAATAGTTCTAATAATTGTTGAAATTTTGTACAAAATAATATATTCAATTACAAGTCAAACTAGCGTTCAGTTCGTAAAACAGGATCTGTAGCAGGAGAGATAATGAAAAGAAAAGAAAAGTGGTAGTATCTCTTTGATTTGTACCTAGGAAGCCACAAAGAGCGATCGCCGTACAGAGTCGAAGAAGGGAAATGGAAAGACTAAATGTGTTTTACTTTAGAAGAGGAAGAAAAAAAAAACAGCAGGAGTGGAGAGGAAAGAGAAAATACATCCTTAAATCCCCTGAGAACAAGAGGTCACCTTTTTCGAAGGGGTGTACTAACAAAAACAGAAACCTGAAAATTTCCCTTGAACCATGGTTAACCAATTTTACCGTTTTCTGTCTATTTTATTAACAAAATACAATATTTAATATAAACATGAAACAGTATTGAAAGTATTTATGATTAATGTGAAAGTGCATGCAATATTGGAGAAATTTTTAACTTTAATTCTTTATTAACAAAGAAACGAGCATTAAAAATGAAACAGTATCTGCTCACGAAAATCTCAGCTAATGAAGTAATAGCCAATAAGACGAGACTAGTGACGAGTTACTCAATTTCTTCTTCCTTCTTTCTTTTTTATTTTTTCATTAGTTTTCTGTGCTTGTTCACTTCTCCGTATGCGTGCTAGCGGCACTGGCGAGGTCCAGGCCTATGTTCAAGCGTCACTGCCACCTTAGCTTTGGATGAATCAGCACCCGCTCTTTTTCTCTTTGAGGTCATCTATCAGCTTCAACTCATCTTTCTTCCTGGGGCTTTTTTTGGTCAGGGTGTTCCGTTGTCTGACAGCGGTGCCACCGTTCACCCCGCTTTTGGGGCTGCTAGCTTACAGAGCCCACAATCTCCACCTTGGTCTCCGCCGGCATCTGCCCTTCCGGATCAACGGACTTTTTATATTATTTGTAACGTTAATTTTACGGTTGGGGAAGGGGTGTTGGCGCCGGAACCTAGCCAGTCGGTGGAATTGCAACCTGAGGGGGAGCTGACACATCCCTTACTGCTCGCTTCACCGTAGGCTACTGGGCTGGGAATTGTGCTTAGGTTGCGAGAGTAAAGGTGGCCATTCACGATCGCTCCTAGCACTCCAAACGGAGCGACGCCGTTCCAAAAACCACATCAATGGCAAAACTGAACTGGCGTGCCCAGCTGTGCCGAATATTCGACCGGTCCAAACCTCATCGCTCCAAAATCCACGGCGCGACGACGGCATGGCGCGTTCGTGAATGGGAAAACCTGGCGAAGAGAGTAGGGATTTTGGCGCGCTGGCCTGGTCGTGAATGGGAAAACCATCGTTTTTTGGCGCAGTCTTCTTCTTTCTGTCACTGAGCAAACATCTCCGTCGTACACTCTCAAAAAGTCAAAAACGTTTATCCTTTATTGGTAATGACATCCAATCGAGATTTTATTGTTGAGGTGATTGAATTGTTTGAAAGTTTACCATGTTTATGAAGGTGGTGGACAATGATTATATTACCACGATAGAAATAAAAGAAATTCGATCCTCAACCAGTTGGTCGAGGTTTTCAAAAAAAAAGGATACAAATTGCAATGAGAGATGCGGTATTGATAACCCCTAACAATGATCAGAAATCGTAGTAGAGAACTTAAGTTCTTTGTAGTTCATCCCTATAGCGAGAAATCGTAATGTGGTTGCCAACCTTTCATGTAGTGATGATTTCTCTCAAGACTGTCTTTTGTTTTTTAATCAAGGGGATAACGAGCTCTAAGATAAATATAAATACGACGTTAATCTTTTTTTTGTAAGGTTTTGGTTGAAATGAAAAAATAGTGTCACGAGGGGATTCGAATCCACGACATTCGGCTAAATATGCCGCTGCGCTAACCACTTGAGCTATCCTGACTTCGATAGTTCGATCCACTCGAGCACCAACTCCCCATCTCAACTTACAACCTCAACCTACAAACAAGAATTTTCTCTCTTTTTGCCATTTTTTGGTGTCGGAGAGGATCGAAGTCACGATAGCTCAAGTGGTACAGCAGCGGCGTATTTAGCTGAAGGCCATGGATTCAGATCCCGCTCGTGGCACTAGCTTTTTCATTTCAACCAAAACCTTACAAAAAAGATTAAATAATTGAAAGAAGTAATTTGGTCAATAAAACTCTAAATATAATGAATAAATAAGACGTTTCATCCATCCTTAAATAGTTCCTCTAATCAGAGGGTTCAAGGGAAAGATCTTTCATCAAATTGATGTGGGTATTACGGCGTCTGTTCATGAGCCACTTCTTACACCATTTCCTCTTTGATTTTTTGCTTTTAATATGTAAATAAACAGAAGAATAGCACAAGAGATCGTCATCCATTTTGAGAAGGTAATTCACTGGTTGACGTTCGGAGCGACTGGCTGTGGAGCGGTCGTGAATGCCCCTCAAATTTCAGGCACTCCAAATGGAGCTGTACGGCTTGGCGCGGTTCCAATAGATGTGATCGTGAATGACCACCTTAAGAAAAAGGATTCCCCGGTCTGCATGTCGTTACTCAAAACCAGCCGGAAGCTCGACGGGACGTGAAACCCCGGCAAGAGGCTGGGCGGCTCACCTGGTCTACAGTAGAAATATAATTTCCCTCTTTAATATAAGAATGTGAATTTAATGGCAGGATGTGCTCATGTCTGTGACCAACCAAACCCCTCAGACTTCTCCGAATCATTCGGCTCTCTTACCAGCCCAGGAGGGTCCCATTGCCCGTTGGACCACCGAAACCACCAACAGTCTGGGCTGCTGCCCACCAACAACATATACCACTGTATAGGTCGGAGCGTAGTAATATTGTGCTCGTATCAGTGTGGAGGTGATTTTATGTGGACGCAGGGTACCCTCTTGCACAGGAGCGGATTTGAGCTTAATAAATTCAAATCCAAATCCAAAACAGTAATTGAACATCAAGCATTTATAAAAGTTCCCAAATTCTACAGGACTTTACATATTAATAATATAATGGCGTAAACAGTATCCAATGAAGGGGATGATTACCAAGAGAGGAATTTATAGTACGTTTGATACATTATTTTCCCCTTTGATGTTAATTAAGCGCTCCCTTCCTATCCTACGTTGTTCTCTTGAATAAGCCTTGTTTTGTCGTTTTAATTAATTTAGAGGAGACGTACAAATAACGGAGAGAAAGGATGGCTTTTGCATTACCATCTGGACGAATTTTTTATTCCAATTGCTCAAATACATTGATATTCTTTTTATTTGTTGGAGTGAAACACAAAGTAATATTATATTTTTGATGTCTGGTTACGGTTAATTAATGTGTATTTTCTTTCATTTAGTTTTTTAGTCACGATCGCGTTTTCTGATTTATTAAAGTTGTTGCTGCTAAGGCAAAACTTTACAAATTTTTCAAACTGAAACTACGGTTGTTAAATTGTTAGTTGTTAAATTAAAAAAATATAGATGAGATTCATGCTTGATGTAAAAAAAAAAGAAATTTAATTCAGTGGTATAATGAGATTGAAAGAGCGGAATAATTGAAGGAGGTCAATTACAACCAGATTTCCTAAATATCATGGCAAAAATACAATACTGCGTGGAGTACGGGATGATCACCTGTAATTTGGTTATTACCAATCATTTTGGTCAACAAATACTCTACTCGCTGGTTGGTCTACTGAGCAATGGAAAGTATGGAACTTTTTTATTTTCTTCTGACTGGTCTACCTTCACCCACCTCTCCTAAGTGAGCATACATGACCCTGATGTTTTAATCCTCATTTAAAAACTAGCCAAGTGTTAAGAAATAAAAATGAAAGAACGGTGTTGCTCGTAAAAGTAGGAGTGAAGTGAGGTTGGCCACATTGTAGATATCACTAATTTGATCATTTTTATGGGAGGGAGTCTGGAACTGTTATTTTTTCTTTTGAGTCCCCTCAGCTTATGGACTAAAAAAAAAACGGATTTGGCGACAGTGTAGATATCATTACGTTGATAGGCTAGAAGTGCCTTATAATTTTGATTATGCGACTACACCCTCCCACTTTAAAGTGCGCTACTTTTGAGAAAATTGCAATTTACTGATTTTTTCCTTTATTTGCTACATAAAACCTACAATTTTACCGAATTCACGTTTCTAGCTAATTCGGGAAGTACCTTATAGTTTTGATGATCAGTGAGCAGTCAGTAACAAAAATGAAAAATTTGAAATTTTCCCCTTTCAAAGAAGTTTGATATTAAGTGCTCAATTGTGTACACTGCACTAAGCTTAATTTAGGGTTAACATTTCAAAAGCCCATCTTAAGAAGAAACAGTGATACGTGGGTGAGAAAAACCGTGTAAGTTAGTTCGAGTAAAGATACATATACTGCAACTTGCTGGAACGTGGCCAGCGCTCTCCCATGCGCTCAGATTAAATGTGTTCAGAAATTCATGAGTTAAAAATTTTTAATCACGATGGTTTGGAAAAAAATTCACCAAAACATCGGAACATATTTAGTGATAGATTAAAATTTAACTCATAATTTATTTTATAACTAGATTTTCTGGTGTTTTAGTGAATTTTTTTTTAAATAAACAGCAAAATACTAGTGTCCGGTTTTGTCTTTGAACATACATTTAAAACCTTATGCCATTTTCTGTGTAATCACCAGTGAAATAAGTTTATTGTTGTATAGCATTTATTATTCTGATGATTACCTCAGAAATACACTCAGTAATGTCGTCAAAAAGTAAATAGACAGAATTATCTCACTGGACCTACAAAATGTTTGTTTACACTTTAGAGCAGGAATCTTCCATACGCATTGACGCATATCAAAATTATGTTGAATATGTGTTTCAAAAAATTCCAAAACCTTCTGTATAAAACGAAAAGTTTAACTACAATAATGTTTAAATGAAACAAGATTCTAACGAGACCAAATTTGTGAAAAAGAAAAAACAGGTATGTTCAGTTCTAAAACTAATTAAAAGAGCACAGCATTTGAACTACCAAACAAAAACTCTAAGTTTGTATGATTTTACGAAATTGGTTAAATGATATCTATTAACAACTAGGTCAACTCAACATATGATAAGAAGCTTAATTAATCAATAGTTTTGTACACAAGTTCTGATCATTTGTTGAAATTATCTTTATACTTGTAAATCTTAAATATTAGGAAAGTAGGGAAAATTCATAAGCATGACAACTTAGCCTATAAAACTGAGAAACCGCGGGTTGCAACACTTATTAAACGGCCATGTACAATCCTTTTCTTACGAGGTTTTACAACAGCAAACAGTCAATAGCAAAGGTTAGTCATCCTCGAATACCGGTGTTTTTGAATAAAAGCTCATTTGTAAAGTGTGTCAGGTTCGAATGCAGAGCCGGTAGATTCGAACCCGGCACCTTTACCTTACAGTGATGAGCGCCGCATCAACGCCTAAAGCCGGGAACACACTTACCCGATGCTACGCCATGCGACGCTACCCGACGCCTTGCCACGTTTTGGTGGGGTTGCACATCTATCCGACGCAAGAACACGTCGCGTACAGTCCACAGCGTTTATCACAATAATAACTATCAAAATCGCAACGCATCTTTTGTTCTTAATGCACTATTTTGAGCAAAACCTTGTACAGCCATGTAACAAATTGTTAGTTAAATTTTATGAGCACAACCATCTAATAAATTGTTTGTAAATTGTTTTAATTTTTTTAAATTGTTTTAAATAAAGTTACTCCTAACCATCATAATTAAACAATGTTTATAAAAACTTATGCGTTTTTGATCTCGTTTAATTTGGTTTACATTAAAATAACATGTAATCAATATAACGACAAAATTACATGTACTTAGTTTGAAATAAACTACAAAAAATATGAGTGTCCTGTTCTGATGCTACACGACATTACAAAATGGTGTAATTTTACGAGCAAAACTATGAAATAAATTGTTAATTAAATTTTATGAGCAAAACCGTGTAATAAATGGTTCCAATTTTAGTATATGTACCGCTGAAGCGAGTACAATAAATTGTTAGTAAAATTCATTATATCAAAAAATCGTATTCCGGTGTTTTGATTAATTTTCTACCAAACCATTAAAATTAATTTTTAAATAAAAACTAATTAATTTTTAATCACAGTTAATTTGGTTTATATTAAAATAAGTATGTTGTAATTAATATAACGACAATAATACATGTAGTTTGAATAAAAATATGAGTGTCCGGTTCTTTTGTCTTCGACTGTACTCGATGCGCCCAGACGAAAATCTGGACAGTGGGGATCGTAGAGCGTCGGGTAGGTTAGCGTGGCATAGCACCGGGTAGGTGTGCACGGGGGTACTGCAACCTTATGGAATATCGGAGTTTGGATCGTCGGGTAGCATCGGGTAGCGTCGCATGGCGTAGCATAGGGTAAGTGTGTTTCTGGGTTAAACCGTTCCTACAAATGACAACCCTATTTTGTGAAACATTAACCTGCAATAACTTAGCTGGTGACAAATCTTCTGGCACACCTTCCAAAACAACTTTACCAAGACGTTTACCAAAATAACAACTTTACCAAAGTAACATTTTAAAAGATTGCTGCAAACAGCAGGCGTGTACGCCTACATCAGTATGACTGAAAGTGAAGGACAAGTCTTTTACAAACGCAAAAACGTGTGCATATACAAATTTCTACTACATAAGGCTTCTAAACAATCAGCTAATTTTAACTAATTGAGCAGCTTCTGATTCGACACACGTTTTTCAGCTCGATGAATTTTTGATTCGTGTTACATAAAATTAAATTTCGATTGTTCAGCAAAGATCTCAGGAGTCTCATTAGCTATTTCTACTTTCCGCTTTGCCGCACGCCAACCCCCAGTCCCGAGATGGGAAGCTATAAGCTGAGATACAGTCGTAATGTTTTGCAAACAATAAAAAGCTCATTAGGCCTCAGCACTTTGGAACGGGTGTTTCTAATGCTTTCTGCACCCCCTTCCCACTGCCATCCGAGTGTAGAGAATATAGCCGGGTAATTTATGCACAAGGCCCCTGACATCGTTTCCTACCTTCAATCCAAAAGCAGGTTTTCTTTTGGTATAAATGTTCCATTTTTAGAAGTGTTACCGGCGGCCAATTGACCGATTACTTCCGTACAAATACAATTTGAACTGTAGACCCTACGTGAGTTGTACGGCATAGTTTAACAACGCAATATAAAACGAAGACAAGCAATTTAATGTAAATAAACCTATAATAATAGGTATGCTAATAAGTTATGTTTTGATCTTTAAGAATTATTACTATTTAGAATTATTATTATACTTATTAATATAATATGCTACAATATTCTGATACGATTTCGTACAGTATTTACACATTGATCTTCTGATGATGATGTGCTGAATTAACAGATAAAAGAAGTGGCCATAATGTCACTTGCACCTCGTGTTAAAAGAAATATTGGACTCCTCTAGTTTTATTACATCTCACTCGTCAGCTTTAGGCCGTTGATCAAGCTTCGTGGGCTATTTTATTGCGTAGGAGACTGCTTAAGGATTTTCCCAGGGCGGCAGAAAGGTCCTCTTACAGTAGCATTTTTTTCTTGAGAAAATTTCCACAATGCCGGTGCTCTCCGACGCATACGACTTAGGAGACAAAGCCCAGTCAGGAGATTTCGAGGATCCGACTTTCAATTCGGTTGATCTCCAGTAATTAATCTGTGATGCATCCTTATAGTCATTTTATGAATCTCTTCGCGTGTCTGAGGTGACGATTCACCAGTATTGTAACTAATTAATAATCCAGTTTTTATCGCGTGCCTTTTTTTGCCAAGTTGTTAGACGAGGGAAGGGTTCGCGGCCAAAAGTGTTGGCCATTTCCGTAAAAAAAGAAACGGTAGCAAATCTGTCTAGAATAATAGCCAGTTATTTTTAATTCATTGTCAGATCTCTGGTCCTTTACCGTGCCCGGATTTTGAGCCATCATTGTACCCGAAAGAATTCCTTTGTTGGTTGAAGGTATTCCTTTGTTCTACATTTCCTTTTCTGGTATAGTTTCTTCATAACGTTAAATTTGAACCAGCAACATCAATCGGCACACCTACCAATGGTCTATAGTTCTTCCCTTGGCTTTAAATTGTATATAGCTTTCGTTGTAAGTACTAGTACAGGACTAAGAGCTGTTGCTGTCTTTTTCGTTAAATGATTAGCGATGAAATGTTAAGTAATACTTCCAAAGCTGTAGTAAGCGTCTCGTCAGAACTCCAAGTACAGTGAGTGCAAGTACAACAAGTAGTGAGTACAACAAGTAGCTTAAGCGCCTTAACCAACAGGTTCTTGGTCCACCACCAAATGGACATAATCGTCATTAAAGTAGGGATTTTTTTTTTCATTCTTGTGTACAAAAGGGTCATGTAACCTATCAAACAATTTAATGTTAAACTATAACATTCCAAACTATATTGATCCTTAACAATACTAATACAATAGAGGTGGAAATTATCTACGTTGCAAGTTACAGTTGCAAGAACTTACAATTAGCGAATCAGGATTACAACTGTACGGAATATCACAAAGTACAAGGCTAATTAGCCTTCTGTGCGTCCATTAAAAGCCCTTTTGGAATTAATTTCATTCAACAAACTAAACTATAAATTAGACCACCATCTTTTAATTAGACCGGATTATTTAAAATTATTAGTTTTCATTACTGATCAAATTTACTTATGGTTTTTGAAACTTTTTGTGGCGTTTATTTTATGAACCAAATATTGACCCATAACTTACTCATTAAAAATAGTGTCTCATTCACATATGTTCCTCACAAATAATGATTTTAAATGCCCACTGTACGAAGCATTTAACAAATTTTTGCCTCTGTCACAATTCAAACTTATTGATATACAGACAGCTACAAATTCGCATCAATCAGTCATAGTAATTGTGTAGATAAATTGGAAGGAAGGAATGAGCGTAAATAGGATAGAGGAAATTACAACTAAGAACGGGGTAAAGCAAACAATCAATTCGCTCATTTAACAAGGCGAACCCATGTAGCATTTAACTGTGGTCGTATTTTGGATGAACTGGACGGTACTGTTTATGGATAAACTCTCCTAAATTTTCAAATGTAGAATTAATAGAAACAAATGCTCCATTATTATTGCTGATGAACCATTAAATAATTAGATATGAAAAATTAACAGGGATGAAGCAAATTTGAACGAAAATACTACCCTCGTTCGCTGCCCTTTCGAGGAATATAATCTCGTTCAATAGGACTTTTAAAATTTACTAAATAAATTAAAAAGTTATCAAATATGAATTCAAAATTTCTGTTTACAAACAACAAACGAGAAATTTTTATCCTTTGTGGTGTAGGTACTTCTCGATTTTCACTCCTAGCGTTTAGGCCTTCCGAACAATTTGTAAGCATATTGCAAGCATCTTTTCTTTCTTGTAAAGTCAATCTTTGGGGGGTCGGAGCTTTGTCACATTAAAAACAAAATTACTAAAATCATGAAGGAAATGGGATAGGAAGGGAGAAGTGAAGAATTAAAAAACCCTCTAATTCAATTAATCTATGATTGGAAACATAATCAGAGGTCGATTTAACCCTTAGAGTCGTTCGCTTATGCAAGCTAGAAAAAATGAAAAGAACTTATCTGCCCTGTCCCTTACTGAGAACTTTTATCTTTTATCTAAATTATCTTTATAGACAGTTGGACAGTGTAATAGGGCGTCACGAAACTCTGTATCCTTCGTTAGAGTGCCCTCTATGTAGAGGAGTTAAGTACATAGAAAATGAATCTTAATGACGGTGGATCTGTTACAGTCCTGTAAACGGAGCTATTCCCTAAACAGAGGAGGCTCTTATCGAAGGTTTCACTATACCGTGAAATTAAATATTTAGTATTGATCGAAAATGACCAGTGCATGTGTAACAAAGTAATACATTTTTTTATATATTTCATTTGGTTTAATAATCATTTAAATTATTAAATTAGTTCATATTTGCTTAGAGGTCATACTTGATCGCATTAATTATTCCACTTAATTATTCTTTTTATCTAAGATTTTTGTTGAGATGAAAAATTAGTGTCACGAGCGGAATTCGAACCCACGACCTTCGGCTCATTCCGCCGCTGCTCCAACCACTTGAACTATCGTGACTTCGATCCACTCGAACAACAAATCCTCATCTCAACCTGCAACCGTTCGAATTTTCCTTTTGAATGAAATATTGAACAAAGAAGGTTGTGGTTCGAATCTCGCTCGTGACACTAATTTTTAATCTCAACCAAAAACCTTAGATAAGAAGAATAATTAATTGTATATTTAAAGTTAGGAAATAATATGGGGAAAATGGTAGAAACGTTTGAAAAACTTTAGACTATATTTAATGAATAATAATTAGTACTGAGCCAGATGTAATGCACATTTTAATCAATACCAACGCAATAATTAGTAACCTAGTAAACCTTCCAATTAGTAATACTGTTTTAATAGTCAATTATTCGGATACAGGTGTTCGCAGGATTTCGCACCCCTTACAAAGGATTTCTCTGTTAATTATACAGTCTCAAACAAAAATGCCAAACGTGAATGAAAACGTATAGCTAATTTAGAGCCATTACATAATTTAAAAAGAAGTTCATTATTGTTTCGAACAATTTATGTTGTGAGGGCTGACGGCCAGTTTCCATCTCAATCGGCTGAGAATTGAACATCTGGTAGTCTCGTCTAGAAAATACACCGCACACTAACTCTTCCCAAAACCGAATTAAAGCCCCAGCTGTGTAACCCATGTTGTAATCAGATTAGGGTAAACGCGCCTTGAGTGATCGGGCGGAAGTTGGAACTACGTGATCGGACGGCCGGGCAACTACATTAGATCTTAGATCTTAAGTCTACTATTCTCAACTTGGGACTCGCACACACTCCGACGATTTCCTATTAGTAATTCATTGTGGAGAAGTTGTGATTCATAAGCGGGCCCCGTAATGGCTTTAGGCGACCAGGGAAACTATAAACTTTTCCAGCAAACAAAAGGGGAACGCCGTATGCTACATCACACGGGGAAATTTTGATCATTTCACTGTTTAACTTGCGTTCGCAAAATTCTTTCATTTCTCGAAGTTGGCTCGCTCAGTTTCAAATTCAGTTTTTTGATTACTTGGACAGTTCTTTCTCTCGTATTTTTGCACCTGAAGATTTAAAATGTTCGCCCGTTCATCAAAACTTTATGCGCTTTTATAAGAAATAATTTTCTCCTTGCTGAAAATTTACAACCGTCTCCTAAATTGGTAAATTTTTCACGTAATGTGTATTAAAACATGTGAAAAATGGCTTATTTAAGGGAATGGCGTTAAAGGATATAACGGTAACCTACTTTCTGTTTCATTAATCCTAAAACTAGTTACTCTGTACCTCAGGGCTTGTCAATTCTTGATACAATAACACAAATAACAAAACAAGATAAAACGTTTAATATGATATATTGCGGATAATTTTAGGGCCTCAAACCTCAATGATGATTGCGAATACTCTATTTCTCTGCCGTTCTTATCGTTTCTAACTAGAGTTTTCTGACTTCTTTTTTTTTTGAATTCGCAGCCAAATTATTCACGTCAATTAGACTTTGAGTGTTAAGATAACCAACTCTCTCGCCTTACGGCCTCGTCCGGCAATGACAATAAATGCATCTAATAAAAATTTAAAAAACTTGTTAGACTGGCTGACATTCACATTATCCCAGAGTACGCGATATATTGTACCTCGGGTTATTGCGGATAAGCCCTTCCATTTTCATTAATAAGTAACATGCTTAGACTAGAATTCGTTCACACTATCCGAGACCATTTGGTATTCCTTAGAAACTTTAGGACCGAACTGTGCTCCTGTATTTCAAATTCGCTTTATCTTTAATTAATATATACAATTGTAATATTAACGCTAATATCAAGAACATTAAATCGTCATCTACTGTAAGAGTTAATTAATTAACGACTAGTATTGGTATTTGTCATAAATGTATGATATATCTAGTGTATTACTAGTCAATTAATATAATTAATTAATCAATTGATAGAACTGATCTGGGTCATGTATAAGGGATAACAATTTTTGAGATTATAACATGTGTAGTATATATTGGAATTTTTGAAAGGTGCGCCAGCCTGAAAGAAGGCGCCACAAAAAAAGACCTAGAGTTTCGCGGTTTCATCGAAACCTCTCAGGCTGGAGGATAAGTGAAAAATAAAAGATTGGTCGACCACATGACAGGATGCAGTTTCTTTTTTTAACTCTTCCTGAAATTAAAAATAATTTGTGTCTCAGTTGAACAACATTTAGTGAGTAAATTTCTTATTTTATTGTGTTTGCATGTGTATATATTTTGTATATTTTTATTAGAAAGGTTTCTTTTTAAGATTTGTTTTTCTTTTCTTTTCTTTCGCCATTTCAGAGGAGATCCACTTATATATTATAATATTAACGAAAAGATTAGAAATTTAAACAAATATATATTGCATTGTATTCTTACATGTGAGTTGTACTGTCTGGTGTTATGATATTTTCGAAATTAAAATAATAAACCACACATTATATTTGTATAATGTATAATTCATAATTAAGCTATTTTTATCAATATTTTGACATTATTTTACTTTTACTGTTGCAGAAATCGATGTGGTTTCTAATAGCTGCCATTCAGCTCACGATTCATGTCATATTTTCACCATTGTATTGCGATTACAATGCCAAAATGTACACACAAAAAATGAAACAATAATAATAAACTCTTCTTGAAACAAAATATAAACATGAAAGTATACTACTACTTTATTTGAACATGACACCCAACGGGTTACGGACATTAAGCCCTTCAGTATGACAGGAATTAATTTATGTTATTAATTTATGGTAAATCATGTTTAAAGTAAAACTTCACCATGACACATTTTACTATAAATTAGAAATCATTGGCATTCCATTAGTTACGGCACTACAGAGTAGACGTGTTCTTTCATATATTAAGAACCAGTTGTGTCTATTAGCAAATATAATTTGACGCTGGTTTTACAAAATAATATTGCAAATTTTTACGGTTATACTATTCATTTTAATGATATTTGAATCTTCGGATAACCACGAATATCGTGTTCGAATCCTGCTCGTAACACTGACTTTTTTATCTCAACCAATACCTCTCATAAATATTAGTTAATTGAAAAATGTTAATTGGTCAATCGGACCACGAACCGTAATATTTAAAAAAAAAAGAATAATCTAATTAAATAAAAGGGCGAACTCTGGGGCTGGGCGGTTACGGAGTACGGCTTGTATTGCCCATGCTTATGTTCGTATCCGGGCATGGCTCTTGGAATTTTATTTCACGTTGAGCTTTCCTGTATGATAGGAATTACTTTACTAATTTCGGTACTTTTTATTTAGTCCAATAACAGTAACAGGATGTACGTACGCAAATTTAAAAAAACAAACCCGTCAAATTTCATGGTTCTTACAGTATTTTATTTTCGCTAATACGGATTTATTTGTTTCTCTCAATATTGCAGAATACACCAACCAACTTTTGTTTTCAAATGGGACCCTGTTACTTTTTTCCACAATTTTGATAGTGTTAAGCCTCCTGAAAACATAAATAATATCTTTATATCGGCCATGCCTTTCAAAATGTATATTCAATTTTGTGTGAAAAATAAGTTACTTCCCTATAAATCCACACGTTCTATGATACAATTCTGCAATACTTAGAGAAAAAATCAACCTGTGTTAACAAAAATACACCATGAAATATGTGTATTTCCTCAATTAATTGTACACAATTTTTTCGAAATGAATAATATGTTGATGTATTGAATCTTCTTGAGGTCATAAATGACCTCAAGAAGATCCAATATATCAATTTAAACTACGGAGGTCGATCAATATCAACTAGAATTCTTCTTCGAACTTCAATCTATATTGTATGTGAGGATTTGTCTTCATAAACTCATGGCTTTCTTCAATAGTATAAAAAACAATTTTTGGTTTTGAATCTTTCAAATTAGTAAAACGCTTGTCAAAATCATATAACAAACTGTTAAAATGTCGAACAAATAATATATTTACCAATTTTATAATCAATCATGTCAAATGTGCCTACAATTCAGTCACGGCCGGAAATCCCTACAATCATGAAAAAAAAAATACCTCAAGAAGATCCAATACATCAATTTAAACTACGGAGGTTGATCAATATCAACTTGAATAATATGTGCCACAGGCCGGATTCGAACCCACGACTTTCGGCTAAATACGCCGCTACCACTAGAGCTACCATGACTTCGATCGCCCACGCCACAATTTTTCATTTCGAAAAAATTGTGTATAATTAATTGAGTATTTATATAATTAATCATATGATGATAAAAATAATTTTAAAGTTAGTATTAATCTAGAATAATACCTGTGAATCGTACACAGTCCCGCTAATGTAGTACAATCGTTAATAAAAAGTGTTTCTATATGAAGCCGCGATTGGCTTACAATTGGAATAAAAACGGAGAGTCGAAATAAGAAATTTGTGGCATGGGCGATCGAAGCCACGGTACTCAAGTAATAGAGCAGCGGCGTATTTAGCCGAAAGTCGTGGGTTCGAATGCCCCCTGTGATACGAATTTTTCATTTCGAAAAAATTGTGTATACTTAATTGAGTATTTAATATAATTAAGCATAAGCTGATAAAAATAATTACAAAGTTAGTATGTTTATTTCATTTATTTTTTAATCTGCCTTAAAAAAAAAAAAAAAAAGTGGGTGGAGCATATAACCTCGGTCACCGTGCGTTTTATACCATAGAATCTAAATTAATTTAACATTTGCTTTGATAAAATAAAAATTAAGCAAATGCCTCCCTCCACAAAGACATTTTATCTATTTGACGATATTTGTTATAATGCCTTGGTTATGAATAACATACATGAAATTAATTTTTTGTCGAGTAAATAACGTACACTGAATCAGACGGCTCGCGTGATACTTAAAGGAGATACACCCAACACATTCAGGCCACGCGTGTTTAATCTAGCCAATGCCCCCGAAAAGCGTCTAGGCGTTAATAAATTTACAATTAATAATTTTAACATTTACACATGTAGTAATATACTGAATATTAAATTACTAACTGTTTGTAGACTGAGTTGTTCTAGATCATTTTCGTTTTCAAGGCCGGTAGATATCACGATTTAATTTTTGAATGTTTGTCATTACAGGGAACATAATATTTGGCCATTAGTTATCAAGTTTGGTCTAGTTATCCTTTTTGGGTTGGTCTGTCTGACGTGTCTGGACATTTCGGCCAATTCAGTATTCAATTATTAGAGAGCAACAACAGAAAATATTTAAAAAATCACCTCTTTGTACACAATTTACTACAAGAATTACATATTACATTAATGTTATTTAAGTTATGTACTCTAAATAATGCACAAACCCACCGCTCAAAATGGAGAAATGGTGAAACCTATTAACAGACCAATACAGGGAGGAAGGGCAACCCATAATGATAAATAGCGACCAAATTACATATTCATCACCCCACAGACCATACAGAGAAATTTCACAACATATATTTAATTTACATATTACACAAGCTGGACGTATTTCAGTAGTCAGGTAAAGGCATGCAGGTACATAATATAATTTTATGAAGTTGAAAAGAAAAACAGAAAAAAAAACCCAAGCCAAATAGTGAATCTTCTCGCGAGTCTATTCATAGACTTGTCAATAGCTCGGCGTATTAGTAAGCCTGGAAATAAGAGGATGAAATGGAGTGAAAAAGAAACCACATTGATGACGTGTTTATAAAAAAATCTTTAAAAGTATGAATCATAAACAGTCTACTTATAAAGCTTAATTTTGCTGTCAGTACTGCTTAAAGGTCCCGCCATTTAAAACGTAATTTCATTAATTTACCTCATAATATAAATACTAAAGCGGCACGATCAGATCAATATTAACAAGGAGGGGAAAAAATGATAGTCGGCCTTCTGACGCGGAAGGCATCCCCGCCGTTCTTGTTAAACGCCCCGTGGAAAGTCCAAATAATTCTGGGAGCTTTATCTGGGAACGTGAACCGAATAATTGAAAATGAAAGAGTGGAAACAATCTGAATTGTAGCAAGACAAATTGAAAATAAACCGGTCTGCCTAACGATTGTCGGCGGATTGTAAAATACAATAGGTGGTGCGAGCTGAATTTTTTTTTTTTTAATGCCGCAACGACCTAAATAAAAATAAGATTGATTTGGATTTTTTGGAAAACACTTAATATTAATTGTGCAAATAACGAAATCAACAAACCGATTGTCATACGTACATTCAAATAAACGACCTAGTGTTTTAAAAATTATTTATACAGGTTAAAAGGTTCAGAGCGCTGCTATATATTACATATATACTAATTAATCTTAATTCGATCGAATCGCTAATGTTAAATCGCATGCAGTAAGCATAACAATAATATTATTAATAAGGATATTTACAACTCAACGAAATCATTTCTTGCTTGGATAATGATCCGTCAGTAGAGTTGTAATACTTTTTTTTGTTTGTGTTCTTTTATATTTGTGTATTTTTTTAATTACAGCAAAAAAACAGGAAAATAAATAAAATTAATTCTAACTAACAATTAACTTACCTGACAAGTAAATTGCTGTAATATAATGCATATTTTAAATAATGACATAGTTAACCATATCCTCTATCGTTGAGATAATTACAAAATTAAATGTCGTTAAATTGTCTTTTTTTAAACATATTTCATTCAGTACGGTTTTAAATTAGGTCAGTTGTGCAATAATAGGTTTTGCACATTTAATTGCTTTTATGCTGGACAATGAATAAATATGTCAGAAATCTGGGATAAAAGGTCTGAAATTTAAATTCAATAGTTCACTCGATCCTTTCTTTATTAGATTGTGATTAAGGTTGGCGTACATTCCATGAAAAATCCCTTTTCTAAGTTTTATTTCTGCATTACGATTTTTTCCATGAATTCTACCAAAAAATGTTATTTTATATTATTTCTTTACATATAATTTTAGTCTATAATCTGACAGTTTTAAAATTCTTAATGTATTTATAAATGCAATCCTATGTGTCACATTCTTCATTCCTATTTCTAACTTTAAAATATAATCAGGATTATTGTAAGGAACGTTGAACAGCCTTTTCACAAAAAATCTGTAATTTCTCAACTTGGTCATAGATTTGGAAAGCCCAAACTTGGGCTGTATAACAAAGAATTGTCCTAAACGCTGCACAAAACACTCTAAGTTTTGAGTTCATACGTATTTTTGAATTAAATAAAACATTCTGCCCAGTGGAATTGATCCGGGATTTTGCTTTACTTATTCTGGCCTGAAAACGAGCATCAAAATTCGATGTCAAGTAAGTCAAATATTTATAGATTTTGACTTATAATCCGACAACAGTACATCACGGTGGCATCTTTTTCCTCAAAATTATTTTTTCACACTTTCAATATTTACATAATTAACCTATTTAATTGAAACAAAATATGTATTAATACTGTCTGTAATAAAAGTGTAGTTTATTAACGGGAAATTTTTTTGCCCTGAAGAAGTAATGATTGGCAGGATTTTTTTAAAGAAATGGAACAAATGACATCAGCAAGGATGATTTTACAGTTACGTTTGGGGTCGGAGAGAGAAAATGCGACGTTTTACTTTCTTTGAATCAGAATAAAAAGGAGCCTTTCAATTCTCTTGCTATAAGCCCTGTTTTCTTCTGTCGATTCAACGAATTCCCCTTACTAAACTTCTACTCAATGGAAAGATCTGGTTGACATTTTAACTTTAGCAAAGAAATATAACACTTTGTGGATGGAAACGATCAATTTTTTACGGCGGAGCAAAAATTTCATCAAAAGACTAGGTGATATAAAACATAGCCAGGTGTTTTTCAATTAAGATAAAATCGATTTGGATAACTAGTGAACTATTTTATGCCTTTGCGCCCTTGTTTATTGATTTCAAACAATGATATTAATTATCGTTCGTCAAATTGTTCTTTTTTATAGGTTGAAAATTATTTCAAACAGTGGATAAGAAAACAGTCGCGATCAATAATTTAAATCGACATTCGAACTTTAACAGTTTTGAAAGTTTTATCTTGCCTTTAGTAGATAGTATAAATCCATTTGAAGGATAGAAAGGGAAAAAATTAGTTTTTTCCGCATTTTTCGACTTTCCCGATAACTTTAAACTTAAAAAAGCATCAGAGCGATGGCGATCAATTATTTAAACCCTGCGTTTTTAGAAACTTTCAACAGTTTATAAAATGGAGTGTACGTTACTACATCAACTATTGTTAGAAATTCATAAAAGAATGGTGCAGTTTTTTGTCTTCCCTTATTTATTATATTTGTTTCAAATTTTGATAAGGAGAATAATTAAAAGGGTGTGTTGTATACGTTTCTGAAGATTCAGTAAACTATACTGAAGTGGGGGTGAATGAAGAACCTTCAGACTTATCTCAATTGAAGAATAACAAATGATAATCCATGGAAGAAGGTAATTAAAGAAGATGGCACATTAATTCAGATTTACAAAGTTTGGAGGAAAAAATAAACGCCAAAATTTCCGTGAAAAATCGATGAAGAGAAGTGTTGATTTTCGGGGTATCAAATAACCCGTTCTCATTGGTTCCTGTTCTACTTTAAAAATTTCCTAATTTTAAAGAATGGGTTTCCAGCACTTTGGATCCAATTCAGTTAAGAAAACTCTCTATCAAAATTGGTTAAAAAAAGTTAAAGGGTGTCTTTATTTAAGAATAAAATCAATGATAGTCTACGAAAGAATTACATTCCATTAATTCAGATTTACGTAATATTAAAGGTTGAAAAAAACAATTATAATTAATTAAATTCATTAACTTTAGTGGTCTGATTGACCAAATTATGTCTTTCCATTAATTATTCTTTGCATGTAAGGTCTTGGTCGAAATGAAAAATCAGTGTTACGAGCGGGATTCGAACCTACAACCTTCGGCTCAATACGCCGCTGCTCTAACCAGTTGAGCTATCGTGACTTCGATCCACTTGGACACCGACTCCTCCATCTCAACCTACAACCTTACGAGATTTTCCCTCCTTTTTGTCATTTTTCAAATGTCAATTCTCCATTTCAAATGCAAATTCAAAAGTTTTAAATATATAATTAATAAAAATCAAGGTAAGGAGGGACAACTAATACCACATGAATAGGAATTAAAAAGAATTTCTATTAATTTAATCATACTCTTATCCTAAATTTGCCATTTTAATACTGAATTTTATAATTATATCACGTTCGTTTCTTTTTATTATAATCATACTTAATCTCAGTGTGATAGAATTACAAGAAGGTCATCATTAACCAATAATTAATATTATATATATGTATAATGAGCAGAGCTTTTTATGATGCACGATTAAATGTTATATATAGGTAATAACTATAGGGCACTAAGTATAAAATAATATTCATACTTAAACCCCCTTAATAAGGATTTTGATACGATGATATACATAATAAAAAAGGGGGTGGCAATCAAAGGGGTAAAAATTATAATCATCTTAATGCAAAATGAAAAATTGTAACTTTTCCAGTCTACCCTCTCACTCCTCGTCGACTTCCTCCGGCGGGTTGATGAATGGATGTCAATACCTAATTGAGGGCGGGGGTGGGCGCTAGTCCTGCCCCCGAGTGAAGGGGCGTGATCCAGGCCCCACTCTCGGTGTTAGTGGGGCGGCAAGTGGGGGTTGGAGTATATATAAAGGGGCGCCACCTCCGTACCGCTAGTCTCCAGTATGTCCTTCGACCTTCGTAAAGGGGGTTGCCCTCCATTCCCCCCCCCCCCCAAGGACTACCCTTACAACCATGAGAGAAAGGAGGAAACGCAGTTGTTATAAGCCGGGTCTATTTCAATACGTAAATAGAGCAAGAAATCATTTTAGAAAGTCTAAGCAATTTTAAATTGTATTGATTATCGTTTCTCGAGAGGTTTTAGTGTTTTCATCAGAAAATAGTGCTTTTTAAATATTTTATTCGGAAGGACACTTATTTAAATTCGAGCCGGTCATATTATGAGGAATGAACATTGAATACTGTTGGACTGAAACCCAAGTAGCGACTGAAATAGCTCGGACGGCCCTAAATAGACAATCTCGCCGGTTCTAATATTAGCAAGTTGGAGGTTACGTGTGGTGGGGAGGTGGAGGAGCCCGCAAAGTCTCGTTGTTGTCAAGGCAACCCGTTTATTTGGACAGGAGGTGTACGCGCCGAGTGTGGAGGATGTGATGTGAAGTTACAAGTGATTTTTTTTTTTTTTAAATAATCGCGAGTGATGTGCCACCAGCCGGAGCAGCCGGGAGTGGCCGTGAGTCGTGGTGTCAGGCTCAGCTGGTTGAAATGGGTCAAATTGTGTTTAAATATTTGGTCCCCTTCAACCAGCTGTAGTTGACACGACATCTCTTCAATCATCAGATCCATCACATCAGCAGCTCAACGCAAACTGACTCTGAAGTAGTGTTCGAACCGACCAGACAGTAAAATTTGACCATTCCACGCTCCTCACCCCTATTTATTCAGTCTGGGATTAAGTTCTTTGTCCAAATGGTGGTAAAGTTAAACTCTTTTAAAGTTGGAAACTTAAAAAAAAAACTGTTTATAAAATTACAAATGTCAATTACTCAAGAATATCTAATTTATGTATATTACTAATTCATTCCTTACAAACATTTCCCTTAAACTTAAAATCGTCTTCTCTCTTTAAATCGATTTAGACATATTATTTCCAACAAATGCTGAATAGAGTTAAAGATAAACTTTCTACAGAGAAGCCATTAGTAACAAAGTTGAGGCCGTATCGAAAGAGGGTGGGAAAAAATAACTTTGACGATATATCATGTCCGACCGACTAAGCGTAGGTATTATTTAGATTGATTTTTCCCATCAGATAAAAATAGCGAGATCAGGCCGCAACTTTGTTCAAAACTTTTTGTCAACCCCCCGAATCTTGTAATGTACGAAATGTATATGTGCATTGTTGTACAGTTTCTTTCTTCCACCAGACCTCATGGCATATAAAACTCAATGTTACAAGAATTATTTGCTTTTAAATGTTTCAGGCCAGACAGGATGAGAGGGAAGTCTTTTGAGGCCGGTTATGGCTATGAAATAGGGGGGGCTTTCAGGGCATTAACTATTCATCACCCGGTGGGTAAAGGTGGAGCGCTTTTAACGGATTAACCCTGAATATGTTCGATGAGCAATTAAGGCAAAGCATTTGGCCGAAATTAACATAATTTTAAGCGTTAAAGCCAATTATACAACACACACGCCTGCTGTAAAATCCATTTTCAAACGTCGTATATACTTGAGAGGCGGGCAGAGGAGACGTTGCGATGCCGAGATTAATGCGATTACCTTGAATCCGAGCCAAATTCAGAATGAGAGGGAGTTTTATGTTACGCAACCGATGGATTCGAGATCAATGAAACCCCGCTGAAAGTAGTATACATTCATACTACATATCTGATTATGAATGGACGGAGATCAAAGCTTTTTGGAAACTCTCAAATAAAAATAACTTCATCAAATTTGAAAATAAGACTTTAGTAAAATCAATATATATTCACTTTCATTGTAAATACAAAGATACTAATCCGTTCCTACTAAGAAGATCAATACAAACATCTATAAATAAATGTCTCTTATCAATCTGATAAAATCATTTTTCAAGTTGAATCAAACCTGTGGTTTAAAATTACAGATGCGAGTAGTATTTATTTCAATGATGACATTTTACTCATATAGAATTTAGAGTAATAAACAAATTCTTGGAACGAAGGAGGTAGTTTAGTTGGAATTAATTATATTTGTACTCAGTGCCCGCATCACACCATTTGACCTCCTTTGCTTTTCACACTCCTGATCTATAAGCAGGTCATTCAAACAATATTGGATAATGATACATGCATTATTTGTTGCAGATCTCAAAATTGAAACCTAGATTTCAACTAACGCTGATTTTCGTTCTGACGTGATGGTGTTATTTGTTAAAAGTATGCCGCTAACTCACGAAGCCTAATCATCCCTCTTGGCCCGATGTTATTTAAATATATGCAAATTGAAATAACGGAGAAGCAAAGGTGGACTGTAAAAGGTGTTCAACACGGAAGAGGAGGTAGGACCCTTGTTTTAAACTTTAAGCTCCTTTTAGAATAGCTTAGGTCTTCGTTTTAGCTTCAGCTTAAAACATTCGAAACACGAGAAAAAGGTACTAATTTATTTTTTGTTTTAGGTTGATTTAAAAAAAAATAAAGCTTACTAATTCCTACTTTAGAAACACAGAAATTAACAACAGTCACTGTTAACATTTAACATATCTCTAACTTAAAACTTACGCAGAAAACACTAAATACTTAGTTTTATTTTTTAAAGTTTAATATACATTTATTTTCTATATAAAAAAGACATGTTAGAGATATATGCGAATAACATATTGTAGAATTGTCCAAAAAAAAAGGTAATTTTTTTAAGACATCATATTTATGAGCAATGACTAATTAAAATATTTAAATAAATAATTAGGCTTGAAAATGTTAAATCAGTACATATAAATACTGAATGCAGTTGCTTGTTTTTCTTTAGGAAATGGTTTAAATAGTGGATTTGGATTATCTCGCACCATGTTTTAAAAACTTGAAAATTATTCACATTCCATAGTTTTCTTTTATATTTTCAGTTCAATTCTGGGTACAACAAAGTTTCAAAGCATTACACATTTCAATAATAACGAACGATCGGTAAAGAATGCCAGGAAAATTTTACACATTTTATTAATTTTCTTTCATTTTATTAAGTAAAGGTCTTTGTATAGTCTTATTTGTATATTTCGTATGAACCTGATACAAATATGTTTGAAATAAGCAGTAAAAACCAGGTATTTAATTAAAACGTAAAAATATCTATCGTGTCTCGGGGCTATTGCGACGCCCATGTTTTTCTAAAAGGAAGTTTTAAACAAAAGTCGAATTGGACCCCTTAGATTCAATCAGCGGGAATTTTTCTTTACACCACGGAAGTACATAATTGAGTAGTAACTTCGTTTTTCAAATTAGACCTATTTTTTAAGAAATAGATTTAAAAAATAGTAAATGAATTTCTTATTTAGGGAAATATCTTTATTTAACGTTCGTGGGCGATTTGCTATTTTTAATGTAGTTCTACGTTAATTGGTTTCATCTGTCAAATCATCATAATTAAATGTTTTATAATTTAAAAGGTGCAATAAAACATGACGGAAAAGAGTTTGGAAATTCATCACTTAGGTTATGAGGCTTAATTAACACGTGTAGTTAATTGTTTATTTTGCACTTTGTATTCGTTTATTAAAATTTTTTCGGTATTAATCAAGCCTCCTAACATATAAATGAATAATTATGTATATAATTATATTATATGTTCATTATTTAAAACAATGTAATTTTTTTAAACTAAAGAAAAATAAGTAAATATTTGCTACGTATAAATTTAAGTACTACTATTTAATATTTGATTATTTGAAAACTATAATAATATGTTGTAATAAATACATAGGAGTTTATTTATTTAATTTTTTTAAACTTTTGCTAAGTAAACATTTTTATTTAAATTATAAGAACGCTAAACGTTAAGTCGGGCTTTGTTGTCAGTTAGTGTTTAAAATTTAGTAAAGTAATTCCATTAATAAAGAAGGGATTAACGTCAAACTTCAAAATGTTGCGAAAGAGGCGTCATGCCATTTCACAGCATTTTTTCATACTGTTCAATAAAATTCTACGGGCTGTGTCGGGATCCGAACCCAGAACTACTTGCGCGGGAAATACTAGTTAGTTGCCTTGATCACCTGATCCCCGGTAACCTTTAGTGTTTAAAATAACATTTTATTACTATTCAACACTACACTCATGTTCTAGTAGATGTTGCTTGTTTTCGAGAGAATAAAATTTTCTCAGTCGTGCTGAGCTATCTCAGTGAAATTACTATTGAAAAGTAAACTTAATTCTATTACGAACATAATCAAATAATTCTTTTTCAAGAAGGAATTTTTAAGATTTAACAAAAATTGACAATTTTTTAATTTGTAATATTTTTTTTCTGTTAGAATTCTATTCGTGTTAAATATTTAATACAAGGAGAAAATGGGCGCAACTGAAAAAATAACAATATATTGTAACGTAGCCTTCAAAATAATTGTGAAATTTCGTACTTTGATTGCGAATGATAAATTTGTAATCGGGTCATTACTGATCATTTCGATTTGCCTCTCCTCGCTGTTGTTCTGTCAGACACGTTTCGGCATTTCGCCATCAACCATGTGTTTCCGAAATACTCAGCAAGGATAAGCTGACCATAATGACCGGTACGTACCAAGTTACAAGTTCAATAAATATAAAGTTTACTGGGACAACGAAATAGCGGCCTTTATACCGTATTTTATATCAAAAATACAAGTACTTGGCTAGTTGTAAATATAATGTTTTCCTAAATGGGCTATTTGGCCAAAAATACATAAATAATATCACATCGCAAGTCTTTATAAATAACGATAAAAATAATTGTTAGATATCGGGGTATGAAATAATATTTTAAATTCTTGAATGAAAATAATCATCATGTTAAGAGGCGCGCGCGCGCACACACACACACTCACACACACTCTCTCTCTCTCTCTCTCTCTCTCTCTCTCTCTCTCTCTCTCTCTCTTAACTATAATCGGTTATATAAATTTTATTTTATAAACATGCAAGAACTGAAAACTATGTCATGCAGCTACTTTCTCGCGGACCCATTTCACAAAAGGGGCCTAAATATTTCCGTATATGACCTACGACATTCCAACTTACAGAAATGAATGTTGCCAAACACATAATGAAGAAATTGAATCAAAACGAGAATGTGAAATAACAATTGCACATGGATACTGTTTCGTAGTAAATTGGTTGATATTCATAACAAATTTGCCCACTTGTGCTTCAAACAATCATAGGTAACGGAATTAACGTTAGCAGATAGAGTTGTGCTAGTCCAGTCGTCTTTAGGTTTATTTTCAATATGAAAAAAAATCAACTTTTGGCTTCTGTGAAGGAAAAAGCCTTCTATGTGTGTTTGTTAATCAAGCAGAGAATATTTTATATTTCCAAAGGCTAGATCTTTGTCAAATGCCTAATGAAGGCAGGCCTTATTCAACACGCAAGTCCTCTACACACAATCACGCAGTAGACACTCGAAACAAGATATACCATTCGTTACTCGTAACAAATAACCATTCTCAGTTGTACATTTATACTAACGACTCACGTAGGGAAATACCCATAATTTTCTATCACCAGCTTAATAATAATTCTTATCAAAAAGAATGCTATTTTGGAATATTAATTGTTATATAAACAAATTTGGCCGGATTTTATAGTAATTACTGCCAAACCGAAATATGATTTATATATAACCCAAAACTCAAAACTTAAAAAGAGGTAAACACTTCTTACTTTTTTATTTAATTGGTTTATTATCGCGGAGAGAAAACAATCTGGTAACCAGAAAGAAACGTCATTTGTTATTCAACGTTTGTTTATTCTTCAGCTGCATTTAAGCTTGTTTTTGTTTTAAGTTCGATAATAATCAAATGGAATAATATTTGTCTCCGGATCGACCGACCTACTTTACAGGGAGAAAACGGGCGGATCAACAAATATCTTGGGTTTTTTCAAGAAGGAATATCGCCAAAACAATTCTGACAAGATTATTCACACCGTTTCCCAGGTCATTCAGATACAAATAACAGGGTCCATTCTGATCATCGGTGTTTCACGTAGAAAAACCAGCATTTAAGACAACCGACAAATTCGTTCTCGTACAATCAATTTGCATTCCGAATACTTTAAAAACCATATTGCAGGGAAGTTTTTTTAGACAAAGTGCAATCTTTAAGATTTGAAAGTTAAAATAAACCAGACGGACAAAAATGTTTGCAGTTTACCTCGTACACACCTCTTATTGCGATCTCTACGCGCATTAAGCTTTACGATATACGGATCCAATCCTTTCAATCAAAAGTCCTCATACAAATTGTCCAAGCTCCTTACTACGTCACTAACCTCACAATCGACAACCTCAACCTTTCTTTCATCACCGAACCAATCCGATCGTCTTCCAAAAGTTACACACCAACCTCTCCATTTATCCTAACCCTACTGCTTGAGCTCTCTCTACACATTCTCTCCCGACAACCCGCCACATCGCCTTAATCGACGATGGCCTCGAGACTTCTTGTCCCCTAAATTCTCCCTCATGAGTGCTGAGTGCCAGCATTGGATGGTTTCATACCGCATTTGCCCTCCGTGTGCAACGCTGGCATTAGTGCTAGTGCTGTAACCATGTGAAATTTGTTTTTAGCCAAAAATAAATTATAATATATACTAATATGTATAGGGTACACATATACATGTATGTCAATTGTTCACTTTGTTCGTTAATTCTAAAATGATTTTTATATATTAATCAAGCGTCCTAACATATGAATGAATAATTATGTATATAATTAAATTGTATATGTTTACTATTTAAAAATAAGGTAAATTTTTGAATTTTATTTTTTTGTCATTCCAAAAATGCATAATTTGAGATCACAAATTAATTTTTATGTATATGTTAAAATACTACTAGTTAATATTTAATTTTTGAATACGCTATAGTAAAAAAACAATTTGTACAAATGCTTGATTAGTTCATCAATGTTTTATTACACAAGAAGTATATGAATATATAAACATAACCTAAACCAACGCAAACTTTCTTGTAACAGTAAGTTTATCTGTAAATGTAATGGTCATTTCGTTCATAAGATTTCGTATTTTCTCTTTCTGCAGCAAAAATTGTTTTTAAAGATTATTAGGTACATCAAATGGTTTTTTTTTTCTTAATTTTATTATAGTCAGTTTCTAGCTTAATTAGCATTTTGTGTGCACTGCAGAAACGTGCTTCATCGTATTTTCTGTTATCATCAATCTGTTTTAATGTGCAATATAATATTGTTTATTCAGTTTGGTTTATAATAATAATTGGTATTCGTTATTAAAACACATAACCAAAATTTACAAATTATAAAAAATATTGGCTTTGCACAGACGCAATTTAATGCAATTTTTATTATCGTTAGAACACGTATCGCTGCAATATTCCAGTATTCTGCTAAATTCATTTTAGTTGTACATTTTAACTATTACATTACATTTATTCCTGTATTATTATGTTTATAATTCACATCATTTAGGAAAAGACAAGTAGTGCACCCTTTAACAAACTATGACAACGATACAGAAATATTAAAAATATAATACATATTTGATTCATGAATTAACAGTACTAATATTCGCAATTATTTAATGTTGATAGTTGTTTTCTTTCTTGATTCTTTCACCGTTGTCAGATATATTAGGGATGATAATTACTGTTCGTATTATACTTATTTAGATTATGTAGTTAGTTAAAATATTATCAAGTTCTTGTTTTACGAGCACCAATAATTTCTTGTTTAGAGAATTGTATGAATTAGATGTTGATGAACCTAATTATTATGTCAATGACAGTGCAACGGAATGCCTATAGTTTGGTTACTTCTGATTATTTTAATCTGCCAATCCTCTCGGTTTTTGTAAGACGGTAGAACAAATTTTTTTTTCCTTCTTCAGCGCTATGGTTCCGAACGACCAAACTGTAAATATCATGCATACAGAAAGAGAATTGAGGATGACAAGAAGCCTAAAGGCGAAAAAACAAATTTCAAAAGTTTGAAAGATATATATATATATATATACACATACATATATAATGTAAACTGAAATTATTAATTAAGTAGCGCTAATAAATTTAAAAAAATTAGATGAATGAAAATGAACCATATAAATAAAATTTTGTCATTAATGTATGCTTTTACAGCCATTTGTATTTTTGGCTTTGGCAATTATAAATCTTTTATGATTATTACATTAATTTTCAATAACATTTTGTTATGCTTTTTACCATAGAAAAGTAAAGCTATTCATCGGGCACTGGAGAGGCGAATTGTCAAATAGTAGTTGGTGAGCATTTTAAACACGAATGGATCCGGTGTCAGACAACATCGGTTTCAAACCAATCTGGTATTCTCATGGAAGGGCTCGGCTGCAATAAAATGTACTCGACATAAAGCACACTTGACAACATGTGGTACAGAAATCGGTTGACTGTGTTTGTGCAGCACTCGACTGTATGTTCAGACCAGTTTGGGAAAATCGCAACACAGTGTGCGATTCGTGTCAACATTGGAGATATATTCCATCGGGGAATAGCAATTCTTGAATGGTGAAGAATAAATAAAAAAAAAAGATAGACCGTTAGTGGAAATTATGCAACCTAATAACCCCGGGAGAATTTTTTTGGATAGCCGAAGGACGGTGAACGATTCGCCAGATCGGAAAACAATTTCCCACTCTACGTTCACCCCTTTTTCAATTATTGAACAAAGTTTGATTGAAGTTGGGACCCCTTGTTTTTATCCATTTTAAAAATAAAACGCTTCCAAGTTTGTTTTTCCCTGTGCGTGATTGAATGCGTCATTAATATTGTTATTATGTTATTTAACAGCTCTGTCGCTGATGTTTTCTCTCGTATATTCACTACAACACTGTCTTAGAGCCGTACATGAGCATTGTTATTTCATTGAAAAATAATTTTTGAATGTATTTATTATGAATTTTACAACTGCGACTTTTAGACACATTTTACATGAATTGGTCATTTTCACTGATCCCCCAAACTTCAATTCTGTATGTCTGTATTGATCAGAAGGTGGCCTTGTTGATGAAGATATTGATAAAATTCCTTTATGTAATAATATCGCATTATAAACTAATGAAGTTTAGAGGAAGATAAGGTTACATGTTTCTATGAATTATGCACTAAGGAGTTAAAACGTGAGAGAAGAAAGAAGGGTATGAAGAGGAGGAGGGAAAGAGAGAGAGAGAGAGAGAGAGAGAGAGAGAGAGAGAGAGAGAGAGAGAGAGAAAGAGGGAGAGAGAGAGAAAGAGAGAGATAGAGAGAGAGAGAACAGAGTGTGAGAGAGAGAAAAGAGAAAGATAGTCGTAGAGAGACGGAGAAATTATCATAAAATATAGAACTTATTGGGTCCGCTCACATTTGCAAGATTCGATGTGATTGTTTCGGATTTGGGGCATCTACAGTGAACAATTGTCGAAAGTATATGGTGACTTAATGTTTAGTTGTAGTTTAAAGCTTTAAGAAAAGATTGCGTTTTGCAAAAAAAAGTACTTGTTCTGCTTAGCAAATAACTCAAAAAGGTGTCTAAGGAAAAGTATTCTTCATATTAAAAAATTAGACAGATATAAGATACTTACGTAACTTACCCAGAGTTTGCAAATACTAATAAAACTGTCAAGTTTGATTTTTACTGCCTTCATGATCAGTCATGTAATTTTCATGATTTACATAAATGGAAATAACCCATTGTGTATTTAGTAACTGTCATAGCATTTATAGTATTTTTCCTATCGTTTTCTCCTCTATAGTATTCTATTGGTAACTGACTGATGCATGGTACAACAATTTGTCATTTAAAAAACGTTGGAACGGATTATTGTTCCGAGGTAAATTACCTCGATAATAAAAAGGAATATTGCCATGTACGGATGGGAAAGTAATTTTAATGTGAGCTAAAAACCGAAATCAAATTGGCTAAGAATACGCCGTCAGTTCCAGCAAACTTTTGGGGTTACATCACGTGAACCTGTTTGAGAAAATAGCGTGACTAAATGGTAGCGTCTAGGGAAAACGATTGTGTGCCATTAATATTATTCAATCCGACTTTTTTCCCCTTTATCCTCAGCCAGCTAAAGAAATGCGATAATAATCCTCACTTAATTCACTATTTTGTCCTGATAAATGTTATCGTACAGTAGCGACAAAACGTGTAGGCACGTATACCAATGAGAAAATAACGTGTATATTACAACGGCGAGAAGATGAAAGGCGTGTATTTAATATAATAAGCTTAAATTCGGAAGAAACACGAAAGGTTGTTTCGTAGGCCAAAGTTTGCCGGACGCTTTTCGGTATTGTTTAATCTTCGTTAATGAGCTGGATAATAAAAACACTTACTCAAAAACAAGGATCAAACAGCGGATTATCATTATTGAATTTTATTGTTTTCTAAGTATCTATTATTTCGGCGAATTGTGCTTTAACCACACTTCATTTTTAAAAGTATCTTTAATACAAATCCGTGGTCAGACATTCTGCGTTAAATTCAATAAAAGTGATACTCAGTATTTAAAAAACATGACAAACAGTTTTTTTACATAAAAGATGTGTCAAATTATTGCCTCTGAGAATGTTTTACAAATTTTAATTCTACATTATTTGAAATTTAAAGCATCACTCAAGAGATAATGTAAAGATAACACATTTTTGAATTATATAATTTAGACCTAATCTAGACAAGGGGACAAAGTTAGCCAACCACGAGTCCCATCCACACGCACGCTGTACTTCCAGAGGATATAAGAAGACCGAAATAAACAAATTAAAATTAAGTTATAAAAAGCCGTCAGGTTCATTCGAGAGCTGAATCTAAAGGGAAAAGGTCATACGTATCTGGTTGCGTATAGGCCACACCAGGTTAACACTTGGGCACTTCCTAACGAGGTGAAACCACGTGATGCCGGTTATGTAGGAAAATTACCCCTCTACAGCATATAATAACAACTTATATAGAATTGAGTGTGCAAAGAATGGACTTGCACAATCCGCATTCCCTATCTACGAGCGGCCTTAACCACAGATCGATCCAGCACATCATGGCCGTAAATTTAAAACTGTACAAAAAACGTTGGCTAATTGTTATTTATTAGAGCGAATGAACTTATTAACGAGAATGGAGAGGCAAGACTGTTCATTTGCGAGGAATATTGAGTACTCGGTCACGAATGAAAAACAGTTATGATTGTATAAATGTGTTGGTATCGTATGGTGTATAATGGTAATAATGGTGTAAATCGTGTGTAAAACTATAATTAATCAATTAAAACTCTTTACAAAAACGCCTTTGAAATTTTTAAGAGAGAAACGTACGAATATAAATTATTAAATTAATAAACTTCAATTAGTAAATTATTATTATATGAGCCAATAGAGACGATATTTTGGGAATACTTTAATACTACACTGCTGAAATAAACACATGACCTTTCTTTCAGTAAGTTTTCGAATATTTTTCAAAATTTCTTTTACGATATGTAAAATAAATCAAGATCTATTAATTAATTTAATCGTATTATAATAGATACACTAAAAACCAATCGTTTTTTAATGTTTTTGCATCAGAAGAAAAGGGGGTTTAACACGTTTCAAACGTAGCATGCATAAAAAGATAGATTTGGTTAATTTAATCAAACCTAATTTAAGTAAGCTTATTCCCTGTTTTAGACGATGAAAACGTATTTTCAATTAGGCGAATATTCAGTTTTCATTTGTTGTTCTAACCCGAGCCACTTATCGATTCGAGCCGTTTTATCGGGAGCACCGTCGGATGATTTGTTTTCAGTGCGGGGGGCGCCGAACACCAACTCGGAGACTGGGAAATTATACGAGAAAGTGATGTAGGGTGATGTATAGTGGGTTGAGGTGATAAGGACTTCTATCGCCCTGGCAGGATATTGCAAATCACTCAGCTATTGTAGACCGCCGGAGGAGGAAAGGAGCCTTTTATATGATACAGACTAGACGAAACCATAAAAGTTGGTCTGGAAAACCCACTCGGGTTCCACAGGAAACTGTAGAGGATCCGTTCAGCACCGAATAAAAAACCGTCGAAGGGATAAAAGAAAGTTAATAAGAACCAGAAAAAGGAAAATAATGGAAAAAGGACAGCGGAGAATTTTAAAGATTTATCAATTCAAATTAGGCAGAACACTTCAATCTATAGCGGACCGAGCCAAAGGGATTTGTCATGTGGAAACATGTTTTTTACTCGTTGGAACAATTCCAAGTTTAAAAAAAATTCTCCAGCTGGATATATTATTTCGACTGTAAATGTGTTAAGTCCGGTAGGGAAATCCAAACGAGGTTTTCACACATTTTGTTGCTTTAATAGTAGATTGGGCATTTCGTAACTGATACTATCAACCATTGTTACCTTTGGTAGTATTTTGCTGACCGACGCTCAGTGGAGAAGGGGAGGGATTCTCGGGGAACCAATAGTATAGTCGGGCGCCACACTATTTAATTCAGGGAAAATAGTGAATCCCTAAAAAGAAAAGGGGAAAAGAAAAGAAAAAGAAATATATGACCCCAAACGCACTCGAACCGCGAACCTTCTAGTCTTAAAACGAATACGATTCCCCTGCTCTACAAGCTGCCTTGTTAATACCTGACTGTTCACCTTATTCAATCCTTAAATTCAGTGGACCGGCCTTCGCCAGGGGTCGGAATACAAAATCGAAACAAAACAAGTAAATAAATAAGTGATTAAAAAAGAAAAAAAAAATGAAACAATCTGAATTTAGACGAAACCAAAATTCTAAAAATTATATCAAAGTATATATGCCGATCGAGGGGCCGCGGTAGCCGAGTGGTTAAGGCGTCAGACTCACGGCTAGTAGATCGCGCGGTCGTGGGTTCGATCCCCACCGTCGCCTCTGGACTTTTTTGACACCTAAGGGGACCCGGTGGCCGCAATTGAAAGAAATTGACACGGCAGTCATCAATGGAAGGGGCGTGATCGGATCTCAGCGACCCTGAATTTGGTCCCAACCCCCTTCAAAAATGAGTTTCTCCGATGGAAGAACACCAGTACAACGGGGGCTCAAGTTCACATTTGTGTTGCAAGCCCTCCCCCAAAATATGGAGCCAGGGATAAAGTGCAATAAGCTGTAGCTCAGCTGCAGTGCTCAGGAGGGAAATCCTCCAGTCCCTGGGATTAAAAAAAAAAAATTAAAAAAAATATATATATATGTATATATATAACGAGTAACTGCTTAGTTCAATTAACAATAACCCATTTATTTAATTTTTTCTTTATATTTTTTCTCTCTCTCTTTCTTTCTCTCTCACACTCACTCACTCTCCCTCACTCTCTCTCACTTTCTCTCTCTCTCTCTCTCACTCTCTCTCTCTCTCTCTCTCTCTCTCTCTCTCTCTGTGTGTGTCTTTCTCTATGTCCCCTCATACACACTCACACATGAATAATTATTGTAGATTAAGGAGATTTGTATTTTAATTTGTTGGTCTACGAGTAGAAGCCGGCACTCAACCCTGTGAAAACACACCACCTAAAATTTTGAAAATGATTCAGGAAATGTACAAAATACGGTTAAGAATGGTAAATGTACGCATGGACACGAATGGAGAATATTTTATTATCCAACAAGTAAGACATGGCATCTCACTAATCTTAATCATTGTAATCAAACAAGTAATCAAAAACAAGCACTTTAACAGACTCGGTAAAATGTGGCTGGACGTTGAAGGGAGAAGAATAACAAAGTTTCATTTTGGGTGACATAATATTCACAGGAACTTATGAAAATATAAAAAATGTTTGTATATCTGGAAAAGAATTGCTACCAAGCAAGACTGTAAATGACCGAAAATAAAACTTAAACTCTTAATATGAACACAAAAAAGGACATCCATCCTAGTGGGTAGAAAACTACAATGGTTCGAGTAGCCATTTATTTAGGACAGAATGTGCGTTTTAAGGATAGAACAGAGTAGGGGCGTCGGTGGCCGCAACGGTTTAGGCGTTGACACGGCGCTCATCACTGTAAAGTAAAGGTCCTGGGTTCGAATCCAGCGGCCCTGCATTCGAACCCGACATACTTACAAATGAGTTTTTTTCAAAAACACCGGCACCCCGAGGGTTGATATAACCTCTGCTGTTACGAACCCTTGTAAAATATATATTTAAAAAAAAGGATAGAACAGAAAAGGAAATATCAAGAAGAAGCATCTTGGAAAAAATAATGGGCCAGAAATGACATTATGAAAAATAAAAATGCTTTTGTTGTTTTGTCTAACCTACAGATTACACACCAGGTCACTAGCGCAGAGCACACATCGCAGTCTAGAGAGGACATAAAATAAGATGGAAAGGATCATGATAGGACGCTAAAGGACAAAATGATAAGAACGGCGACAGTGGACTGAAGTGCAAGGCATAAAAAGAATAGCCAAATCAACGAAATGGAAATTAGCAGGGTATATCACGGAGAGATGATAAAGCTAATTGGGCAAAACTTGCAACTGTTTAGAGACAAAAATGACTCAAGAAAAAAAAGAGAAGACCAAAGAACAGATGGGAAAATGTTACTGAGCTCGGAAGGAACTGGAGAAGCCTGATTACAACCGAGAAAAATTGAAATCTTCGGAGAGCTGTGCTCAAATTTTAAGAAGTCATCATTGCAACTTCCTCTTATAAATTCAAAACGATATAAATTGTGTCAGTTGTTTTCCAAAACCAAGATGATTTTTGTTATTCTCAACTTTTATTAAAAGTAAAAAAGCAATAATTACATTGATGTACTCAAAAATGGTCAATGTTTCAATTGATCTTCAGAACGAAACTATTATATTAATGTGATGATTAATGTAACATAAATTATTCTCGTTTTCATGCACACTTTATAAACTGTTAAATAGATAAACATTATTGTAAATGAACGTAGTTTTATTTTTATTTTTTGCATGTGAAAAGTTACCCGTCATCATAAATTTTGCTTTCAGAAACTGCCTAATTAGGTTTTAATAGAATCTTTATAATTTATATTAAATTCTACAAAATGTGTGATATGTTTTAAGATATTATCGTTATAATATTCGATAATATAATAATAATAATACAATAATAACCTAAGCATAGATTGAAACATGAGGTATAATTAAGTATCACATATTATACCGCAATTGGAAACTAGTGTGTTGAAAGTGGATTATGCTGGTTGAAACGTTTGAAACACTATTATAGCAGGTAATCAGGGAGTAATAAGTGGCAATAATAAATAACGCCACTTCTATTAATTTATGTGGTACGCTGAACATTCATTAAGGACGAAATGTAGAGTGTGCATGTGTGTTCATGACCAATATCCTGGTCGTTTTATAAATAATAATCGTACGGAAAAGGGAAATTTTCCGCATCTTTAAAAAAAAATTCATTACGAAAATAATAAAATCTGATATAAATGAAATTATACTTTTCGCGACGTTTGAATTAGCGTAAATTAGTTCTAAAAATTGAAGGGTATCTTTTTTCAAAGATTGCAGTAAAGATATAAAGTTATTAAGGATATTCCACACTTTCTTTGATGTGACGTGCAACAAAATACGGGGCAATCTTGATTTCACATTTCCTGAGTTGTTCATGATTATAAATTTACCCTTTTTCACAAAATGCTCAAATAGCTTAGCTTTAAACCTGGCGAACCTTAATATGTATATAAAATATGATAACTGCAAACAAAAAGATTTTTATATTTTTGGAATGTAACAAAAAACAGTGAAAATTTTCCTCGTCTTTTGGGTTTTCAACAAATCTCCGAGCTGTTACAATTTAGAGGATCTTTACAAATGTTGATTGATTATTTTACATCGTTAACTGATTATAGACATAACGCTAGAATCACTATCATACTCGACATCCGCCATGATGCATGATGTGTACTTTTCATGGGTTAAGGGACATATTGACAATCGATTCAATAGAAAAATCGATGATCTGATATAAAGACCTCGGAGTATCCGAGAGGTATTAATTATTAGGACATACTACTACATTAAGGCTTAAGCAAAATAAATTTTAAAAAACCGTTGGAGTGTATGACCAGGCAAAGACCAATATACTGGGGTATTGCTCAGTATTGGATGCCTTTTAAGACTTGGTTAAGTAGTATTTATTTATTTATCAACAGGCAGATGCCCACAACCAGTGTAGTAATTATACAGAAAAATACTATCCACTGGTAGGTATACTAAACAAATACAATATACAAATTATATAAATTTCGTGTAGAGATTAGTGACCGTTAATCGATAGTTATTCAGATATCGGGAGATGCGGTTGGGTGTGATGTAGGTTTCAGAAAAACATCACACCCGACCGCATTTCACGATATCTGAATAACTATATAAATTTCATACAAATATAGTTCAAACTAAATTTCTTTTAATAAATGGAACAAATTTCACTATATAAATATAGTTATATAGTTAATTTCACTATATAATGACTAGAGTTTAATATATCTTTCCTGAGGTTATGAACAGAAGTATTAAGTCAATCAATATTATCATATTCTTTTGCATGTCTTAATATTTTTAGCATCGGCTGATTTATAATAAAATTTATGTCACCATGTTTCACATGAAATAAGTCCTTAGTCATTGAATGAAAAGTAGAACCTTTAAACTGGATTAATGTTAATAAGTAGGAACAATCTATTACATTATTTAACAATTTACAAAAAAGAAAAAAGTGACACACACCAGTCTTCTAGTACATAATCTATAAAATCCTTAGAAGTGTTTCATAGGTGTGAAGATGATATAAGAAATAAATCGGAGAAATTTATTCTGTTCAATTTGACTAATTCGGGAGCTATAAAAGGGACTCAGACAACACCGCCGTACTCTAATATGCTCCTTACAAAAGAACAATATAACATTTTCAAAACAGTCATATCATTAAAATCACATGAAATTCTTAATAAAAATCCCAGCATCTTGAGGGCTTTTCTTTTAACTAAGTTGATATGCTGATCAAAGGACAATTTAGAGTCTACATAATATCTATATTCCTATATTACATTCTTAAGTATTGTATTTGTTCTTTCTAGTGACACATCATTAAAAGTATAATCATACAGTATGCAGGATAACGTTCTGTAAACAGATATGGATTTACACTGGGCAATGTTTAGAGATAAAAGATTTCTTTCCCATCAAGAATACAGACTATTTATGTCCGATTGCAACTGCCAACGATCATCAGCTTTAATACGTTTATATATTTTTGCGCCATCGCCAAATATAATTATTTTACTATGCACAATGTATTTAACCAAATCCGCTATAAAAATTTTAAAAAACAACGGGGATAAATGTTCACCTTGAGGTACACGCTTGCATAAAATTCTTAGAATAATAATACAGGATCGCAGTCGACGCAGATCACAATTTTCATATCTCGCCACTTCACGATGGTGCGCCCTATGTCCCTTCTGCTACAAAGAATGTCGAATTTGAACTTACTGGAAGTTGTAGGGATGGCTGGCAAACGAATATAACGAAGTAATAAAACAAAAATCACGTTCACTTTCAATTAGCGAGGTGGATACGGAATGGTAAAGGAGGGAAAAACCATAGCTCATGTCTCTTTTTCTTTCTCTCTTACTACCTTCTCACCTACATGTCTACATTTCGCCATATCTCCTTCTTTCTTTCTTTCTCACTCTCTCACTCTATCTCTCACTCACTCTCTCTCTCTCTCCCCTCCCTCCCATCCCTTCATCAATCCCCCCTCCTTAACTCCCACCCATCACTCGCTCACTCTCACCCTTCCACCCACTCACTTTCGCTCCCTCCCTACCTCAAACTCTCTCACTCACCCTCCCCCCACTCTCACATTTCTTATTTATTTTATACACACGGCATGTAACGGCTTCAGAAGAATATCACAACCAGGGCATTGGTTATTATTTTGTTTATTTAATTTCGTTATTTATATGTAAAGAGACTCATTCTCATGAAAAATTAGGGGAATCTTAGTTGTCAAACCTGCACGAGTTTGACAACTTCCAGTAAACAGAGAAGATAGGTTGACCAGAAATTATTACTTTTCACAGCACACAAGCACTTTTCTTCCTCAATTTCAAGGCTATTGAGAGACTGTAATTGGGTGTTGAGAAGTCCCGGCTTTTAAATATAGAAGGGGATGATCTCCATTACGGAAACTGGCAATGTTGGGGAATCACGCGAGACACCAATCACAGCTCACCCTCCCATTCACTACCTTTAAACACACTTTTTTGCAGAAACAAAAACCGTTCTTCCAGTATTACTTGTCCTAAATTTAAAAGGCAAAAATATTCCGTGGTATAATCATATAATCTTGTCTCGGCGCAAAAAAATCTAAATTCAAGTCTCGAGACAATTTGTTTTCGAATAAATGAGAAAACAAGATCGGCGACGTCTGAGGTAATTTCTCTCACCCAGGGTAATAAAATGCACGAGACAAGTCTGGGGCAATAAAATGTAAAGTAGGTTGGCCAGGACGAACCGGTTGCCGGAGAACTTCGACTTCACCTTTGTACGTCCAGGTTTATTTAGAGGACTACGTCAGTTGACTTTTGTATTGAAACAAAGGCAATAATGGATTGTTCTTCTCTCTTCCAATTCCGGTTTCTTTACACAGCTGAGAGATAAATACATTCGCCACTTTAATTTACCCTCCATTGTTTTCCGTTATAAATCATTGTGAATTTTTCCTTTACAAATATTTTTCGGCGCTGTCGGAAAAGGGAATGTGATCTCGTGATATTTACGCTGAAGAAAAAACTACGGATTTTATTGTCTTTGAATTTTATAAACAACTGACACAAAAGGGTTCTTGGTGGTATTATTGCACTACAGACAAAATTCTATCAGGAAAAATGTTAAACTTGCTTAAACTAACCGGTAATACATATAGAAACGTTTACTTAACTTTCATTTTTTACTAATTATTTATATAATCAAATATAAGATTCAATGTTAATTTGAAATTTTATTCATGTGTCACACTATGTTGGACAATCCTTAATGTTGTTTTCGTTTACTCGCGTTGTGATTTAAGGTAAAAGATAAGCCAGTGAGAGAAAAACCTCCGATGAAGACGCTTAATTATTGGTCCTGGGAGGAAAACCAATTCACATAATTCTTAAGAACGAAACAATCAAAACAGTGGGCTAAATTGCTATTTTCTTTACATTTCAGTTCATTTTGATATTTCATCTTGTTTAAAAGGTTCACTTTTATGTTGTAACGTTCCTAGCCATTAAAATAAACTCCTAAAATTATGAAAATTTTAATTTTGTGTATTTTATTTCTTTTAAATTCCAACATTTTAAAATTTTATCGATTATAACAAATAAAGATAAATTATATTTCATTTAAATATTCCTTTTATGTAAGGTCTTGGGTGAGAAGAAAAAGTAAGTGTCACGACGGGATTCGAACATACGACTTTCGGCTCAATACGCCACTGCTCTAATCACTTAGCTATCGTGACGTAGAGCAGCGGCGTATTGAGCCAAAGGTCGTGGGTTCGAATCCCGTTCGTAACACTAACTTTTTCATCTCAACTAAGACCTCACATAAAAAGGATAATTAATTGAAATAATTAAAATGGTCAATTAGGCTACTAAACATAAATGGTTTAATATAAATTTATTGCTTAAACAAAAAATAAAAAAAGTAAAATAAATAAAAAAAGTTATCCGGTAAATTTCAAGAAATTATAGTCAGACAGAGGGGGGTTTTCCTCGGTGGCCTAGACAAAATCTAGGTTGCGCCTAGCCGTTCCTTAGAAACAACTACTAGTTAATTGTGGCACATGTTTAAGAATTATCAAAATTAAAATAAATCAATATAAACTAAGTACATTGATTTTACGAATAGAAAAATCTGTCTGTACAATCAATACAAACGAAAAAAATTGTACTGACACAAAAACACAGTGAACGGTCAATGTATAATAATACTATATAGGAAACAGAAACCGAGAACCCTCAGAATTGGTCCTAAATGTGCACAGTAAATATATACTGGCTTTTGGGAAGAAACTGCATTTGCTGAATTCCGTGGTGTACTAAACAAAATGCTCAAGAATAACCAAATCGAAATAAAATTAACAAGATTTTGACTCGAAATATTTTAAATTTATTAGTATGTACTGACAGGAATTTTTAAGAACTGCACAACACTTATTTGTTCACCATTAATTGCCTATATATTTCGGGTCCATTGGCAAAAGCCCTTTTTAAGGCACTTGGAAAAATCATCGCAATTTACACGAAATGCACAAGCATTAAAATGTGAAGAAATATGTGTTGTGCAGTTCATAAAAAAATCCCATCACAGACAAAAACTTAAAAACCCATTGCCAATAAAAAAGGAGGTTAATTTTAAATTTAACTTTCAGACACGTAGTCAATATTAATTTATAAAGTAGGAATTGTCAAAATTTATCTCATATTGTTAACGTTACATTACATTTACATATTTGTTTAGAAAACTAAGTAATTATAAGTAACACTTTGAGTAACAAAGCTCAGGTTTTATGTGCAACTGAAAGAAAGAATTTCTGAACAGTATTTCAGGAATGCGTAAAATATAAAAATGGTTGGCAATTTGAATTTTGTTTTCAGCCCGTATCTACAGACGAAATAAAACGAAATGTTTAACACATAATTCTCAACGTTGTGAGTCTGGTTTTGACATGTATAACAAAATATTCTAATATATTCTCATACATATGTCCATATAGAACGCTGTTAAAGTAGAAATAGGGGACTTTTTTTCTGTTTATATTTTTGTCTGTTCGCACTTACTCATTTTAGTACTGGAAAGACCACTTTTGAAAACGTCTAAAACCCATTCTCGATTCACATAAGAATCATTTCTTCTCACCAGTTGGTCTTCCTCCCATATCATTCCGTGTCAACGTTATAAATAATTTCGATAATAAAGATATAATTTCGTACTCAACATTCGTACTCACTCTTTTTTCCTTTCCTGGAATTCAATTTAACTGACCGCGACTTCAGAGTGAGGTGCGATAACGAGTACTCAGATCAGACCTATACAGGCCGGCGAGGGGGCGTCGCATTCTTCATTTAGGAAGCATTCTCGATCCCCTCCTATACCAATTACACTGCTCTCAATATTCCTATCCAGTGAAAAGTCCTGAGGCAAATTAGACAAAGCTCCTTAATGACATTAACTTCACGATCTAAAACGGCTTTAACATTTATTTTGTACAAACCGATCCAAGTTCGCTTTAAAAAGTTCCACACGCAGATTTCGATCCATCCTGACTCTGCTGCCAATGCTCTCTTATTTTACCATTCCTATAACCCCCTGCGTCGCTTTAAATTACGATGGCAGGCTTTTCTTTACTTTGGTTCTCTGGCTGTTCTGCTGCTCACAGTATATTTTATAATACAGCACATATCTATAATCTAATTTGATATGTATAGACTAGAGATAAAAAAAAACTTATATGACTAGAATAAAGGTAATTTCTCTGTATTATTTCTAATGGGTTTTTACCAGTGAAGCTTTCAATCGACCTGAAGTACGGCATACTTCAAAAAAATCCTAAGAATTTATTTGATGGAGTATGCTTGTTTGGGATGTTGTAGAAAACTGTTCAATTTTTTTTTTTTTGTCTTTTTTATAGTTACCATAACACAGTTTGATGTTTATGTTGTTCAATAATTTTGTAAATAATTTGACTGTATCTTTTGAAAGTGAGAGAAGAAACTGTTACACAGGAACTGTTTTGAACTCTGGTAGCTTCTCATTAATTTAATGCATTTATCAAGATAGAGTGGCAGATTGCAACGTTTAATTTTCAAACGGCCGTTTTCTGATTTTGTTTCAGGATAGAGCGTTTGCAATTTCGAAATCATTAATCATTCTACGGGCCAAGGTCCCGGCGATAATATAGATTGATGATTATCTGGTCGTACGAGCTGCGCCGGTCACGTATACTTCTTTGAATACAATATTTTATTGTTTTATCTAGAGCAGGGGTGCTCAAACGGTCGATCGCGATCGACCAGTCGATCGCGAGTGCTTNACACACACTTGCAGCCTCTCAGAGTCGATCGTAAGTAGTCTAAAAATATTGAGGTAGATCGCCAGCAGTTCAAGTTTGAGCACCCCTGATCTAGAGTAATGTTTTGGAAAATCTTGAATGCATTGAAACACCTAATGTACATCAACGAATGAATCGGGTTGGTTGGAAAGCGAAGACAAAAGGGGCACAATGGCCGCATTATTCAATTGTTCTCCCAAAATATGTATTGTGCTTACAACCGAACTTAATGATAAAACGTACAACATTAAGTATTAAAGCTAAATTTTATTTTATATAAAAAAGGTTAATTTCCACACCCAAGGATTCAAAAATGAAAACTGTTGAACAACAATATACAACAAATGAAACACGAAGATATATTGCGTATAATACTTTCCTCCGGGTATTTATACAAAGAGGTGTCAGAAGGAAAGGGCAACGTTAAGAAGGGGGAATAGGGAATAATATAATAAAAAGTAATACTTTTTCCTTATAAACAAGGCAAATAAGAAAATGAAAATCTTCTTCTAAAAAAGAAAAGCTTCTTGCTACGTCCCTGATATATTAAAGGCAATTTACATGATAATCACAGTCTTTTGTCACGCCTTGGTAATGTCAATATACATCATGAGATATTTCAAGAATACAACTTTAGGATTCATGTATTTGAAGTTATAAAAAAAATATTAATTAAATGTCCGTTGTGTGGAACACTGGAAGAATATATAAATAAAAATTTCCAACACACATTTAGCGGCAACAACTTGGCAAATTCCTTCATTTTATGAGATCAAGAATGAATAAACGGAAGGTTGCAGCTTGAACAAGAAAGTAAAGAGTGGAACGAAGGTAACATTTGATAATCCATAAACGGAAGTGCGATGAATAAAAAGGACTTCGGTTGATGATGTAAGTATTAGTTAAATATGTACTAATTGTCATAATACGTGCTAAACCGAAGTACTAATTTGTTGTAGCAAACGTTTGCCCATAGTTTACACTTATTTACAAGAAATTAATCAAAATCACGGAGAGTAACTAATTATAGATGGGCAAAATCCTAGAAAAAAAACCTTGCTTAACCACATTCTCCACGCTTTTCTTTACCGCAACCTTAATAATAACCACCAGTTTGGGATCAGACTTTCCCATTTAACTATTCAGAAGTGTCGTAGACATCTAGTAGACGTTTTCATTCCACATCCTCACCTGTATGATACGACTTTAAGAGAACAACAGAACAAGACCTAACATCCCTCCTACCTCTATGTACTCTACCAAACCGATGCACACCCAATCAGTTCTAGAATACCATACACATACACATATGTATATGTGGGAGGAGATAGTCCTCATTGCCTTGGTCCTAAGCTGCTAACCTAGAATGGTAGCTATGACGTGACGTCTTCCACACCCCGGAACCTGAAGGGTCAGTTTAACACGAGAGTCGAGGTGAGAGACATACTACAATGAATTGTCTTGACTAAATATAACTATGTCAAGAAATAGCGATTTGTTAGAAGATTCCCCAACATATATTTGGGAATATGGACATAATCATCACCACTAGCTCCTGGTTTCGACCAATTACTGCAAAACCCGTTCCACACCAACATGAAAAGCACACCTTACCTATATTTACAATTATGTCCTTATAACAACGTATATCCAATCCAAAGAAATTTTCCTCATCCGGAAGATTCCGAAGCCTGAAAGACTTTCAGCATTTAGACAAATAGCCCATTGGCTATAATGGGCAAAATACAAGGAATGCTATGCTTAAATAAATACTACAATACGACTAAAGACTACGAAATACCCATCCTTCAATCTCGCAACCTTAATCAGTGCCATCAAGAGGAAGACATATGGTACATAAGGACGAAATAAGCCTTCGTGTGTATAGTACTCGAGGCCTATCGCAGAAACAGGGGGTGCATCAAATAAATCACGAGTCATCCACACCGCAGATATTACTACCCTTTCAAAAACGGTTCAATGATATGGATGATGATATAGCACCATCCTATCAGCAATATCCCGTCATATCAACCAGTGATTGCAAACTCATATCACATCACTTGAGCAGTGGTTCAAACGGTGGAAAATAACAACAAACCTAGAAAAATGTGGACATTTCACCTTCACCCTTCGAAGAATAGCAACTGTTCCCTTACACTATATTAATAATCCGCTCCAACCAGTCCGCTACTTCAGGACAACGCATTAACAAATGTCTTACATGGAACGTACACACTGAAAGATAAGACCCAACAGACGCATTACACTTCTTCAAAGACAAGCGACCAAACTGACTACAAAACAAGCCTCTCATTTACATCACCGTTCTGGTATCTATTTTAGACATAGGTAATCAACTTGTAGTTCGAACAAACTTTCCGATACTAACGTATAGAAAGAACCCATACTATCCGGCCTCCTCCGAACCATCGTCAATACTCCTTTTCGTGTATCCAATCTGAATTGGAAATCACGTTCCAACCTCCGTTGCATCCAACCATACCATGAATATAATATCTAATATGTCCTAAAAACAGCTTGAAGTTTAAGAAAAAATTATTCAGTCATAAAATCTTCGCGTTAGAAAACTTTCATCCCACACCCTTCAAGATAATCCTCCCCAACGATTGAAACATCATGGCCACGCAACCTTCTAAGAGGCAGTGTGAGTGATTAATGCCAATGCACATTAGTTAAGACTGCGGAGTAATTTAAGATGAACAGAACAATAAAGCAGTACATTTTCTATTTAAAATAAACCTGTATTTCAATAAGACTTAACTGAATGAAGCTAGTTTAAAAAAATAGACTAAGCCATGAAATGATAGCAATTTTGAGTTTGTTCTCCTGATCGCGGTATTCAAAATAAATTCTACATACTTCCACGTAACATAATTCTTCCGGACCATGCCAGAAAAAAAGAACACATTTCATGTCAGGCCGTCCTAAAAATTAATTAACTCTGATTCAAAATTATCATTCAGCAAACAGCCACGATCTCGCCCATTCGTGTTCAAGTCCATTTATCTTTTTTACAGGCCTAGCATGAAAAAATGAAGCATGAACATTGAACATTGTTTGATGTTCATCCATCACATCATTGTGTTAACCTTGCCTTCATCAAATAAATTAGTAAGTAGAATAGAAAAATTAAATTAAAAATAGGTGGCGTTTAATACCCGATTGTAAGTTGATATTTGATGATTATTAGTACGGCTTATCAGTACATATTAAATTTGTCCTCGTCAATATAGCTTATAAGTGTGTTTTTGTTTTAAAATTATGAATATTATACTACTTTTATTTTTATTACTTTTGTCCTGTTTAACAAAACTAATTGTTGTAAGTTAAAAGTTGATAAAAGAAACTATTAAAAGGATAAGCAAGAAAATATACTAGAATGTCTGATAGAACATAAAATCTTTGAAACTGCTGCAATAAACCTACAATAATTCGTAACTTTACGCAAAAGTTTAATCGACTATTAGCAGTGATACTTATTATGTGATATAACCATCTTTAACCGTTGATTACATCATATAAAGATAGCCAAAACGACCTATAAACAGATCATCAGGGCGATTAAAGAATAATATCACATTCATTATTTACGTGGTTTGATCTTCCTAAGATTGTGACTAATTTAATTCATGTGAAATCAAAGTTCTCTTGATAATTATTCCTTTTATGAACTAAACATTCCTAGCTCGTGATCCCAATTAAAAAAAAAAAAAAAAAAAAAAAATCATTCAAAAATTCCTCGACGTACAACTTCTAGTTTCAGCTTGTTGATAATTTTAGTACGACTGGAACGAAGACGTACAGGAACTTTTGACTTTCAAGTGTTTATTCACAGAAATACATTATAGCTAGACTAAATTGACCTGACTTCCAATTTTCGATCGTCTTTTTTACCCATTCGTCTCATTTTTTTCATGCAACGCTCATCCAGCAGCTCAACTGTCTGCCTGCACGTTCGAACGGTAGATCCATCATACAGACACATTTCGCTTCGTACGGCTTTCTATTTTTTAGTAAAAAAATCCTTCGCTAAACAATTCCCAACACCAATAGATCCACGTAAATGTTTGTACACATAATGTTGGAAATGATTAACATTTTAATCTATGTCAAATTTTATAAGGTATTAATTGAGAAAAAGATTATAAAATTACTAATCCTCTCAATATTAATCTTTTTTTCAATGTGAGAAGTATAGACCACTTTTTAACTCACGAACACTGGATCAAGGATGGTGTTGAAGATAAAAGGAAATTCAGTTGTTACTGCCAAGCTTTCGACCTATTTTAACGTCATCATCAGAGAAAACCCATGCTAATATGTCTACAGATTGACATATATATGTTTTTACAGGCAATCTCGAATTTCCTTGAAAATCGACTCATTTCACACAAAAAACATTTCACAGTTTTTTTTGTTAAGAAAGAAACTATTTTCATATTATCGCTTACGTTTTTGCCTCTATGTGTATCGACGACTGGGTCATTTAAGCCGCCAACTCAAGCAAATTATTAGCTAAACATACATCATTCACTTCAATAAGTCTGTAAAGTACTAGATATTCCTCTATTTCCCGTACACAAAGTATATAAGTTCAAGTAAGGGCGATGAGGTGCTTAATATGACAGAACGACCATTTTCAAATCACACATTCACTCGATCAAAACAAGCGACAAGATAGTCGTGAACAATCAAATGCCACTATTCCTCAAATAAAGATCCAGAGAAATTATCGAGATGTGTTTTTGTTTTTTATATTAAAACTATCCTTATTATTCGACACTAAACACGTTAAAGTAAAGCAAAGTAATTTCTGTAAAACAAGCGGGCTTAGCGGCTAAGCCATGCAGATGAGAGATCGTAAGCCGGCTTGAAGAGGCTAGTCCGAAGTTTGTCATACCTCACGCCTGAGATTGTTATTGCTCGACGGATGACAAGCCTCAGTATGGCTCGAACGCCGCTCCACGTTATGTTCGTTATGCTGGGGTTTGTGTTAATTCTACCGTTCCATCAATTTTCAACTTCTATAATTCATAATAGTACACTGTACTAGCGTTGGTCTTTAAATTAAAACTTCATTAAAAATATTTACGCAAAGGGTGCTATTGGCCGCTCGACATTCGCCAAGCAACGTGCCTTTCCGCGCCATGCGAACTACTTGCAGTCGGCGGATTATGACAGATCACTACAGACGGTGAGAGATTACAAGTCTGTGAATACGTTCGTCTAGCCACACGCCTTATAATACCTTTAACACAGGATTACCAATTAAAATTTGAACCCCAAAAAACTAGAGAGGCAGACACCCTAATCACTCAGCTACTGCCGACTTCACGTTAGTCCGGATGTTTATTTATCAGTAAATCGTATTTAGTTAATTTAGGTTCAGATTTTAGCAATTCTCTTAGCGATCTATTTGCCTATTTCATAACCTCTAGAGCTTTTCGTTTAGCTTAGGCTTTGACCAGAAAAAAGTAAAGCTTTGTTAAAGGCTCTCAGGTGTATTCTACAAATCTTGGCATGTTTCTCCCTAGAGAAAAACATGCCTTCGCATCAACACAAGACATGTATCGCTGCTTTTTCTCCTCTTTTCAGTAATATCTGTACACTCTTCTTCCTGCTCCTTCCAGTCAATACATACGGATTCGGAATTTGCGTTGTTCAAGTAGCAGTTCTACCGTCAATCTAGTGCTAACACATCCTGAGTTGAGTAGTTATGCCGTTAGTTTCTGCGATGGTCCTTTTTAACTTTGTTGCATGCCTTCGCCCTGGAAGAAACTTGGAACCGAGGACTTATTCTCAACACATCAATAGGTACATTTTTTGGCAAATTGGTATGCCCCAAAAGTGGTCAATGCCGGCATGTGTCCTTAACTTCCCTTGGCCAATGTAACCGGCCCCCTCATTGCTTGGTATTCCTGGGCCCTTGAAAAAATTGTCAATTTTGAATCACCCCTGTACTATATTCTTCTAAAATGTTTAAAACTGTTGTTCCTACAGACAATAACCAATTTTACACTAATTTTCTTACACAACGCGTTATCTGTTTAAAATATTGGGTTGTCCGGAAAATAATGCAGGATTTTAAGTTTTCATTAAAAAAAATCTATATAAAATATTCTGTTTACGTTTACAGGATTACTCATTTGTATGAATNGGAAATTATTTTGATTAAAGAACATTGCTTTAAAGTAACTAGTTTCTTTTTTTTTGTTTAATACCAAAATCCTGCATTATTTTCCGGACAACCCAATATAAGGCTATTCTGTATTTAAAATCCATCTCGTTCTAGTATTATCATATACACATATTAACTGAAATTATTTCCTTTTGAATATTATGAAATTCCTACGCTAACTAACTTGTAATGTAATAAAACGCTTTTTCTTTAACTGAAGGAAATTTGAGTTTATTAAGGGACAACAATAACACAATTTTATACATTTTTTTATACATCAAATCATCTGTTCTCAAGCGACTAAGGGTACAGAAAAATTTGAGTAAGTCCAAAATTATCAAACAAAAAATGACAAATGATTTCGGCAATATGCCAAACTTAGTATATGTCATTTAACATTGTTTATATTCATACATAATTAAACATAACTGATTACTAATCTTGCATTTGGAACCTTGATTAAGGGAGTAAGTCAGATACTTATTAACATTTAAATTAATTAAACTTTTTATCTAAGGTCTTGGTTGAGATGAAAAAAACCTGTGTTTAATAGGTCAATTATGACTTCTAGATACATTTATGGACTTATTAACATAGATGAAGTTGAGAGTTCATCAGTCCTTACTCGGCGAACAGCACAGTTAGCTATAAGTAATTTTATTCCTTTCTCGAAAATATACCTAAAGAAAGGTTGTTTTAAGTAAGGTCAATCTTTTAAGCCGAAAAGCCCAATAATTAATTAGCCACTTCCCAAGCTTCGGCAAGAGACTTTTTTTAATAGCAGTATTCCAAGTTTAATTACGATGCTAATTAGTCTGCCAAGGGCACGGGAATGTATTAAGACACATTAGAGCGTTGAAAAAGAGAAGTTTGTTAAAATTACATTCCTAATGTTTATGTAACGCTATTTCATTTGCTTTGAGGAGTAGGTGCTAATTGAAGGGCGGTGTACGGCCCACAATGGAACTTCCACAGGGGCTTTTAAATTGTTTCTATAATAACTGAAACCATTTTATCCTTTGGACTAAATATGATTTAAGACAATACGGAAAAGTGTATTTTTATAATTTTTAGCAATAAATCACATGCACATATAGCCATAGTCACTATCGATCTCGTAATGTACAAGGATTTCGGTGGCTTTGTCTGGTCTGCTATCAATCAAAAGACCACCGGCTCGGTTTGTATGGAAAACAAGAGATTCTCCTAGTCAGGATGACGTATTGAACTACCGCTTTTCATAGCGCCATGAATTATTGTCATCTTCATCATATTATCATTTCGATGAATAGCGTGGTAGAGGACCCCACGATTTTCATTATTCCAGGTGGTGGCTTTACCGATTTGAAACACGGTTTTAATTTCTTACCGTTCCCAACAATGAACTGCAATGAGAGAAAAGCTCTCTCTAAACACGTCCTTTATCGATCGATCGGGGGAAAAGATTATAAACTACTGTTCCGCATCAAAGGGTTCGGCGGTTCGGGAGCATTGAGAAGCTTTCACTTGATTAGACCTTCAACGGACCAAGTTTAAAATTACAAGAAGCGGAATCTCTTATACCACTGTGGTCGTTGAGTTGTGAAATTAATTGCCTTTATTTCTTTTCAGTCATCAAAGTTAGCCCGGCTGAGTTTTAAACTTACCACAACCGTTTACGGTTTAGCCATTTGAAGAAATATATCTTGAAAAAATCAAAGTTGAACAAGCGCAGGGTTTAAGCCCTTAAATTACACTTCCATTGTATTTTGTGAACACTGGGCTGTTTACAACTAACCTAAGGATAATAAAAAACCAACTCACTCCTCAACAAAAAATTGAATTGAATACGACAATCATCACACCAGAATTCGCGCAATTGCTGCGATAGCAACAACGTTTTTATAAATACATTACAAAATACACATTAATATTGAGAAATTAATACATACTTCGTAAATTTCCAAAAGAACCATAGTTTTCTTAGCCACGCTCTGTGACGCAACCCATCGCACCACTTATTTCCCAAAGGAATGGAAGTTTTTCATTGATCGACCAATTCCTGAATGTAACAAACTTCATCACTTTCCAAATTATGTTTATTACTAATTTTCTGGTAAATCAAAAAAAAAACAAAAAAAAAAAACTTTTTTTACAACATAAAACATGCCCATACTTAAATATTTTATTATTATCCCGATCCATCCTTATTTAGGCTACATCAGTCTACTATACAACACTGCTGTCGTATAATGAATACCATTGCACATTCTCTGGGGGGGGGGGAAATACTGCTCAGGGGCCTACCTGAATGTGAAACAAGCTTTCGAAAGTCACTTTATACAATTGTTTTTAAATAATCAAGTCGTATTATTATATAGGATAGCTACTTTACAGTTTAAGTTGAATCCTCTTCCATTCCTTTGTATAAGGTTGGCAAGGGAATTCCACAGGGTACCATTTTGGGCCCGTTATTGTACACAGTATACACTGCCCATACGTCTTATTCTGACACTGTTTTTTTAGATTAGATGAAAGCTGACCTCTACTACTCAGAGCAATACGGCGCATGAAACTAAAAACCTCTAAATCCAAGATCATAAATTTACCCTTTGGCTAATCATCCTCTTCAGACTATTACAATTTTAATCATTTTTCCAATTGAACAGTTCGTCCATTACCTTGGGCTGTAGACTTACGACGAGTAAGCCCTTGATACAAGGCTTAAGAGGATAGAATTCATCTGACGCTACAAACTGCTTAAACATCTACTTGACAACAGATCCAAAATATCAATTGGCAAGAAAAGACTCATCTATACCAGTATATTAAAATCTATATGGACTTACTGCATTAAAAAATAGAATTGAACTACTGTTGAAATCTACTCTTAACGCTAACGTTGTTTATATTTCCAACATGATACACAATGATCGAAAGACGCTACGGATCTAGGTAGAATAAACAATTAAACCAATATCTCCAATCACACTTCAGTCCACAGACCCTACAACTACAAAATTATTTATTTGCATTGTATAAATTCACTTTTTTCCACATCTTCCATGTGTTTGTTAAATTTAAACAATGTTTGTAAATCCCAGGCCCTGAAGATGAACTCAATAAAGATCGAAACGTTGGCACGATAAAGAAAATGTTTTTCTGAAACCTACATCACACCAGGCGCATCTCACGATTTCTAAATAAAGACCCTACAACTTTCCTCCCGGTCACGCCCACCGATCTGTTTTCAGAGAAGGAAATGAGATTTTATTGTTAAAATGAGTGTTATCTTTGAATAGCTTTTAGACTGGTGTATGTTTAGTAGCTTAGGTTTTTGATTTAATAATGCGATACGGCAGCAGTAAAAATAACGAACCAATGTTTACCAAAGACCGTAGACGTAGACCACTTTACTTCCTATGGTGCAGTTCAAGTCATTCGAAACACCATCAAATAAATCTCCATTATTTCATTACTTCCATGTTACGCTTTGGAGAAAAATGCAAAACGAAAGTATCAAGCAATCGGATAAAAGCGGACGAAGAACTGCTCCGAAATTAACAAAACACATAAGCTATACGAGTCCAACGATCAGTACGCGAAATATATCTATATTTTTTGAACAGAAAATGATAATTTTTTTATGCACCTTCTTTTTTGTTTGTTAACACTTCTGAAGTTCAAATCGTATAATTTGATCATTGATTAAATAATACTTTATTAATTTGTAGAAACAGGTAGAACAAAAGAGTATAATTCTTTTATATTGGCGCGGCAGTGGAGGTGAAGTACACACGGTACAACACTGGAATTTAACTTTTGGGGAAACAAGAAGCGATGGCTCTTTTAAAACTGGGAGATAAATGGCTGTTGCTTTTTCTCGAAAGAGGCCAGATAAATTCCCTTTTTCTTCCAATTCCAGTAATCCGTCTGTTTAAGGTTTAGCCATTTGAAGATAAATTGACTAAGGGACGAAGGATTTTAAAAATAAATTATTTTTAATCGCAATTTTGTCAGCATTGATTATTTATTTGGCAGATAAACGTCATGCTTGAGTGGAAATGGAAAAAAAATAGAATTAGGTAATTGCTAACCAAGCCCGAGGTGTTTCAAATTGAAACAATAAGAACAAAAATAGACGGATAGACTTATCAAGGTCATTACTGAAAGCAAAAATTTAATACTGTATTGGAGCAAAGTGGGCTAAAATGTTCAACAAACAGTCTTATTATAATGAATACTATAACACAAGGAATATGAACAAAGACAAGGGAGCACTCCTCCCTTAAGGTTTTCAATACTGTGTTGATAACAATACCGTTATAATTGTACAAAGTTGAAACTCGTTATACCAGCCGCTCTATTATTAATCTTAATTGAAAATCAATTTTCACCCCGTAGTCGCGAGTGCGGTGAACGAGACAAATATAGCACCAACGGATGCTAATTATGCCGAAACCGCTGCGTTTATTTCCGAGGATGCTATTCGCCAGGATGGGAAATGATCCGGAAGATGTCCCTGTCACATCGAAAGCTCCTGAACAGGAAATTAAACCGATAAAAAGGGAAGGAAATGATGGCTGCCCTCTGAGTTAATTTATGCTATGTGGTAACGGAAAATAATATCTGATATACGAGGTTCTCTACCGCCTTCTAGCAAAATGTTATCGCTATTGGAACAATCCGAAGTTTATTTCCTTTTACAAAAGGAAGGTCGAGTAAGAAAAAATGCGCATAGCAAGTCGTCAATAATGATCCATTGCCATCGTTGATTACTAATTGTGATTAAAGAGCAGTATCAATATCAATACTGGGTGGGATTGGGTCGCAGGACCATCCGTCTTTATACTTCAATTACTTCAATCAATTATAATGAGAGGGTGTGTGATGTTTCGCTGTAGGGAAAAGCTAAACAAGATCAAAACACATCACATATATAATGTAAACACTAAGAGTCTAAATTATTTTAAGCTTGGTAAGTTTCTTCAGAAAAGAATGATGCAATGAGATTTGCGAGTTGTGTACATTTCTACTTTAACCATGCCGCGAGCAACGGCTTAACAAATAAGAAAAGTGAAACGAAGTTACACGAGAAACTTGAAGTGAATCATCACTGTTCAGTCCATAAAAGTTGTGCACCTTAACGAGCTAGAACCTGACTTAGCGCGGAAAAACCGCCAATGATAAATGTTACTTTGGACTTTTTTTACGTAGCTACACCACCAACGTTCGTTTCAATTTCGCTTTCATAAGTGTTTTTACATCAATAAGTCTAGTAAGGCACTAAAGATTATTAAGGAACGAAAAATTAATTAATCCACAATTATACTATCACTCTAACTGTAGACTTTTAAAACCCGATGAATAAAAGAAAATGGTCAATAAAGGTGACAAACAAAAAAGAAAAACATATATTTCACAAATAGAAATATGAAGCTAGGAAGGTTAAATTATTTATACTCAACTAGAAATTATTTTGCAAAAAATCTTTCAAGTTTATGTAAACTAAATCAACTGCCGTTTTACAAAAATCAAACTGAACTTAAGGTAGTACTCACGGTTAGTGCATAACTTTTAAAAATATCAACGTCTTACCTGAAACAAAAGAAATAGATGTTAAACAATATTAAACAAATTTTATAGTTATATGGACTATAATTTAGCCATCATGATTATCCTATACTTCCTCTAAATAATCAAAGATATTTGACAAAATTCTGAACTGAAATATCGGAATAACATGACGTGCAGGAAGTATAGTCGTGTAACGTATAAAAGATATTCAGGTAGGACATAGGGACTGTCGTCGTTTAATGTACATATGCGGTCGTCAATAACCAAGGCCCACAGCATAGGAAAAGGGCCTACTCCCAGGAGGGCAGCCCCCGGTTACATCTACTTCAGCCGTTTCATCAAAAAGGGCGGTGTTCCCTTTTATTCCAAAGTATTAGGAAAAAGAGTGTAGTTGTTACATAGTTTTATGATACGATTTTTCTCTCTTTGAAATATGAGTTAGTAGCTCAGAAATTATTTTTTAGAAAGCAGTAACGCTTTCTACTAAGTCGATAATAATATTTTGTAACATGCACAACATCCACTTTAGCAGTTGTATTAAACAGAACAGTGTTTTTACGTTTTAATATTTCTTTTAAATGTTATTTGGTCATACGGTACCGTGAATTATCTAAAAATTAAATCATAGTTATCAAAAAATAGCAAATAATTCATAAATGTTGTGGAATACTAAAGATCTCTATATTATGATATTGAAACTAAGGAACTGGTACTAAACACATGACAGTTTCTTCCTTCTTGGTCAAGCAAGGTTGGTGTTTTATTTATGAATTATTATAAATAATACAAAATAAACAAATATTTAAGACTTTAAAAGTAGATTTTAGAAATATTTAAGAATTAGACGACGGAAAGAATAGAAATTTATTTACACAATTTGATTTTGCATAAATGAACAAATTATGCATGTAAAATTAATTTAAATAATAAATTGAAAATACAGCTTTTAAGTATTTTAGGACAATGAAAGATATCTACTCTGTCGGTGATGTCTGCCAAAAATAAATTAAGAAAGAAAAGTACTTTCTGATGATTTGTGGCATAAAAATGTAACATAGTCAATGACAAAATACAAATATTTAAAACTATATTTTTGCCATTGCCAATTAAATTTCTGAATCAGCTATTATAAATATTGACGTATTGCATGCTTGATGAGCCAAAACGCACAATTATTAATAGTGTTAAAAATAAGTAAGATGTGCCCTTTAAAAGGACCGTGGGTCATCGCAATCGAAACTCGAATAGAATAAAGTATTCGGCAATAAAATGGAAAATATACTCCTTTGTCGGGAAGTGAACATGGAACAAGTCTTACTCTTATGCTCCTTTCTATCCCGTCCTGGCTGATCATTTAAACATACTTGCCCAAACCGTTATTTTTAGTACCAACAAAGCTCCTATTACGAAGGCCAAACAATGCTCGGTTATCTGGATGGAGCAAGGATAGATTCGGTGTATTAAAGTGAGAGTAATGACTGGATTACGGAGTGCTTTTTTTATCTGTGGCTCATGGCAATTTTCTACGTAAGTTTCTTTGAGAGCTCCGACCAGCCGTAATTGTTTCCAGTTTCAAATGTAATATGGCATGGTAAGTCCCAGTAGGCAAACTACGAGCAGCCCTGGCTAGTAACTTTGTACGCAGTAATTTTAGAAAATCGGGAAATATTGCGAAGCAAACGAACAATTATCATTCGTTATGTTGTTTTCATAAATACACAGAAATTAACATCAATTATCAGTCAATAATTAACGCAAGGACTCACTGTCGTTGATTTATCTCTATTATATATAAGGAGGCAATCGTAGTTTCACTTCCACGAAAGTGAAGTTCAGGAGCATTAAAATGAAAGAAGGAACTCTACATATAATAAACGGGCAAGATTTGCCAGTGTTGAAGAAATGTTGGTCTTGCGCGCCGATTCGCCAGACTAGAAGCAGCGTTACATTAACATTAACCAAACATCTTGCTGATAAACAAGTTATTTATATTAAAGGTAATACATTTCGGTAATCAATAAAGTCTAAAGAATAAGGAAAAAGCAAACCGCAAGTTATAATACTAAAGGACACGTGCTCATAATCTAGACTTCTTTTCGAATTTACATTTTGTCTTTGCAATGACTAGTTTTCTGCTAACTTATTTTTCTTTTATGTTTGTTGTCCTTTTGTTGTAATTGAGAATATGTTTATTAAGAAATTTAGTACTATTCTTTTTCAGTAATATTTTAACATCTTTTAACATGGAGTGTCCATTTTTTATTTTTTTATTTTATTGCTACAGCTTCTCACTGTTCAGCATATGAAATAATCTATGCAGTATTTATTTCTGAGGTGTGTAGTGCAAATTATCCTGCTGCTGCTATGTCCTAACAGTAACGCCACCCACACAGAAACTATGATCCTTGCCACAAGACACTTTCAGCTCGTTCCTTAAGCTAATGAAGGAAATATACTAACATAAAGTGAACAATAACCACCTTCCCATATTACTATTCCGCAAATATCAAGGACGACTTGTGTATCACGGCCGAGAAACCGAAGGAATCTGAAGTTTTCGTCTACCAATGTAAATAAATTATGAAAAGAGATAAATGCAAAAAGTGAAAGTTAGTGAGGAGGCGAGGGATGCGTGCCAAATTGTTTTTTTTCCAGGGTCATTTTTTCTCCGAAAAAGCTTAACTTTAATGGTGATGGATCGTTAAATCGCACCAATCGCCATTACTGATCAACCATTAAATTCAAGTGAGGTTGATCATCAACATCAGTGCTCAATAAATGACGGTGTAGAATTTTAAACGGTTAAATAATTGATCATAAGTTGTTCTATGGCACACTGAATGATTAAGTAAGTGCAGAACGATTCAGAAAAAGGGGATTTTTTAATTTCTTACCAAATAAATTGAGCTGGCCATGAAAAAGTGTTCATAAAAAAATTAAAATTAAAAAACATTAAAGCATAAAAAACCCCTGCAAATATACATTTTTCAGCCATTTTCATTATACATAAATTCTGTCAATGACTTTCACTTTGCAAGAGTTTTTTTCTATGTGAATACAAAAAATTGGGATTACATGAGAATCTATTTTATCAATTTATGACACATAATTAACATGTTTGAACAAGAAGTCAAAAGAAAAATCTTTTGCTTCGGTCGTTCTATGTATTTTGTCTCAGTGATGATATTTGAGATTCAGGCGTCTTAACTGGGACACATTGTATAAACGGCAGAAGAAATGGGGTATTAGAGAGAGAGTCTATTCTCAAAGGACATAAAACGAAATTATCCTCAAGAATTGCTCGCTTCCTCGAGCTAAATTTTCATAGGTGCGTTAAAAATTTTAGAAAGTATGAGGTTTTTTTGGGGAAAGGCACTTGTTATTAACTATTAACTGGCATGAAGGATTTTGTTCCTTTTATTATACACTCAAATAAAAAAAGCGGATACTCGAGTTTTGTTCTTTCTTTGAAGCTATATGACTTTTATCATTATTATTAATTACAACATACTCATTTTTATGTAAGCCAAATTAAACGAGTTCAGAAATTCAGGAGTTTTAATACAAATGAATTAACTATGATGTGGGGGGTAGCATAGGATTAGGCGTTGACACGGCCCTCATCACTATATGGTAAAGGTTCGAACAGAACATACTTACAAAAGGACTTTTTTTTTTAAATAAGATAAAGTGTTAGGTAAATTTTAATCTTAGAAGACAGTAAATGTAGCAATATTATTAAACACTGAAAAACATTTGATTTAAAAAAGGTCTGATATATTTTAGCTATGTTCAATTTAGTAGAATTTAGTTAGTTAAATAAAAAGTGTAATCAAATGATAAATAACACTAACCAAAGTTTTCGGAAGAAAAATTGTTTGTAAAAAGAAATCAAGCGGAAATATGACGTAAAACAAATTTTGTGATGATATAAGTTAAAGGAATTACAATTAATTATTAATATCTTTATAAAGCTGGGCTTCTTATTATCACTGAACATTAAAAATAAAATAAAAATAATCCTTACATATGCATTAATTTCTCGAAAAGATATTAATTTTCGCTGCGCATTGTGCCAACTAGGACGGCGCTCAAGGTATACAGTTCGTGTCGAACCTAAGGGCGTTGTGGGCGTTGACTTCCGTTTGTTACAGAAGTTCCTTAGTTCTGTTCTCACATTTAATTATTGTTCAAGTTCTATGAAACCTAAGTGTAACTGCGTATTTCGGATCAGTAATGGAACCGTTACGTACAATAGTAAGTTTTAAATCACGAAACAGAAGTTTAAATAGGTTTAATATTGTGTGTGTGTCAATTTCTTTTTAATCCAGCTAAAAAGTTAACTTTGTTACTAAAGTAATTCTGTTGTTTTAAATGAAAACTCAATCGAATAACTTGTTTTCTCAAATTTCATTTCAATAATTGGAATGTAATATTGCAATTAAGATCAGGTGCGATCTGCGTCTAATTGAAAGAGTTCCTGTTCGGTAAGTCTATCCGAGCTTGTAGATGCTTTGTTGTGATACGAACAGAGTTTATGATTTATTAGATAATTAGAAACACTGAACTTCAATCAAGGAGGTAATCAGGTCTGACATGACGATTGATCAATAAGGAAATACATTCACACTAGAACAAGGATCTAACTTATTTTTCAAGTGCAAATGTATATTTTTTGGACAACAATTAAATAATCAATATCTGGGTAAATTATAAACGTCTAGAAATAATCAGCTCTTGTATATTAAGCAGCATGTTCGGTTCTTTTGTACTGTAGCACTATCTGAAGTAAATACGTAATTGACGCTTAATGTTAAATTCAGTTTTACTCAATCTGATTAAATATTCATTTGCAATTTAGACATTACCGATCATTTTGGTCAGCCTACCTTGGCTGGGTAGGTTTGTCAGATTTCATTGCAGAAAAACTGTGACAAGGAATACTCACACTTATTGAACATATTTTACAGACGGCGAGAATACACCCATCTTACGTTATACTCTTCAAACAATCGGTTTTTAAGCTTTGAATAAATATTTTCCGAAATTATGGCAACATCATTATACCCATCCAAAGATACGCCGATGACGTACTCACCGTGCTAGATGTGAACAACAACAACATAAACCTCTTTCTGACAGGCCTGAACTCCTTTCACAAAAACACACAATTCACGGCAGAACAAGAAAACAATAAAAGTATAAATTTTCAGAAATCCAACAGCGAATGACACCTCGACACTAGTGTACTCAAACTACGTTCACGAACACAAAATTAAATACATAACATAGTGTTAAAACAGTTCCAATAAATAAAAGCAAATACGAAAACTAACTCAAAACGATAATACCCATAGCACACAATATTGGCTGCAACACAAATATGAAAACAATACAACAAAGAAACTGTTATACGATCTATATAAAGGACGAAAATTTAACATACCCGAAAACATCGAAATAATACAAACATTACGTATTTGAAACTATTTAAAAATTCATTCTACACACATATTAACAGCACATCACCAAAAACTCAAAACATTGGGCTAATTAAAAATAAAACCTTTTAAGACTTATAAAAGAGTTTAATTTCACAAAAACCATGCAGACCCGAGACTGAAGATGGCAAAATGCCGAAACGGTTATGAAAGATTGCAGCGAGAATAGGTAGACCAAAATGATCAATAAAGATCAAATTACAGTTCATCACTCTGTAAACCACACAAGATCTGATGACATTTTCATATTTTGATAGTTTTTAATCAATTGGGTAATATGTTAAACGGTGGAACACGTTTCTCAACGTTAGGACGAGAATGTTAGTTGGGAATAGAATGCTCCTTTTACTGTAAACGAAGACATATGTATAGATTAAATGCATCAGACTTGATTCTGTGCAGATAATGCCTGGCAGAAGGAGGAGAAACATGGAAACATGTCTTATACTTATACGGCAAGGCCTATGCCGGCTGAAATTAATACTCCTGCGAGTGGAGAAGCCAAGGCTTGAAAGATACATAGGATCTTTTTAAAAAAATTCGCGATCTAGAAAAAAAAGTCTAAAGCTTGACGAAAGCTCTAGATACAATGGAAGTTGCACAATAGATCAGTATTGGTCGCGGATATAAGGTGGTACAGGGAAAGAAGTAAGCTCTTTTAACTTTAATCGTATATATTAATGCCTTCAAAAAATATCTTTATTTAATTATTCATATGGTTTTCTTCTCTTAATCGATTTGACTCTATGATAATTCCTCACATTAATAATTAATGAATCAGATTTATCTAACACTTTTAAGTACCAGTTATATTGCACCTTTATTCTTGCCATTTTTAACCATTCTATGGTACAGGTTGCACCTACCTTCAGTTTTATACATCTTACTTTGAAAGTCTTAGGTTGATTAAGTATTCAAAAAGTATGCAAAAATTTTATTTGAGGTTTGACATTTGGAATGGAGAGATACAATTCTTTGAATTATGAAAAGCCACAAGCCAATACGAGAACTGAATGTACAACTTTTCAAACTTTTTGTAACATTAATATGAAATTACTGATTATAATTTCAACCAGTAAAAGGCCATATAGAAACGTTATTTCAGAACTGTTAACTTTTATAAAAAAAATTATTATTGTTAATAAATAATATTTAGTTATTACCCTAAATCTGTATGTTGCTTTTAATCGTCGGAATTTACCAGGCCATTGTCTGACGTGGATCAGATGGATAACCGCTAGAATATATACATATAATTATCACTTACGTCAAGGAAGACCCATCATTATGAATATGAATGGTACTAATTTAGTATGGTGATGAATGGCTGAACAAAACAAACATTGTCCGTTATTCGGCATTATTAGCATCACGTTATATTATATATGACGGTTACATTTAACCAAAAACTTCAATAAAAAATTAAGAATTTATGAATAAAGAAATGCTAACTTAGTCTATTTTATTGTTTTATTAAAGCGGAAAATTACCAATTCAAATTGAATAAAGGCGTAAATGATGCGGGACGAGGCGAGGCGAGGCGAGATTGGTATGATAACTCCGTTATCCATTAGGGGTATAAATCCGATGAGGAGCCAAGGAATGTGGCGGATATGAGGGTCATAAAGCTGCCATAGCTGGCCACCGTTGTTACATCGCCCACCCTTGGACATATACCACCACTTGCGATGAACATCCCTCACTTTCGCATATAATGATCCGGTTAAGATCGCTAAAGCTACAATGGGATTAGTCGAATTCCACCGAATTTAATCAAAATTTAAATCAATAAGTTAGTAAAATAATAATAGCATCTCCTCGTATTAATCATTCATTTCATTTGATAGGCAATATAACCTGCAGTTGAAGAATTTAAAATGTCAACAATTTAAAGAAAAATTTAACAATGTTCAAATGTAGCGGAAGTACGTAACCAATATATCTGAAAAACAAAGGCTAATATGAACTTGTATATATATGAACTTATTTTCAAACGTTAAGTTTTATTGGTGTTTTGTTAAAGTCCGTGCAATACAAAATGACAAAAATATTGGAAAAAGTTTTAGATCTCGTTTTACATAAAAATCTATTTTCCCCAGTTTTATAAAATTTTACACATCTGAAATAGTTTCACATTCGAGCACCAATTATAGTAATAGCATTGAAAAGATAAAACCTTTTTTGAATTTTAGAGTAAACAAAATGAATTTATACAATGCTAGAAATTTTAGACTCAATCAAAGTATTTGTATACATACACAGAAAACGCACGTTGAGCGAGTACAAATATTATGATTGAGTCTAAAAGTTCTATAATTGTATAAATTCATTCTATGACATCCTACATTTATTTGTATAATTTAAGGAATGATTATAAATCCCAGCCCCTGAAAATGATCTCAATAAGGATCGAAACGTTGGAACGATAAAGAAAATCCAATTCTTTAAGGTTTTAAGTTGAGATAAAACAGTCAGTGTCACGAGCGGGATTCGAACCCACGACCTTCGGCTTGATACGCCGCTACTCTACCACTTGAGCTATCGTGACTTCATCCCCTCGGGCACTAAATTCCCATCTCAACCCCACCTTTTTGAATTTTCCCTCCTATTTGCCGTTTTTCGAATCCCGCTCGTGACACTAACTCTTTTATCTCAACTTAAAACCTTAAATAATTTAATGGTATTAATTGGTCAAGCAGACCTCGAAAAATAGTGAATTAATTGAATTAAAATGAAGTATACTTCACTAAAGCTCTCCGTGGCCATTTCACTTGTCGCCGAGAATCAAATAAATTACACGACATTTGAAAAATTGAGTGATATTAATTGGTTAAGCGGACCACGAAAAACAGTGAATTTGATAAAGAAAATGTTTTTCCAAACCTACGTCATACCAGACCGCGTCTGACCATCTCCAAATAATCATTAATTAACGGTTGCTAATCACCACATATTCTTCCGGTCGTCGAACGGTCGCGCGCGTGTGTGTGTGTATGTGAGAGAGAGTACTATAGCTAAATCTAACATTTTTTTATTCACACAAGCGAACACCAATTTCAATTAAACATTTTTGGTGATATTAGGACGAAAATATAAGCATCGCGTCCGGCCTTCTTACCAATGGATGTTAGCAGGAGAGGAAAAAATACGAAATTTACATAATGGTTTTTAAATATAGATTTCTGCCTTTGTTGTGCAAATATTATAATGAATATTTGAAATGTTAATAGACGGATCCTTTGATTACCCAGAACGATTGTTTGTATAGTCAGCAAATATATTTCCTTCGACAATGGTTATTGCGTATTATTTATTGTTGCAATATGATGCGTATCCGAACAAACAACAATACAAACAAAATGACAAAAAAAATGAACCAAAACGAAAACTTGTTTACTTCTAAGCTAAATACATTCTTAATCATAAATTTAAAAAAAAGATTATTGCTTACGTTAACAAAATTGAAAAAATGAAAAAAAAATTTGTGAATACACAAACGAAAAGGAAACACTTGTGTGTCACACAACAATAAACTAAATTTACTTTAATTAAGTTAAGACAATTAAATCAAACCAATACACTTTTTTTATATTAAACTTGTGATATATTTCGAAACTTAACAAACATACAGATTGTCGTTAACATGTTACTCTTTTTCGTCTACTTTTTTTTTTACACGAAGAAGAAGCCCGTCTGCCCGAAGTCACCTCACACTAGATCTGAACTTTTACCATTAGAGCAGATGGTGGGGACAATTAGTGGGTTATAGCATTTCAATGTGTATGTGTATGTGTATGTGTATATATATATATATATATATATGTATATATATGCTAATCGTATTGAATGAGAATAAATGAATAACAAGTTAAAAAAACTGTAATACGTTTTCAGTAAAGTAGACAACATTTATTTGATTTTGTAGAAATAATAGGATAAGCACCCTTAAAAATATTCAATGTGAAGTTATTATACATTCTAAGCATTATAGCACATTTATTAAATATTATAGCAAAACTATACCGCTAGATGCGCCAGAGAAATTAGTTTTCGTGCCGATGTACGGTTGTACAACTTCAAAATTCTTAACACCTTTGGATTTTATACAAATTCAACATTATTCCACAACTTAGAAATCGTAATTTCTCTTCATATATAATGTCAATAACCTTTGGCCTTTATGTCATTATAAGAAAGAAAAATAACGACGAATTCAACGAAACTCCATAAACATGAACTAGATATTAATCTATACCTCCCAAGTCCTGGTATTGCGGGTGCTCAGGCTCAGCGTGGGTTTGCATCTGACTGTCGGCATAACAGCAAGATTTGTCCAAAATAAAGGGAAAACCACCGATTTTTCCTTACATAGATCTAGTGTGTACCATTACGTATATGTTAAGGATGGTTGACATTTACGTTCTGATTGTTGGATCTCGATAAAGGTTAATATATGGTAACGCTCAGGAAAAAGAATTTAACAATCAGACCAAGGTGTTCTACGGATACCCAAAACATCATAACTGTCTTTGTCACTTACGAACATAATCACATTAAAAAAATAAATTGAATAGTTTTTTTACTTTACAGGATTACTTTAATTTACTGTCAATTTACATGAAATATGTTTTACGAAACTGAATGGACTTAATTGCATTTTAACGAATAGTTTATTTTGTCTCACGCCAAACAGAGATCGGTATTAATTCCAATATAGGTACGATAATATCAGTAACTGAAAACACTATTTTGATTTACTTAGACTTGTTGAATTCTAGTTTATGTCAGTTCAGGGTAAGGAATGTGTGCTGAGTTTTGTTTCAAATTAATGAAAGGCAAAGAAAATAGAAGATGACGAAGTAGCACACTTTGATATTCTCATTCAAGGATGTCATTTTTTTATACATTTTAAATGAAGAAAAGCGGAAAGGTTCTAACAGACTATTGGAAAAGGGAAAGAGCAGCGAACCGTCTGAAAATAACTCCCATTTATTTTGTTATCTGGCAGAGCATGAAGCGAATCGGGCCTTACACTAACCGCGGCACAATAGTCTACGGCAGGGTCCATACACATCTCAACGGAGACCCCATGTCGAAAAAAACGAACACTTTTGCCCAGAATTTCATTATTATACTGTAACTCGCGTCAGAGATAAGAATCGCTTTGTTTATATCATTTTTCGTTTCGGCCGGTCTAGTGCAACTCTAGCCTACTTGATGAACAATCCCAAAAAAATTTACGATCAGCCTGTAATCTGTGATCTAAAATATGGCTGTATCCTCGACATAAAGCCCAATGAGAAAAAAGGAAATACAACTATTAAGCAATATCTGTAAAGTACCATTTTTAGAGAAAGTTCTTTTGCACGTCTACTGCTTCAAGCAAATTATAGTACTCAAAATCCTTTGAGAAAATGTAGTTTTTGAATATAAAGAAGGAAATATATGTCTAATGTTGTACCGAGAGAATCAGCTAGACCGGTGTTGTGGGTAGTTTACCGATTATACACCTTAGTTCCTTATCTGTCCTGCCTTCTGAAAATATGCTTTAGGTCACAACTAGGTCATTTGAAACACTAACTCGTGCACTCTAAACATACAGTCTCTCTCACTCACACACACATACACACACACACACACACACACACACACACACACACACACACACACACACACACAAACAAACAACCAAACAATCATTCCTAAACACATTTATATGTAGATTTACATACACACGCAAACACACCGTTCATTGAACTACAGCGTTGGAGTTCTGCAAATTATTCCGAACGTGTGTTTACAAAGAGGAGTAAAGCCCCAAGGATGTATTGAGGTGCCAGTCAGACTGACAGAAATCCACGCCCCAAGCCAGGTTTTCGGGTTTAATCAAAAGGAGTCGGCGGGATTCGTAGACGGGGAAAACGGAAGGAGAACAGGGTTGGGATAGAGCCCACAGTGTAGTGGCGATTTCTAAGCGAGAGCGGGAGTGTGAGAAGGAAAGAGAGTTCATTTGGTCCGTTCGAAGAATGGTACGTGTTTCGAAACCGAACGTGACCGACCTCCTGCCACTGAATTCTTTGCAATATCTCTGCGGGCGGCGTGTGATATATATATTCCCGACAGCCCTTCCTACCCAACAAAAACTGTTTCAACTCTTAACTGTATCAAAATCAAAATCAGAAATATGACGGTCTGTGTAAACGAAAATATTTATAAACGACAAGCTACATTTGTACTCAACATTCAGATCATCCAACAACCCCTACAGAAATAGTTCGGATATAATTTTCCCCTATTTGTACATATTTAAAGTTTATAAGCTTAATTGTGAAGTTAAAGTAGGTATGAAAACAATATCATTCCGAGATACAGGTAAATATTTAAATGGTCCTATTTTTGTTTTACATTATAATATAGATTTATCTATTGTGCTATTTTTCTGCCAATTACAAAATACGTGTATTTTGAAACTATTTTAACTATAATTATTTGGAGATCGTGAGGTGCGATCTGATGTGACGCAGGTTTTATCATGACAACGTTTCGTTCTTTATTCTGATCATCTTCAGGGCCTGAGATTTGTACACATTGTTTGATGACAAAGAAAATATTTTGCTAAAACCTACGTCACACCAGACCGCACCTCACGATCTCCAAATAATCATTGGCTAAAGGTCACTAAACACCACACATATTTTAACTATTTAAGCTATTGATTTAAAAGTCAAACTAATTTATGACAATTAGTGGTATATATTTCAATTATACATCATTCAACCGTCATGGTCAGTACGGTCTTAAAGCGATATACGTACTGCCATTTTACAACCTTAAAACTAGCGAGGGGAAAGGCATAACAGATATAACTCAATGAACAAATTCAATAGTTTTCGTGACACTCCAAATAATATCTTTCAATTAATTAAGGTTTTCAGTTGAGATAAAAAAGTCAGTGTCACAAGCGGAATTCGAACCCACGACCTTCGGCTAGATACGCCGCTGCTCTACTACTTGAGCTATCGTGACTTCGATCCACTCGGACACTAACTTCCCACCTCAATATCACCTTTTTGAATTTTCCCTCCTTTTTGCCATTTTTCAAATGTCGTCTAATCTATTTGATTCTCGGCGACAAATGAAATGGCCACGGAGAACTTTAGTGAAGATATACTTCATTTCAACTTATTAAATTCACAAGTTTTCGTGGTCCGCTTGACCAAATAATATCTTTCAAGTAATTAAGGTTTTCAGTTGACTGACTTTTTATCTCAACTGAAAACCTTAATTAATCAATGAACAAATATAATTGTAGGTGAGAAAAATAACCACGCTTTATAAAATCGACAGATTCCAAATGTCAGCAAGAGAAAATAATATTATTAGTTTATAAAATGATTATAGCGTGATAATATCATGTTTAAATTATTTCATGATGTTAGTAGTTTTCCCACTGTAATAATGAAATCAAAGTGTTAGGGTTAATTGAAATATTCTTCCCTCTGTGGTGGAATGAAAGACTGCAAGTATTTACAAACCTTAATGAATCGTCGAAATATATGTACTAAATTAGAAAACTGATACACCTGCTAAGAAAATACAAATCTGCCTATTCAAATGATAACAAGTCCAGAATTTTTGTGATCGATTCGACGAAAATGGGTTATCTTCGGAATCTAAAATTCAAATACGAGCCGACAGCACAGTGGTGTAATACTCGTATCTATTGTACTGCGTAACCCATTTACATAGTTACACTTCCTCCCTTTACGACTGTAAATATAGAGTTGTTACTAACGAGCCATTAGACCCTTTGAGAAAGTCCTGTAGTCATAATTTATATCTTCCGACCGCCACAAGGGGCTTGAACTAGTTAAACTATTGACACGCACAAGCTCCTTAGCGCTAGCAAAAATCTTGCACTTCGGGAAACAACTGTATTTAAATAATTCAATTCATTCAGGTGTACGATGGAATTAAGTATAAGGGAAATGTAATAAATTAACAATTATTACGGTGAATTGAAATAGAGGGTAATGTAATGTTGGAATAATTAAAAATTGTTGCTGCAAGTTCATCTCTAGAACCATTCTACACATAATTCAACCAAAATGGGCAACACAATACCTACTAACCAAAACTATGCACATAAATCACCTGGTAACATTGATTTTAAATGGTTGTTTTAGTGATAAAAAAAAGAAAAATGCCATAGTCAATGCATAACATCCTTTTTTCACTAATGACTTTCTTACAAAATATGGTATGTGTATCAAAATCCAATAAAAAATTGCACACAAAAGAATCCAAATGAAACAAGTATTTTTGACCAAATATTTTCATAAATACATCAGGATTTTTTTACTACAATTGCCATAAGAGAGTACATTGAGATTCTAGAAAGGTTGATATTTTTGTCAAAAAATGCACAACAGGGCACAAGTAAAAGAAAAATTCCTTCCAGATACTTTTTCTAATATTATTCGGAAATCGTGAGATGAGGTCTAGTCTGATGTAAGTTTCAGAAAACCATTTTCTTTATCGAGCCAACGTTTCCATCTTTATTGAGATCATTGTCAGGGCCTGGGATTTATAAAGATTGTTTAAATTATATGAACGAATTTATATAATGGTGTACTCAATGAAGAAATTTTAGGTTTAATCAAAATATTGTTCTCACTCAAAGTGTGTATTTTCTGTGGACAAATACTTTTAATAAACCTAATAAAAATATAAAGTAGTGTTGAGAGTGGCCACGCCAGAATCACGCAGAAAACCAACACGTTGAGCCCTGAAGATGATCTCAATAAAGATCGAAACGTTGGCACGATAAAGAATATGTTATTCTGAAACCTAAATCACACCAGACCGCATCTCACGCTTTCAGAAAAATCATCGACTAATGGTCACTAATCACCACACACTTCTTCTAAGAGCTTATTTCCAGACACCCGTTTAAGGTTACGGTTTTTGAATAGGTTCATTCACTATGGTAATAATAGTGTGTTTTATTTATATAATACTAAACACCTACAAAACCATACACTTTTTGTCATATTTTTTTTAAATCCACGTAGCACCGTCAGAAGTCTCTACCCGACTACTAAATTTATCTACATTTATAAGTAAATAAAGAAAAACAAAACACCAAATTCCTACGTAACCACAAAGCCAGTAAGTTTAATGTTTTATGTTTAAAAAAGTATGTTTATACCAATGAATAACTCAGTGGTTCTTTTAACGATGAGAATGAATCTTGAAGCATACAACAGTTCGTTTCCATCGAGGATATTGAAATACTTGATCAAAGATTTATTTTTTATTATACCATTCAATTTTAATAAAAAATGATAAAAACTGTTTGACTCCTTATATGGTTTTCATATTACCCAAGCAAATGGCGTATTTAAGGAAGTGAATTTTTTGGGGATGGAGAGCGACAATGGGAATCGAACTCGCGACCCCTGCGCTGAGAGTCTACCTCACGACCTCATCACTCGGATACAGTAGTCCTTAATATTCACCGCCCATCCACAGAAAGAAGGCAAATTAACGGATCCAAAATAATGCAACTATGTCTTCTACACTTAAACTACATAAAAGTAGCCTAGAGCAGAGAACTTACTTGAAAATTCTCTAATTTAAAGGCAAAGTTGCGCGTCTAGCTTCTACACGCCTCTTTATCCCGTCAAAACATGAATTATTAATATAGTCTAAGTAATAATTGAATTTAAAATCTAAGCGAGCGAAATTAAACTGCAACTGGAATATTTTACCTTTTCGTTTGACCTTTTAGTCTACGCACCTCCCAAAACCAAATCTAAACCCAAAAAAGTTATGGTGAGTGTTTGGTGGTGTACGGCTGGGGCTGTTCACCAACATTTCTGAATTTTGGTGAAAATATCACATCAGAGGAATATGACAAACAAATTGACAAATTGCACGAGAAACCGCAACGTCTTTGTCCGGAATCGGTCACCGTAAGGGGCTGCTTCTTCTTCCCGACAACGCCAGGCCGCATGTCGCAATGTCAACCCTGCGGAAATTTAAGGAGTTAGGATATGAAACTTTTACCGCACTCTCCATGTTCACCGGACCTCTCGCCTACGGACTACCAGTTTTTATGCATTTTGATCATTTCATGAGGGACAAAATTTTTAGAGAACTCGGTGAAGCCGAAAACGCCTTCCAAGCCTTACTTTAAGTTGAAATAGAGATTTTTTGTCAGCGGAATAAAAGCGCTTATTACACGTTGGGAAAGATGTATAGATTGTGATGGAAAATATTTCGCACAAATTTTCTTTATCTTATAAAAATTAACAATAGTTTTTACTGCCTTTCCAAAACCTGCATTACTATTGCACCAGGCCAAGACATATGTAATTTATGTTGAGCATATTCCCTTTTTTGGAAATATAAGAGAAAAATTTCTGACTTTCGTTACTACCTAGGAAATTACTTCCCAAGCAAGAAGTCCGACGAAACCTCAACAAACATTGCCGGATACGAGGTAACTAGATGTTGCTTTTCGTTCTTAGATATTTGTGTTGACTTGACCTGAGGGCGTTGTGTGAAAATTTATATCCACTCTGTCTGTTTGTTCCATAATAATCCGCCTAGTTTATACGCTCTTGCATTGGGAATTCGCTTGAACTTTCGAATTGGGAGACGCAACCCCGGCGCACTGATTGTAATTGCAAATCTCGTGTGAAAACGAATCCAGGGGTTGAAACCCACCCCTTTCCGAAGTGACTACTGCAGGGAAAGGGGAGCAGCTAAGCCTTAACGGCCGCCTTTAAGCTGAAATACAAACGAGCTCAGCGACTCACACACCGCTACAACCCTTCAAATATATGATCAATTGAGATGAAAGCGGAATTTTGGAGATTGTTCCGTCCGGAAGTAATGAAGGAGTGTTTCGTGCTGAATGGTCTCTTTTATATTCAGACTGAATCATTATTTCGACCGAGCACTTCGTGATTACAGCTTGCGTCGGATAAAACCGAAAAAAGCGACTATTTTCGGCATTCATACATGTATTCCTTATAACTCTAGCAACTATAGGTCCCCCAAGGTTGAAACAAAAAAATATACACATTCCTACGTTACATGTCTTGATACTAAGCTTTTATAATGTCTGTGGTTTGTTCGTTTCAGCGCGTTTCAAGCATGGGTATTCCGCCTTCTTCGCTGGCGGGTTTGTTAATTTACATTTATGACTAAAAATGAACGACTCCCACATTTCATTAAGATCATACTCAATACAACTAGACACAGCAAAAAAATAAGTAAAAGCAACCGACGTTTCTCCCCCACAGACGTCAATTAAGGACAAGCAATGTCTTTAAATGTTAATAAATTTAACATTTAATACTTGATTTTAATATAAGCTACAATTTAGACTGATCAGACTAAAACTAACTGGATGACAAGGTTCGATGACTAATGTGTTAAAATATCAATTAATATTAAACTATAAAACATTTACTGTACAAAAAAGTTGGGTAGTAAGGGACTATTTTGTGCGTAGTAATTAATTACATGTAACTTCCTAGTATATTTCTTACGAATGAAGGACCGGGCAGAGAATGAGAAAGTGAAACAAATACATTATTTTCTTATTAGTAAGATTATTATTACAAAGGTACATGTAGTATTGAGAATTAAGATTCATGTGGATGAGTGAAAGGCCGTTGAAAGGTTAGGTTTATTTATTTTTATTTATTTCATGTGTTCTCTTTTTTTATAACGTGTCCAACACTACGTAATACCATTATGTTTTAGTGGTCTAATGACCAAATTACTTCTTTCAATTAATTATTCATTTTATGTAAGATCTCGTTTGAGATGAAAAAATAAGTGTCACGAGCGGGATTCGAACCCACGACCTTCGGCTCAATACGTCGCTCCTCTAACCACGTGAGCTATCGTGACGTAGATCCACTCGGACAACAACCCCCCCCCCCACGATCACTACCAACAACCTTTCCAATTTTCCCTCTTTTTTCGATTATTCAAATGTCGTTTAATCAGGGTTCGACTCTCAGCGACTACGTAATACTATTTAATATAGATGTATATGGATTTGTTTTATTTATTTTTATTATTTAAAATCTTTTTGCGGCCGATTAACGCCGAACTGTTTAAAGTTGTTTTTGGTCACGGTACCGACTGTGAGTGGCTCAGGTAGGGCATTATTATCATTATTTTTATTTTTTTATAACTTTTTAAATTTATTTTTATTCTTTCCTTGTTAGTCCGAAGAATGGATTTGGACCCGGTTTTGATGGCGATCCCAGGCTTGATCGGGTGAGCCGGGTGGATGCGACTAAGATGGCGCTCGTGGCGGAGTGGATACGATCGCCGCATTGGGTGTCGAAAGTTGGCGGTTAAAGTCCTAGCTCCCTTCCTTTATTTTTTCTGTTTTCAATTTAACTTCCAGCCATCTCCTTTCATTACTTTCATTCCTTTTTTTCTCGGTTAATGTATTTATCTTTCCCCAATAATACCGTGGCGCTCAACTCCCACTCCCTACATTTCTCCTTCACCCATCACCGTCTCCGTTGAGCAACGGGGCTCACTGTTGTCGGCCGGATTCGGACCGTTACATACATATTCGGGATGTGTTTCGTATTCTTCAGGAAGGCCAAACATATTCGCAGTACCTATCTATCATATAGTCAGGTGGAAGGAACTTGAGGGCGAAAAGCCTTATTGACGAAGGACTTAGCAGTGATGTCGAACGTAAGATAAGACTTTTATCTTTCTTACGTACTCTCAAATCGTGGATTTTATCCTGGAAATACACGTGTGTTATAACGTACATAAAAGAAAAAACATTTCAATAGAGTTTGCAAATGAGGATAAAGGCAAGTTAGTCGATAATAAATTTAACTCATTGTATACAGCGCATGGTTTTTATGGTTAATATTCACTAAATCTGAAATATAATTTGGAAAAATAAAAATGGAGTATATTTTTAAGCTTTAATTTCCTGGTACTGATTATTATTACAGAGTACAAATAAATTGTTTATAAATAGACTGTAAGGAAAAATAAAGACGACTAAATTTATTAAACCCATTTCAAACTGAGAGAACGGTGAAAACTAACAGATTTAAAGCCTGTTTTTAGAAAATGTGGCGTTTCAAGAGAGCAATCAGAGGGAGCGGAGTGTTATATAATTGGGGCTATTAAAATTAAGCACGCTCCAGCGTATTGCATGCACCCCTGCTTTAAAATTATATCGTTCCCCGCACGAACAACTCGGCCTCCGCACCGTCGGGAGGGGTAAACTTTTTAACATCCTCTTGATGCTTTTCGAACTTATTAGCTTTGTTATTGTGTAACAGGGTAGAGCCGCCAACAAGAGGAAAAAAGAGGCTACAATCTGACAGATTGGAGTAGCCGTTTCGTTTCCCTCGGAGGCTGCCAGCTGCCCATTTTGTTCTTTCTCTTTATTATTTTTTCCGACTCGTTTTCAACACAAAACTTTCATCAAATTCACAACAGTGTTGATTCATATAAACAACGCAGATATTCAACATTTAGAAATATTTATTAATGTATCATAATTATACACAAACAAGAATAATACAATACAATAATAGTAGAAGGAACATTTTGTATTTAAACGTAGTACCTTAACATTTTTTGACAGGGAAATTACCAATTCTAGTAACCAGAAAGACCATATATAATTAATAATTTAAAAAATACTATTTAAAAAGACAGTATTATGAATAATAAACAGATCATATAATGCTAAACAATTAAAAACAGCATTAAAGGAATAAATCACCCTATCTCTCTCCCTCTCACTCTCTCTCTCTCTCTCTCTCTCTCTCTCTCACTCCCTCTTTCTCTCTCTCTCTCCCTCTTTTTCATTCATATCTCTCTTTCTCTCACTTTCGTTATTAACAAGTTATTCACTGTAAATAGAAAAAAACTGAAAGCCGAAAGTATGTGTAATTAAATATCAGAGTGGAACCTAAAGTGTTTCGCATGTCTCGCCTGCTGGTTCATGTCTAAAGCCATTATAGGTCATGCCAACAAGGTCATTAAAGTTAAAAGATTCATTCCTTCCTTTTACGTTTAAAAGCGGCTTCTTTTTACCTAGCTTATAGAGTGGATGCTGGATTTTTTTTTTTTTTTTTTTTTTTTTTGTGCGAAAACGAGAATTTATTCATAAATTTTGGAGAATTGATGCTCATTTCAATTCAAAATATATTCATCAATAGGTTATTTTTTACAAAAAACCTGATATACCCATCATTTTTTAAATCTTCATTTTTTCTTTGAAAATGATTTGAAAGATGTGAAAAAACATGCCTACAGTTATTGAAAAACAAAATACAAGGGAATATAAAATAATTTGATCTGCCTTTCAAAGGGTAGATGTATAGCAAAGAAATTTAATTTTTCAAAATTTCTAAAAGGTAGAGACAAATATGCCTTTCAAAGAATAAACATTAAGCAAGGAAATATTTCTAATCCTCAAATATTTCTACATTAAAATTAATATGTGTAATCCAATTATGAGTTTCTTCAAAATCACTCTGAAATTAATGAATGGTTTTGTCGTTTTCGGCTAAAATTATTAATTAATAATTTGCTTATTGTAACGGAATAAACCTAACATAGAACTAAAAAATTGAGTTAGTTCCAATCCTGGCATATGAGCAGAAGGTTTAAAAACTTTTTTTTAAAAGTAATATACTTATTGTTAAGTTCATCTCTGACACCTTAACGAAAAAGAGCGTTAATAACACAACGTCTTCTTTCAACCTGCTTGCATGTATCAACATAGAAGGCTAGTTCATTGTCAAGGAATACAACAATGTCACTATCGAGACAAGTGACATTTGAGTTTCCAATTCGGAAAAAATTTACAATTCAACCAAACGGATGGAATGCGATTAAATCATTGGGGTGAATTCTAAGTGAGTGGCTCATCAAAAATATTAAGAACACTTCGCTTCTGAGGTATTCAATTAGTCGTTTAATAATAAAAATTTCATCCCGTATGCTGTATTCATTGATAAATCTCCTTAAGGAATTTTCCCTTTAATATAGCTGTATTATATTCACAACACAAAACTTTTTGAGTCAGAATATTAATCCTCGACATAGTTAACGGAAAAATTTAGCAAATTTTCAATGTTATTTTGTAAATAAGGGCAGATGTTTCGAGGGAAGTTTGGAAGTAGAGGCATTCCACTAATGTAAGCAATTTTAAAAAAGAATGTTTTTCATAATGTTATTATGCAATTTTTGAAAATAATTTATTAAAAAATCCTTCAGCTAAATTAATTTTAATTATGACCAATATGACGCGGTGGGCACATTTATATACTAATTTCATTCCCATTTTCCGAGCAACTTCATTTTGATATGTATACTATAAACATACATATTAATAAAACACTCAAACTCTAAACAGTGAGTGTTTTATATACCCAATGCTAATGAATAATGGATTAATACATATTGGTTTTTCCTCCATTAGGAATCTTTCCAATATGTTTCATCCGTCAGCCGATCGCTTCGTCCTTCCCTACGATTCATTCACCAGGGGCTGCCATACTCAGACTGTATCTTATCAATATTTCATGACCAAGGAAGGAGGAGAGGGACTCCCTCGGAATAACTCCATTTATGTTTCACCACCGCGAGACGGTCGTACAAATAAGAATTACACTACAACATCCAAAATGGTGTCAATGTTTTCAGGAATGGTCGAATTTGTTGACAACCCAATTACAAAGGCGTTTTCTTAATCGTAATATCACATTTCAATCACTTAACTGGTCGATATTGCTATATACTAATTGCGAACGGTTTATATAATTGAACTATCAGTTAGATCAAGACATATTGAAGAGGGTGCTAATTGTAAATTATACCTGCAACGGCAGTTCTGTCACTTTATACGATTCGTTACTGATAAGATAACGTTACAACAAATGGCAAAATACGTATTCAAGTCAAATGTTTGCGTTAAATTTCCTCAGTCTGATTCTAAATTAATAATTATTTTAAATTTTACAGTATATTTTTTATTGTTAAATTAGACAAAAAGATTTATACAAAGAAATGAATAAGTAAAATGGTATATGTAATAATTATTAGATTTTGTTGTATTTTATACTTGAGGTATTATTTATTCCTTGCACGATACTGCACAGCACTACTATCACAATCTATTTAATATAAATGTCTAAAAAATCCAAATAATATAAATAAATAAAGTTCACTATTTATCGTGGTCCGCTTGACAAATAAATAAATTTTATTTCTATTCAAAATTATGCATTCAACAACTAGGATGTTGTAGGGAAAATAAAGTAGCATTATACCATTCTACAGACTTTCATATGCACAAATGTGCAGTAATTAAAAATGTAGAATTGTAAGAAAAATTATACAAAACAAAATTATGCAAATCATACAAAATAATATACAAAATTGTAGACAACCCATGTGCTAAGCGATGTATGCTACATGGCTGTAACGACAAGTAGGAGTAATAACTCTATAGATAATAATAAATAGCATAGCATCATTAGATTCTGAAACTATGAAATTGTAACAGAATAGAACCTTATTTTACATATTATAACCAGAAATTGGATAGATAAATTGTTATAGTAGATGATGGGTTATGGTCTGCGAGTCGGTAACATCATGGTGAAACGGCACACGTCCACTTATGGGGTCTGCCTCCACTCGCGGGTTTTTTCTTTGAGTTATTCAAACACGTCCGGATTGCTCTATCTTCAGCGAAGAACATAGACATTGGCGCAATGCCGAAACGCGTTTGAATAAGTCAAACGAAAAACCCGCGAGTGGAGACCGACCGAGTAAGTGGCTGGCGTTCAGCATGAGATAAATTGTTGTTCAGTCAAAATAGGATAACATACTAAAGTTGATTGAATTCACTCGATGTAAGTGCCTATGCGATTGATGCAACGAACAACCTCAACCAAGGAAGTAACTTCATTTCATTCTTTTTCTAATTACGAAATAATTTATAAATGTGGGATCCACGTATATCTGAACATACCTCAATGACCATGAGAAGTGAAAATTTCAATGATTTTTCTTCTACACTTATCTTGGTAGTGATGATTGTGATGTTTGATGTGATGTGTGAAGGATGTTTCTGTAATTTGTAAAAACAACCACTATGGGTCACAATGTCCATTGCACACCCCCGGTCAGTCATGCCGTCACAAATGCCTCATCAATAACAACATACCAAACGAAAAAGTCGTGGACACTGGAAAATCGATATGCACGACTTTGCCACCATCCACATTCCTCAACGCACGTTCGGCGTTTTCACAATCCGGGTGTATCCTCAGGACCTTCACCCACCACCCTCATTTGAGAGCAAGTTTTCTATATTTCAGATAAGATTGCCATCAGCTTGAAACGAGGCTCTTTATTGTGTACTTAGATAACATTTGACCCAAACAGCCAAAAATAATATATGTAATTCCTCCCAGCTCCTATCGATCGAAAACATTCAGTTAGGATGTGCTTGACCGTTAGCAGTTCCTGACAGCTTTGGCAGATTACGGTCGGTAACATTGCCAGGAGGAAGCTATGGGTTAGCCTGCAAAGTTGTCGTCCAGCGTGCCAAACGGTTTTCTCCTTACGAGATGTCCGATTGACGGAGAGTAATTGGTTAACGCTTTGATGTTGTGTTTAACTTCACGCAATTCTTTACGACAGTTTACCCAGATCTTTAATATAAGGGATGACGTCTTCCCAAGGCCTCCTCTGTGAAGCTCTTTTTTCGAAGTTCCAATAAAGATAGAAGTGTGTTTTCGATTACGGGATTAAGGATCTATAGGGCAGCACAGCCAAAAAAAATCCGGGTATATTACTAGTTTAAGAGTGATAGTGATTATAAGGTCAGACTTTTATTAAAAGCGATAGATTAAAGTTTTCATGTCACCAAAACCAACCAGGCTCATTTATTCGGATGAAATCTATTTTTTAATGCCTTAACGACCTCCGCTTGAGCAATTTAAATGTCCAGAAATCTCATAAAATCGTAGTTTTGTAACAGGACGTTACTAGAAGAAAAACTATTCAACACAATAAAAAATTATAAACAAACAACCATGAACAACGTGAAACAATAAGACGTAAAGGACATAACATTCTTGCACCAAATTACACCCTCCTTTTTATTATTTAAATAGGGTATGTACATAATAAACTGGCATAATATATATAAAGCCATCTACACCTGGGCTATACCGGTGAAAGATAATCTACCATAAAAACACATTTCTCTGCCGTGCCTTTCGATTATTAATCGTGCTGCAGCAGCCATGCCTGAATCGTTAATTCCTATCGGCTACTGTTTACAGCTAAATTCCATCCCTCAACGTATTCGGCTAAATTATGTTGTTTCGGTAACCCTACCGGGTCAGCTCTAAATACATTATTTATAACTTAAATCCTACAAAATTCCACAGGGAATAGAGCCCAGTTCACGTACATGAAACGTGAGATTTCGGCGGCATAACGATCTCGACGACCGGGGTCCCCAATTTGTGATAAGAATTTATTATCATTTTACTAACTACCTTGCATGCTTTTAGTACCAGTGTCTTGCCATTTGTACATATTAATTAATGTTTAAATTCTTTATACCATTATTATTTATTGTCAGTAAGTCCCTGTTTTATTGTAATATAAATATGTAAAATGTTTTCTGATTAATTTAGAAAATATTTATAAGCACCGTCATGTACAATTATAAAACAAAAATTAACATCTATTCAAAGGGTAAATTTAAAACTATTGATGATCGAAAATAAATTTTACTTTGAAAATTAGAATATAAATGTTAGTACGATATAGGCATGTATATCTCAAAATATAGTCTTTTAATGTTTGATATTACACTGACGAAAATTGAATAACGAACGATCTCGACTACCGGGGTCCCGAATTCGTGCTAAGAATTTATTATCATTTTACTAACTCCCAAGCATACTTTTAGAACCAATGTCTTGCCATTTTCGCAAATTAATTGATGTTTCAATTCTTTATACCATTATTATTTATTGTCAGTAAGTCAATATGTATAATGTGATCTTATTACTTTACAAAATATTCATAAGCACTGTCATGTGCAATGTATGCATGATCAAAAATTAACATCTATTCAAAGGGTCAATTTGAAGCTATTGATGCTGAAAACTAAATTTTATTTTAAAAGTTAGAATATAAATTTTAGTTTGTACGATACAGGCTTGCATATCTCAAAATATAGTTTTTTAATATTTGATATTACACTGACGAAAACTGAATAATGAACGATCTCGACTACCGGGGTCCCGAATTCGTGGTAAGAATTTATTATCATTTAATAACTATCTCGCATACTTTTAGAACCAGTGTCTTGGCATTTTTACAAATTTAATAATGTTTTAAGGGGGGCGTGGGTGGCTGCAACGATTTAGGCATTGACTCGGCGCTCGTCACTGTAAGGTCCCGGGCTCGAATCCAGCAACCCTGCATTCGAACCCAACATACTTACAAATGGGTTTTTTTCAAAAACACCGGCACCCTGAGGGTTGATAAAACTTCTGCTGTTGCGAGCCCTCGTGTATAAAAAAAAAAGTTTAATTAACATTACTATTTATTGTACCTACACCATGTTTTATTGTAATATAAATAGGTAAAATGTTTTGTTATCAATCTACAAAATATTGATAAGCAGTGTCATGTACAATACATTCATACTCAAAAACTAATATCTATTAAAAGGGTCAATTTAAAACTAAACTCGAAAATAAATTTTAATTCAAAACTTGGAATATACATTTTTGTTTGTACGATACTGGCATGTATATCTCAAAATATAGTATTTAATACTTACACATTATACCTCGTTACATTGACGAAAATTGAATAATCATGTATGTGATCTCCCGGTGCCAATGCAAGTCAAAAACGAGGGTTGAATGTTAGTTAATTTTAGCATGTAACAGGCGAACGCAAACAAACCCTGGGTAATATATCATCCACGTAAGGTTTATCGTTTGCGATGACGCCGCGGTGATATTGGGTTTAAGTTCTTAGTTTCCTGATAAATGGTGCACATTTCTCAGGTGGGATGAGGCAGATTGTGGACTGGGTCGGAAGGACCAATATTTCAAGGCCTTTAAGGCGATACCGTTCGATTAATATGAAAATGCAAATGATAGCGTTTCAAAACACCACGGGACCCTTCTTATTAAAAAAAACAGGTAGAAGGGATATCCATTCCTTATTAAGCTATAACTTTTTCAATCTCGGTTCAACGAAATGACTGGAATCCGCGTAAAAATCAGCTGACTATTATCCAACATTTTGGCGTGCCTTGGAAGGAAAATACCGAACTAACGAAAAAAGATTGAAAAAAAGTTTCGTTTCAAAATTTTCAAATTCATGAACCTAAGGAGAAATTTTATTACTTTCTTTATATCTTTTAGACTTCACCGATTGATCGTTGTTCATTTCATCACGTTAGCCCCTAGTAAAAGATCCTACTCCGTCGGGACCTGCCTTCTGAAGACTACGAATATACATACATTTTTAACATTTTTTGTGGGTGAATGAAAGTGCGAATTGACAGATCTTTAAAATTTTAAAATTTGAAATAAGGAGCAAGTTTTTAAATTGTAAACTCCTATGCCTTGCGCAGTGGCAATATCGTAATCAATGAATTTATACTGATATATATATATATATATATATATATATATATTAACCAATAATGTAACATTGAATTTGAAAACAAGCAAAAAATGAAAATTAACGCATGCTCTTAAAAATTAAAAGAAAAAATCCATAAAATAAAGAAATTGTAAAATTTTGAAATTCTATATTAACAGTGTGATCGTTTAGATAAATTACCTATCAAGGGATAATTTCGACAGGAAAGCCAAGGCAAAGAACAGCAAAATTGACGGGACCGGACAGAGTGTAAAATTATTAAAATAAAATGAGCGTTTGGAAGAGGAAAGTAAAAAAAGAATGGAGAGACCTATAAGGATTTAAATTTAAAAGTTGAATTGCTGTACCAATTCCTCAAATTCCGGGCATGGTGGGCGTGTTTAATTTGAATTCTTTATGACAATCAAATAAATAATTCAAGAATATTTTAATAAACAAAAACCATTTTGGGAGAGATCCTAAGAAATATGAAAACAAACGAAACGTGTAACTTCATAGAGTAAATAAAAACAAAATTTCACAAGAAGTTTCCACGTAAATCAAGTAATGGTAAAATAACTTTCAACCTTATCGATTCTATCGAATTTGTCACATCCCCAAATTTGTCAGACATGACAGAAAATAGTGAAAAAGAGAACGACATACATAAGTACTCTAAATTTCATTTCCAATGGAACAATTGCTTGTGATAATAGCGAGTATCAGGATTTATTTAAAGCCAAATGTGCAGAGGAGGGTGAAATATACTAAAATATTTCTAATTATTCACCACCTCATTGTTTTTTAATGGTAAGCTGGTTTAAACTCAAACTTGATGATATCAAATAAATTGACACTAAACAGTTGGCAATAAGAGGATGTTTCATTTAAAATTTTCTTTATCACAGAAACAAATTATGGAGAAAAGGACTACATCAACAGTTACAGTGCTAATGATATTTTAAATAATTATTTCACTTTGGAGAATTACCATATGGAAAGATTTCAAAATGATCTTGCTATAAATGATATAACGTGACTCGTATTAATGCCTTTATATATCCAAATCGAGATCTTCCAACAATTTATACATTTAATGCCATTGTTTAAAATCATTTTGGCTGGAATGTATGAAAACAGCGAATTACTGACCTTTTTTGTACTGTAGTAACATAAAGTTACCCAATGGCATTTCACAAAAGACAGTATTGCTAGCACATGGTTCTATTAATTAATTACGAAAATAATGACAATGAGTGATAAACATTGGCTTATTTCTAACCTTGCTTTTTCAATTATTATCTATATTATATTAAAGTAACGTGCTTTTTGTTTTCGCTTCGAAAAGAGTTTTCAATATATTTTGTCAATAAGACAAAAGTAAATTGAAATTTCCAATGGGAGCAATCGCTCTATTTCTCTCCCTCGAAGGGCATATTAAGTGAGTTTACATTAGAGAGGATCCTCCGCCTTTCGCTTTATTCAAAGACTTAGTGGATTTTCTCAAGGCTCTGAATGTTTTATAGGCACTTTTTCACTGGAAATCCCTTCCAAGGTTTGCTTTTTCCCAAAAGGAAACACCGGGAGGATATAGCGCCAGAGAGAACTACGGAAGTGCCTTATCCCTCGTATCGGTCTTAATTAGTTTGAATCATCGGATACAAGAGTGTCATGAATACAACATGACGAGGATTCTGTCCCTAAACTTGTTTCAGCCCATTCACCATCTCTCACCCCACTGAACCTGGGACATGACTTAATTATCAAACTGAGACGTTTAATCTGAGTGGAGGTTAAATTTACAGTCTCAACTTCCTTAACATCTTACGTCACTGCACTCACTAGTTTTCTTGGACCCGTTTTGATGTATGGCACGTCCCATTACTTTTAACTCGCATTATTCTACAAGTAAATTATGTATGTCAAGTAACATTCACATCGTTTTTCTTCCTATCGTGCCACATGTTAAACAATTCTGTACAGAAGTTTAAGTAAAATAAAGTACAACAAATTTCGAAGTTTAAGGATTTATGGGAAAAACCTATAGACAGGCGAGGTTTTCGTAAATCGCAGGAGATTTATTCCTTCTTCAAATTATAATAAAGATCCAGATTGGATTAAACATTCAGAAATTTATTACAGAAAAGACAGCTTATTTTGCAAATAGTGTAGACCCCCAATAGCTATATATTTAATATTTTGAGAACATGTGCAAAGATAACTAGGTGAAACTTCCCGCAGTGTGTGACTGTCACAAATAGTGCAAATCAGTCGATGGCCAAAAAAAGAATACCGTTAAATTTATTTCGATGAAGAAGAAATCTACCACGACGATTAATGTGTTTGGGATCTTGGGTTCTGGTCAAGTAGAGAATGAAGTAGACTCTGTCACTTGCTAAGCTTTCGGCCTTTATAAGACCATCATCAGGGCAGCATCCTATTTCTCATATTAACATTACCGAATGACGAAAACAACGGGTTATGACGTTTTCTTTATCTACTGGAACTACATGTTGGGGAAATCACTATACTTGGCAAAACAGAAAAAACTTGTCTGAATTTCAACTTAACCCACCTGATGTACTTCAAGATTTCGCCGGAGTTTTTTCGTCTTTCCGTACTGTAAATATGAGAAATAGGATGGCCAGACGATGGTCTTATACAGACCGAAAGCTTGGCAAGTGATAACAGAGTCTACTTCTTTCTCTACCTGACCAGAAACCAGATCCCAAAAACGTTAAATTTATTAATATTTGGTTCATTATTTCACAATAAATGTAAAAAAAATATATACGGAAGAAAGAAATATGAAACAAATTATGACAGTTTAGATCTCAAATCCTCCTTCGTCTAAAACGATTACAGTATAAATATTACAGAAAAAACATTTGAAACAATAAAAAATAAATTAGAAAACTCTGAAGTAATATATTTTTTATTTATCCTCGTCAAGGAAAGCCACAAACCAAAGAAAAAACATAATGAAGATAGAAGAATCATGGTACAGCACTTAGAAAAAAGAAAATACGACAGAATAGAGGAAAAGATAAACAAACTATTCATAAATTAGAGGAATATTACCAGAGTTGACAAGTTACAAATCTTATCTACATTCGAATTCTTACTCGCCTGACAAAACAAGAACGGGTTTGCTAAATTGTCCGGTCAAACGCTAAAGAAATGGAAATTTTATACGTTATTTTTCAACATGTCTTGTTTGGCACAACATGGCTTTAGTCTAAAGATAAAAACGTGAACTCAAGCGTCATGGAAAAACTCTCAAGTATAAAAAATATAAATCAAAATCTAGGTGGATTTTATCTTATGTGGGTTCGAGTACGAAAGATAATTGAAAAATGGTTAACTGACGATATCAAATGGAGAGTTTTTGTGTCAATCAACAACACAAACAGAGGAATTTATTTCATCCAAACGAATTGAGGTTTAATAAGATAAGTAGAAATTTCTGCTAAATATTAGAGCGGACCAGAGTAAACAGTGATTTATCAGTAGCATTTGCGATTAACAATTGAAAAATTAGAACTGCCATGGTGCGATAACATTAAGAACGAGATAAGAAAGCAGAATTGGTCTAGTGTTGTTTATTCTTCCTCGCATCGACACTTTACTGCCAAGCCAGCTGCTACGGGGACACATTCTAGATAAACATTTGCCATTCTAGCATCCTGTTTATCTGGGTAAAGTATAAATCCTACTGTTTACTGGGAAAAGTAACTCGTTTCAGCCTTGATTACTCCTCTTTTGTTCTCTTAAGACATCTACTTGGATTTGCTTTCCCTTTTTGTGCTAAAAACTCGACCAGATTTGAATATTTTTCTTTATGAATTAACTGTATACAAATATCATAATTAGGCGCTACATAAAAATGATGATTGTGTAGGCTACAGTAAACACACGGTTTTTAATTTAAACAACGTTTAGCTCCGATATGAATAGTCATTTGCAAGCTTCGTTCATTAGTCGTTATTACTTCGGAGGAAGGGGGATCCAGGACACACGTGCGCGGATTTAATTAAATATTACTTATCCCAGGTATCTCTGGCAAAATTAAGCCTTCAAAACAATGTTTTTGCACATTCAATGAAAAAATTAATGAAACTCGTACATTAAACAAATTTTCTTCACAACAGCAACTCAAATCATAAACCTAATTGAAAATGTAATAAAAGCAGTTTTAATTGCAATAAACATTTCATACCTGTTATTTCAAGAAAAAAAGCATAAATTTTTTAGAGGAAAATAACGAACATTTAACACGACAAAAATGACTGTATTCCACTTATAGACTTAGAAAACAATATATCACCCATAATATGGTCTTAAAATGGTACTACAATCTTCAACCATCTGCACATGATATTTGAACAAAACAAAAATATAATTACACTAGCATTATTACACTAGCATCTGCAATGTGATGTAAATTTTTATAATTACTTTAAAATCCTTTTAATTATAGGTCTGAAGACATAACGAATTTAAGATATTCCATTAACTAAAATAGGTATAAATTATTAACTGATTATTAATTATTCATTAAATCCATTAGATTTCGTGGCCCGATTGCCCAAATAACTTATTTCAATTAATTAATCTTTACGTAAGTTATTGGTTGAAATAAAAAGCCAGTGTCACGAGCGGGATTCGAATCCACTCGAGTGGGCACTCTCAACACGACACACAAGAATGACACAATTACGCAGAAAACAAACATTTTGAGCCCTGAAGATGATCTCAATAAAGATCGAAACGTTCGAACGATAAAGAAAATGTTTTTCTAAAGCCTACGGCACACCAGACCACATCTCACGATCTCCGAATAATCATTGACTAACGGTCACTAAACACCACACATTAAAAAACAATCCTTGGGGATTCGAATCCACGACCTTCGGCTACATACGCCGCTGCTCTACCACTTGAGCTTTCGTGACTTCGATCCACTCGGACACCAACTTCCCATCTCAACCCACCAACTCGTGACACTGGCTTTTTTTATTTCAACCAATACCTTACACAAAGATTAATTAATTATTAAGTTAGAATTAGTGTAAATTTATATCACCGTCGACATTATTTCGATTGCATTGTAAGCCCTTTGACCAAGTGTAATAGTCGGGGTGTAATATACTGGCCATTTGACCAAATATCTGATGGCAAAATTTTTACAAATGGCCCAGAGAAAATCGGTTCTACACAATTCTAAGCCCGATATTTCATCGTTCCATTCAACATTTATTATTACTTCCTATAAATAATATAAAACCAAGCATATAAATAGTTTTTTTTAATACAGAAGACGATCTAAAAAGTGATATGCTTGTAAATGCCCGGTGAGAGCAGGTGTGAATATCTTGTTTTCCGGAGAGTGAAAAGTTCACAGTGGCATGATGGGCGAGGAGCAAGAAAAAGCAGAGGGAAGTCCATTTGCTTCCATTGTGAAGAAAGGCCATTGTGAGAAATACTTCACTCAGTGGAGCAAGAGATTTCCGTAGTAGGAAAGCAAATTGCGGAATTATATTATACGTGTTGTTTTACTTTCATACACAGTTCTATTAAATAGTAATGATTTAGAAATCGAAAAAATGTGCAAAGATCAATGCAATCTCCCGGGCGAAATGTATTGTTTCAAATTTTGTATACTCGCAATGATTATTTGGAGATCGTGAGATGGGGTCCGGTGTGTCGTAGGCTTTAGAAAAATATGTTCTTTATCGTGGCAACGTTTCGATTTTTATTGAGATCATCTTCAGGGCTCGAAGTGTTTGTTTTCTGTGTACATGTATCATTCTTGTCTGTCGTGTTGAATGTGCCAGTTGTATATTCACAATGTTGAAGAAATAGTAATTAGCTTCCAATGGGATGAGGGAAATGTGTGTATGTGAGTGTGAGAGAAAGAGACAAACGTGGAAAAAACATGTCAATAAACAAACATGGACAAGCTAATAAATGAAATACGTTTTAACAAATGTCACCAGTACGCAGGACGATAAAAAAGGCATATTAACTAGAGGAAAATAGCAACTATACAGTCGAGTCAAGGGCTAATGGTAATTGTCTGACACCAAAGACGGGCAGACTGGATGACAATAGGATAATAGCAGATTTCAGCTGTCCAGATTCCAATGTTGAAATGCTACGTGAATTGAGTTGAAAATGTCGTTAGCCGAGTTAGTGCCTCATTGCAAGACGTCAGCCTATTGCAAGGATTCAGGCCTGCGCTGAAAAGAGCAATTTTCAAACCCCTTCTCTAATTTCAGCGGAATTGAAATGCCCTCTCGGAGAATAACGAGTTTGCATTGTATTAGTGAGCGTAACCCGAATATTCAATGATTCCGTTACTAGTAAATGAACGGCCATTATTAATGGCAAAAGGTAGCATAGTTTAATTTTTTTAAATATAAAGGCACATACTGTTGTAATAATGATATTTTTTATTATCTAAAATGCAATTAACTCTAAAGGTACTAATTAACTTAATCGCAATTTTAAATTTATCGATCATTTTTAATAAAATGTAGTGAAAATTAACCAGCAGGTCTTGTAGAAAATCTCAATCTCACAAATCATACATGATGTGATACTTTATGAAAACAATTCTACAGTATTCAAATCATTTAATCCAATGTAATTGTAAACCCTGAAATTATAACTCTCAAGGAAAAATATCACTTCCGAAATGTATACATAGAAATAACTAACGAAAAAAAGAAAGGATAAATAAATTGGAGGATTTGTTGAGTTTTTTCTTAAAAGATGTTAAGATAATTAATGGAAGATGGGGTTTCTTTTACGAACCTGAACAACCAGCTATAGTTTTTATTTCAAACGTTGTATATATTTAAGGAATAACATGTCACCCATCCTGCGACAGCCTTCCCCAGTCTATAATAATAATAAAGATAAAGTTGTTATTAATTCCGTGAAAACTGGAAAACACGTATAAAAATGTTCTGAATACTGGCTAAGCCTTGGTTGTGATAAATGTTTCAAACCATAAATAACAGCCAACTGAAAAAGTGGGTTGTAGCCATCAACAGTAATAACGCAATTTGATAAGTGCGAAGTGTGAGTACTTCTCTCAAAGTTTTTTTTATTCTGAAAGAAGAAATTCTTAATCATAATACCTTTGTTCTTAATTACTAAAATTCCCACAAATAAAACTACTAATAATAATTATAAATAAATCATTGTTCGTGTATACGAAGAAATATTTTATGAACAATAACTTATTGGCTACATAAGCTTTGTTTTGACTCATGGAAGGTAATAAAAGTAATGATCATCGACATTTCTATTTGTATTATCTCCTATTGAATTTAATTAAATGATAGCAGAAATAATTTATTCTTTAAACGAAACAATGGATTCAATTATATCTAAAAGCATGTGGCTAATAATGAGATCCACATTGAGAAAATAGATAACAACTATTTTCTCTTTTCGACTCAACTTAGATTTTGGGAAAATTCTAACATGTAATTGTTAATAATTAAGTTCGTTAGTTAATTATTCAAAAATATCATATTTCATTCGAACATTCATAAAATAAAATTCAAATCTGAAAGAGTTTGTTTTAAACCGTAAATCACAAAAAAATCATTGATAAAATAAGTTATTTTCTTAAGTCCTAATGAATATTTGTCTAGGTGGGAGGAAGTGATCGTTATTTATACCTTCCTGTATTAGCATATTTTGTTTCATTGATAACGAGAATTCGTAAAATAAAGTACAACGGTTGTTATTACAACTTGACTTATCCCATTTGCTTGACATACATCGAAATTATACGTGAAGAAATGTATAAATTGGGATAAATGATCGGCAAGTAATGTAAATTTGTGTTAAAAACTAAACAAGTGTCGGAGCATAATACGGTAACTGCCAAAAAGTCAATTACAATTTTTACCAAACGTCTAAACTTTAAAATATCATTCCTGAAAAATGACCTTTTTACTTTATTTGATTTATTCCTAAAATTCCTGCCCAATTCAACTCAATAGGGTCGATTCTAAAGGAAACGAGTATAAATATGGCAAAATTTGGTTTTTGGATTTTGAGTTTATCTAGTTTGATTTTGAGGTTTACCACGTAATTCTCGCGTCACTCAACTCAAAGGGACTCTTTAGGGAACGAGTAAACCTCGTAAAAGTTTTGTTTCAATTATCTAGTTTATTTTCAGTTTTCCTAAATACCATATTAAGACTGAAAAAACGCTGAATGCGATTGCACCCCAAGGCTAGGTGTTTGTATGAAACCCCAATTGAGAAATTTATCTAGGAAGTCATTCATGTCAGAAATTTATGTTTTGCGCCATTTAGAAAACAAGAAAACCGCTAACATTTTTAATTATCACGTATCTTCTACTTTAATTACTACATTCATTGCGACGTGAAAGTTATAATTACAAATTTATTGTGCTTCAATACTACTATAGAAATAACAAATAAAAGTTCGTTGAATTAATAATAATAAAAGTAGAAAATATTAATGATTGTAAGGATCATGTTTTTACCGTCTTGTGATGTGTACGTAACAGAATTGTTTTGTTTAAGTCTTCGTTATTAACAACATACGAGGGTAGTGATTAATATATATTTATTTTGTTATAGTTAATAGATTTAAAATGACTATTTATCATTTTACGAGAATCATTTTTCACGAGAGACGGGGACGGCGCTGACGGCCTACACTCCAAAAATACCAAGGAAAATTGCGGGTTTAGCCTAAATATCAAATGAAATATTCCTTAACAAAAGAGGGATAAGAATCGGCGTTAAAATAATTTTTTATATTTTATTTTCCTCTATTAGCTATGAATATTTAGTTATTTGACAAATGATACCTAGTTAGAAATTATGAACACAAAACCGGCATTTCTTCTTTTGGCGATATCTAAAGGAATATATAAATCTAATCTAAAAATAAAAGAAGAATTGGCAAACATTTTAAAAATGTGATCTCACTTTAAAAAAATATTCAAATTTATACAATTTTTGGTTTTTTAACATTTTGATCAAAATCTATTGTACCAATCGCAGCTTCTCATATACAATAGTAATCACGTTAAAATTTCCAAGTCAACACCTTCAATTAAGAAAAGATAAAATTCTAAAGTATTTGCGCGTATATATAATAGTGTAAATATTAGCATAGATGTGTAGTATTTAGTGAACGTAAATTAAGGATTGTTTTTTGATCGTAAGATGCGGTATGCGATGATTTTGAAAAACATTTTCTTTATCGTGTTAACGTTTCGATCTTTATTGATTCCAGTACCTGAGATTTATAAACATTGTTTAAAATATTTAAATATATAAAAGATATATATAGCACAAATACTTTGATTAAACCTACAATTTGTATATGGTGCACATCATCGTATAAATTCATTTTCACATCTTACAACATGTATTGTACAATTTAAAAAAGTTTATAAATCCCGGGCCATGAAGATGATCTCAATGAAGACCGAAACATTCGCACGATAAAGAAAATGCTTCTCTAAACCTACAGCACGCCAGATAGCATCTCTCGATCTCCAAATATTCATTAGCCAAGATTGTGGGGTATATTGTAACAAAAGAAACTTTTCATACCGACTAAATTTTACAACAAAAATCGTCTCTAAAGGTTGATGCGTGAAAGAACAATGGCTTGAGATGAAAACAAAAATAAGAGGAAACAGAAAGAAAGGCGAAGAATGGAAGATAGAGGGTTTCAGACCAAGAGGGATGGGGCAAATAGGGAGCGAGCAAGAGAGAAAAGGCAAGAATTATCTGCAAGTGCCAGAGCAATCCGGCGCCCAGCCGGATAAATCACCTTTATGGCTGGAAAAACTGAGGGTCTCCTCTGACGTCATTAGTAGCACGTGCTAGAGGCGGGAGCAGTGAGAGATTAACTGCTTCCTCGGAAAGTGTATGGCAGTGTAAATCTTCTTATTGAATACTATTACATTACGTTATAAATTAAAAATGGTAATAAAATGTTCCATAAATTACGATCTATAAATGTCACATTCCAAACGAGACTTTAATTTTTAACCAAGTGACCTACAATTGAAGATTAGTAGGTATACAAAAAATGAATATACACAATACCAATCAACTTGGTGCATTTGGATTAAAATGGTTGTAATGAACTGTTACAAGTGGCTGTTTATGTGTATATGGGTTTTAGATAGATTTATCGGATAATTACTATTTAACAAATATAATAAAAATTTACCTGATAAGCCTAAGTAATTAAAAGTTCCATAAAGCTGGAAATATTTTATATTTTAACTGTAACGATTCCGAAATGAATTTACCATTTGTTTGTGATTAGTCGACGGTACCCCAAAGTATGCAAAATAAAATTAAGAAAACGAGAAGTTTACAAAGCCTACCCTAGCCTATTATTCACATTCGCTTGCCTCTTTTACGTGAATAGCCGTCGTTTATTCCACCTGCGACGACTCGGCTGTGCTTATCCTTTTTCTCGAGGTTCATGTTTAAAGTGCCTCTATAAAATTAGCAGAGTAGGACCTCAAGCAGGCGACAGAATTTTTGCACCGAATGTACGGATCATTTGGAGCCGGAGTAACTTTTAAATTTTTACTAAAAAAATTTAGAAAATTGAGGTTTTGACAGAGGTTCTGACCAAGTAAAGATGAGCGAAGCAAATGATTTTCGAAAAAAAATTGATAAAACATTTAATGAAACAATATTTTAAATTTAACATTCAATGCCTTAATTACAGGTAGGCTTGGTTAAACTTATTTTAGTCTTCAGTCATATCCAATCAATATTAAAACAAACTTGAAAGATTTTAATTGGAGATACGGAAAAGGTAGACTAATGAACTAAATAAGTTTAAAAAGGTTCTCTAATGATTGGTGTTTCCTGGCTAAATTTATTAATGAAAGTTTTTTTTTTATATATAGAAACGCCTATAAAAAAGCAGTAATTTAGATTTTCCTACTGGCAATGCGTACTGGCTTTTTTAAAATTTATTTTAGTCCGGCTTCTTGTAAAAGGGGGATGAATTTGAATAGAAGACGGTATAACAAAAACATTGTCCTCTTGTACAAAGGCATTAAACTCGGCTAAGGATGGGGTAAAGAAGGACCATTTAAGCAGCCGTTATGCCTGGGTGAAACTGCTTAGGCGCGAAGCTATAATTGTTCTGGCAGTCCTTAGCCCCTTTATATTCATAACGGCGGAGAACGGGCCACAACAGTGAATATTAATTACCAAGAGAGAATATCGGTGGTTCCTTCGGTTGGTTGAAAAATACATAGAGAGTAAAAGTCTAGCAGGCATCTGCCTGTAGTAAAGAACCGTAGGCATAATTTATTAAGCATGCTTTCAACATTTCATTTAAGCTGTAATCATGTAATCATTATCATCAGGCTATTATCCAATATTATTTTAAATATTATTTTTGAGTATCAATTTGGCCAATTTCTGCGATAGTACAAGTTTTAAGAAGTATTTGATTAGTATTTCATACAGTAGGGCTGTCTAATTTGTCAGAGGAAATTGCGTATATTCTAGTAGTTCGATTGACTGTTCTATCAATGGTTGGATAGTTATCAGCACTTTGATCATTTCTGCGACACTCCACTACGTCATTAAAGCTTGTTCATGTTGTTTGGCGTTTCGCATATGCATATCGAGTGGTAAACATTTTAATGAACGGCTGAAATGTCCAGTGGAAAGACATTTGCTAAAGGGCAAACATCAAAAGTGCATGGGATGTACTGATCAAGAGTCATTTATTCAAATGAATGATTATTTGGAGATCGTTAGATACGGTCTCATGTGACATAGGTTTTAGAAAAACATTTTCTTTATCGTGCCAACGTTTTGATACTCAATGAGATCATCTTCAGGGCTCAAAGTAAAACACAACACATTAAAACTAATGTTGGGTTTAGCAACCCGCTACTGTAAAAAAAGTATTCTTATTTTTATAAATACTGTAACGGATGAGAAGAGTTCGATCATAACTGATATGTGAGGTCAAGAAACAAAAGAGGTAGAGTTGGTGAATTTTTTCTGGATTATAAAATATATTTATGAATATGGCTATATTTTAGTGCCACTCAGCGTATTGCTTTAGACTTGAAATTTATCAATCTAGTTCAAGATTTAGTCTATAAATTCACCTGATCCGCTCAACTGTAACAGGTAAAGCCTGATTGAGAGATGCTGAGTTTCAGTTCTCTGAGTCTGTCGTTTCGATGGGTTGGCGCAGGTCTGAGCCAGGACCACTTCGGAAATGCTCTGACAAATGTGTATCCGGGGTCTTTGGGGGCTCCACCCTGAGATAATCCGTGTTGGGGCGATGGGAGAAGAATTTACGGTCCCAAGATAAAAATATCAAGGTTCGCCCTGGTGCTGTGCCGAGGGGCAGAGGATTGAGATAATGCTTCTAAATGGCTCAAGTGGAATTGTGTGACTTCCAAGACCTACCTAAAGCTTTTCCCCACGAACTTATTTATTATTAACCATTATTCATATAGAGCAAAATGGCTATGGAAAATGTATACGGTTGAATAAGAATTGGTGATTTTTTAATTTGTGAGGGTCAATTAACTTCTCATTCATTTAAAAGTAATATCACAAAATCGTGAGAACATATTATTGGTTAAATGTTTCTAATTTGTATTCTTCACTAAGATTTAATAATTCAAAATACAATTAAATAAATAACAAAATTACTTATTATTTACCAGGTTTAATTTAATGGAACGGAAGGTAAATTAGATTTGACTTCTGCGGTTGAGCAGTTAATTCCCGGTGTGGATTCTTTCTCTGAATAAATATACAGGGTTCAGTTTTTATACTTTTTAATATCCACACAAAAAGTAATACTTTTTTTTAAATTTCGTTTATCAACGTGCTGCAATTGTATAGAGCAAAACTGCGAACGATAAATCTACACGATTTTTTTATTGCAACAAAGGGTATTTATTTATTTTTTATATTTGTAAGGTTTGTCGAATTAAACACGTTATTATTATTAAACTGGATTCAGCAACAAGCTTTCAACATAAACAAACAATTAAAACAAAAATGATGGCTTATGTTAATTTTTGAATAAATACGTTATGGTCTATTAAAAGAAAGTATCATATAATTGTCATATAATAAAAATTATATTTTTCAACCCTGTTTCGAAAATAAAAAATCATTTATTATTTACAAAAACCCACACCCTAAAAACTAGGGCTAGGAAATGATACGACGTAAGGTACAAAAGAATAAAACAAAAGAAGAACGTATCCACACCAGAAGAATTTATATGAATATTTTCAAGTAGTAAAAGTGTATGACTTACGATAATCTGTCTCTTTGCGTATGTGATCATACCCTAATGAATGATTGTATTTATTAGCGAGAATTTTGAATGAATAGGTATGAATAGGAACAGGCCGATCGACAGTATATCCAAGTAGGTTGACAGTCAGTTATTTGTGCTTTGTTTTAGAATGTAAGAAGTGGGGAAATATTAGGTACCGCACCGACTTTTAACTGCATATAGTATTTAATGTATGAGGATGAATGCGTGTATGAGAGTGCGTGTGAGTCTTCCGAAGATCCTCTGAAAAGACTTTATGTTTCCAGCAGGTCGATAATCAAGTTCATCGTTAAATTTGACTATACTAAAAAACTTATATATACAAATAGCATAGCCCTATCTCATCCCAGGTCATCAGCGAATTTCAGGCAACTAGAGAGCAGACATACGACCAAGAGGGACCCACCGAACAACCCATATGCCTTAATCCATTTTTTATACGATTAATTTACAAGGTCATATGGTTACATGTTAAATACAAACATAGCAGTACTGAAATAGATGGTTTCAAACATAATGAATTGATGAATTGGTGATAATCTATACAATGTGAACGAGATCAACCACCATTATACACCTAGTATGTTTTCGTATGTAACATGTTTTGCCACTATGAATTCTAATATGTTGTTGATAAGATTAACCTAAATCATTAATTATTTTCAGTTTCCAATAAAAATAAATATTCGTAACGAAGTGTTCAAAATTCGAATAGTTTTTTCCTCATTTCGGCCTCTCTAACCCTCCCCCTCTTTAATCGGCAGACATTTATGAAAAACCAATAGAGCAATAATTTCTGAAAATAACCTCCGAGAAGGTATAAATCACCATTTATTACTTAGGGACTTTCGTAAAAAGTCAAGACATGAAAAAGGTTAGATAAAAAGGGGCGTTCTGCGGAGCTGTAGAAGGAAGATAAGTGCCTTAACTATTGGGATGGCAACAAAACATAGATTTGTCTACATCGATCTGTCCACGCCGATGTTTTTAAAACATCGTTCATCAGGATCGGTGTTATCGTCTCGAAGATGGGTTTTTGTTTTTTTAATTAACATGTAATGACCTTATTACTAATTTAAAAGAAATAGGAAGCAATCTGAGTAGAAACTAGTTAGCAATAAAAAAAACACTTAATCTCTAACTCAACTACCTTTTTCACAAATCACATACAACCATCCTCTGTTGTTAGTAGGTATTCGTTGAGAAGAAAAAAGAACAAAACCCACAAAGACAAGAAAAAGAAATCAGTTAATTCTATGTATTAACAAAACATAATTTAAAAGAATTTTAATCAACTGCATAAAATTATGTATATAATTCAGTATAAATGTTTCGAATAATAATTTAATCTTCTATCAAGTTTAAGAATTTTTACATGCGTACAAACTGCAAAATGTATACTTTATGCTTGTTTTCATCTTTTTCCAGTACCATTAACCCCTTGTCTTTTTATAAGACGCAGAATATGTTTGGATATGCGTAAATAAAGAAATATGCTAATATTTTCATCACATTTGTATCACTGAATTTGTACTTGTATAGGGCATTTGTGGAAATTAGGGCGAACCATTTCATTTAGTGAACGATACATTATAGACGTTTTTATGTCGGTGTATTGTTGGTATCGATGGTTATGTGTTCATGTTTTACAACATCGATACATCGAATTTTTTTTTTGCAACAGCAGAGGTCATATGAATCCTCAGGGAGCCGATGTTTTTGAAAAAAACAATTTGTAAGTATGTCGGGTTCGAATGCAGGGCTGCTGGATTCGAACTCGAGACCTTACAGTGACGAGCGCCGTGCCAACGCCTAAAACGTTGCGGCCACCGACGCCCCCTGCCAAACTAGTTAGATAAGTTGTCTACTTAGCCGACGTGCCTACCCGAGGAGCTTTAATGGCGCAGGGATTCAATTAGAAGAGGAATTACCTGTAATAATGAACCCTATTGTTGGCTCAATTAACTTGGACCAATTTTCGTTATATTAATAGTTATGATATTTTAATTTTATTGAAAACCTCAATTCTATTTCATTAAAGAAGGATAATAAAGAATATACGTCTAATGTATATTGGGTAAAATGTAACTCACAGAGAGATGAACGAGGACAGACATACCTGCAAATAAAAAAAGTCAATTAAAAATTATGTAATAACAATTATATGACATTAGTAAGGTCACCTTTTATTATATTTTATTTTTTTACAACGGTTCGCAATAGCATAAGTTATATTAACCCTCGGGGTGCCGGTGTTTTTGAAAAAAGCTCATTTGTAAGTATGTTGGGTTCGAATGCAGGGCCGCTGGATTCGAACCCGGGACCTTCACCTTAAGTGATGAACGCCGTGTCAACGTCTAAACCGTTGCGTTCACCGACGCCCCTAAGGTCACCTTTATATATAGTTTTCGAAATCAGTAAAACTCAAACCATACCTTTTTAATTATAATTGCACGCAGAACCCAGCAGTTTATATCCAACTGGCGTTAACGCCAAGTTTTATGGTCAAGAACTAACCGAAGATAAATATAAATAAGTATTGAGGGTAGGTTTAAGGCCGTGGACCGCATTACAGCTATGCGGTAGTGCTGCCCCGCTTCCCACCCCTAACGAGCTCCCACCCTAACCAAATCACCCATTCTTTGTACTTTCAGAAAGGACCCGCTTTAAACAAAGTTACTGATTAAAGTCCCTCCTTTGATAGCCCGGATGAACCTTTTAAATCCCTTTTTTCTCAGCAAGACAAAGGGGAATGTTGTCAGCAGAAAAGGTAATCCAAACACTGGGTTGCAAAAAATGATCATTTCTACCTTGAGTGGATCCCTCGTTCATTTTTTCCCCTTTACGAGGGAATAGATTTAAGAAAGTAAATGGAAAGGGAAGGGAAAAAATCTTCTTTTGCAAAGCAGAAACACTTAAAATATTGTGACGGGATTTTTTTTATCAGAGTAAATGAATCAACTTAGAAAGCATGCCTAACCTAATAAGATAATTTAGTAATAATCCATACAATTTATTTATTCCAAATTTGTTATTAAACCAATGAGAGTTTTTTGTGCATTTTCCTTTCTATCATCAGAAAGGAAAGAAATCAATTACTCTCGTGATAAACTTACATACATATAGATATTGTTCGTTTGCGCATTTTTAACGTATGTCCATATCGTAGCATGAAGCGGAATATGATTAGACAGTAATTAAGCATTTCTGTACATAAAAAAATCCCCGAAAATTTATCTCGTGTAATTAACGGCTTACTACAAATTAATGGGGTGGTAGCTCATTAAAAAAACTTCCGAGATGAAGGATGAGAGTTGATATGCGTTCACGGGTGAAGCAATTAAGCTTGGCTAATGAATAAGTCTGGGAAAAAATTCGGAGACCACCGTTTATAATTCCATGACGGGTCAGTCCCTTTTCAATAAATACAAGAGAATAATTGTGCAGTATGTAAAATGGCAACGGGTTACTCAATCAACTTTCGCATCGGAAAATGCCCATTACTGACCTGGGTGTATAATGGTAAAAATCAGTAGATTGGTTGTCCTTTTAAATTAGGTTCTTTTAGATGGCGGGCTTAACCATCATACAAAGTAATGATCGATATATCGCCTTTATTAATTTGTGAGAAATATATGTAACTAAATGTTGACTGTATATAAATTGGAAAAATTCACATTACAACCACGGTATTAAAAGATTTGATAGATTTTTGTGCTACTATGTAGTTTTAGCAAGAAACCTAAAGATTTACGTATTACTTCTTTATTTTTTTAACGTATTTTTTCTATAAATTTCTTTAAATCTAATGTTTCCGTAGCGTTAATATAATATGAAAAGAAGATCAATTTTCCTAAATAAACATCATTAAATATTATTATTGTATTAGGTTAATCTCTCGTTACAAAATAAACTGAGTATTGCCGCTGGCTGTAAACTCAAAGAGTTAAGTTATACGTAGTAATTCATCCCAATTAATAATAGGATACCGAGCCTGAATCGACGTAAAAACAATTCAACCGAGAAGGCCATTAATTAAACTCTTTAATTAGTATCTTTGTGATAAATGTGAAGTCGAGGAGGAATTTTGCGGGTTTCAACTCCTCGGAAACACTTTTCTAAAGGTCCCCGGATCATTTAAAAGGATCAAGTTTGAACAAGGAGAGAAAGCCCGTTTTCAAATTTATTTGAATTAAGGAGCAAAGTTTATTTATTGCCGATGATTGAAAGGATATTGAAGAATTAAAATACGACAGCTCAATGGGAATAAAACCTCTTAGGGGACGTGGCTGAATAAAGGGATTAACAGATTCGTCAAAAATGATGTTTAAAAACTTCTTAAGGCAGCAATATGATTTAAACAAAATTATGTTACCTCGTGTACTCCAATATCAATAGTATTAATTTACGCATTATAATACGTTTTCCAGTAAAAAAAACAGAAATAGCAAAAATTAAAAGACAAGTAATAGCGAAGATCAATTTAGACTAAATATTAATTATTTGGAGATCGTGAGGTGCGGTCTGGTGGGACGTAAGTTTTAGAAAAACATTTTCTTTGTCGTGCCAACGTTTCGATCATTATTGAGATCATCTTCAGGGCCTGGGATTTATAAACATTGTTTAAATTTTAAAAAAATCCTACAGCGCTGGCTACCCACCATTTTGAACACTAACACAATTTCGACTTTAACAATCCGAAACTATTACACACAGAACAAAACAAACATAAACTTAACTTTTTAGAAATGGTTTACATCAACAGTGATAAACCTAGCATCAGTTACAGAACAGACACATGTAAACTCAGTCGCAGCTACGCTAATATCATTAATCAAATTCAATATCGATAACGTACATAAATCATCATCACATCACACAATACATATAATATAACATATAAAACAATCATCACGTTCCACACATCAAACATTTCTACATGGTCTAATTCTTCCATAATTTGGCTTTCCTTTCCCTAATTATCCCCGTCTATATATTCCTGAAAGGATAATCTGGCAAAACCATTACCAACGTTTTTTCGCATCGTCGGCTCATTTCACCTCAAAGAAACCGACTCCTTCAAAACTTCAACTCTTTCAGAATTACAAAATCCAACGTATATAAGCATAAAACAGCAATATCTCACTGGCACTCTCAACACGACATGCAAGAATGGCACAATTACACAGAAAAAAACCACTTTGAATGAGTAGAAATACTTCGATTGAATATTTAAAAAAATATATTTATTTGCATTGTATAAATTCACTTTTTTTCCACATCCTACATGTTTTTGTTAAATTTAAACTATGTTTGTAAATCCCAGGCCCTGAAGAATATATCAATAAAGATCAAAACGTTGGCACGATAAAGAAAATGTTTTACTGAAACTTACATCACACCAGACTTTCTCAAGATTTTTGAATAATCATCGAGAAACGGTCACTAATCACCACACAAATCATCACATTCCACACATCAAACATTCTACATAGTCTAATTCTTCATCAATTTGGCTTTCCTTTCCCTAATTATCCCCGTCTATATAATCCTGAAAGGATAATCAGGCCGAACCGTTATCCACGTTTTTCCCATTGTCGGCTCCTTTCAGCTCAAAAAAGCCGACTCCTCATATAAAATGTCTTTTTATCCGGACTTCCTTCCCCACCCCTTCAAAATCCAACGTATATATACATACAGTAATATCTCACTGGCACTCTCAACACGACACACAAGAATGACACATCTACATGGAAAACATACACTTTGAGTGAGTAAAAATACTTTGATTGATTCTAAAACTTTCTAGCATTGTATAATTCGTTTTTTTCTGTATCTAAAATTTTCTAGCATTGTCTAAATTCACTTTTTTTTATTTAAACAATGTTTATAAATCCCAGGCCCTGAAGATGATCTCAATATAGATCGAAACGTTGGAATGATAAAGAAAATGTCATCATTTTCATCATTGTTAATGCTATACATTTAGACGACAGAATTGACCTCTTGGAGGTCCGAAGTCGTCGAATGTAATGTACAATATGCTGCAAGTGCCTTTAATCAGTTTTATAGGAATAGAAATGACGATAGTTTGTATAAATCATGTGTTCTTTCATCGTTGATAAAGAAAATGTTTTTCTAAAACCTACCTCACACCAGACCGCACCTCACTATCTTCAATAATCTTTGACTAACGGTCACTAAACACCACTCATCACTACATATTAACTAGTGGATTATATATGAATTGAGATTAATGGTGGGAAATAAATAACAAAAATGATGATTTAATAAACACAATAAATTATCCGAAATATTCATGCAAGTTCGGCCAACTATTACAGGGTTACGCCCACATTGATCAATAAATATATAGAACATGTTTTCTACACAATTTTGGCAGATTGAAAAAATGCAAAGCATGAAATCCCTTAGAATCCGCATAATTAGTGGACTTGCAAAGCACTCAGCAAAAGCAAGCTGGAAGCTCTGAGGGAAATTATATGCTCCTATATCGGCCACCTCCCTCTTTTACTACAGCCTAAAGAAGCTGGAAAAAGCAAAGACAGAGACATGACGACTCTGCCTCGAAAAACTAGAGACATCGGACCATCTCTTTTATGAATTTGAGGCACTTACCCATATGCGGTAATCCACTTCAGCAAAGCAATTCTCATACAAGAGGAGTGCGCAAACAGGCGCCGAATAAAGTGCTTGTGAGGAAAAGCGCTCTTTTTACCGTACAGTCATAATCATAGGGGGTCTACAATTGAGCAACAATACATAACAAAGTAACAACGTTATACCTCAGATTAATGAAATCTATTGAAACAGCAAGTAATACATTTTCGCCACAGATGATGAAGCAAGAAAAAATTATTGATATTCAAAAGTACGGGCAATCAATAAAAATAATGATATTAAAATTTACTCGAAGGAAGTTTATCATTGTATATTATTATTGGAATAAACAATATGTCTCTTTAACGTTTAATTCACTTAAGTTCATCATGGTTTTACTATAATTTCAGATCTTCTCATTGAAGGGTGACATTAAAAAAAGTAAATTAAAAAAAAGGTTAATGCAATAGAAGCCTAGCTGGGTTTATTTTTATTTAACGGGAAAAATGGAGGAAGAGCGACAATGGTTATACTGGAGGATTGCGACAATTGTAATTTGAATAATATTAAAATATTAACACAACAATAGGCTGGCCTCCGTCTCGCAGGTTGCAAATCCCGGCCCGGGATTACCGTGGTAATTTATTCTTGGACGGTGAATTACCCCCATTACCAACCATTTTTAACGTTATTTCTTCTTTTACCGAGGAGCTCGGAAAGAATTTTTTTTTTTTTTTTGGAAAAGGGGGGTGTTTCTCCTGATTAAACAGGAAGAACTGAAAAGTCCAATTTCTGTAGAACGAGAAGGCATAATAAATTACGGGAAAATATCGAAAATGTCCGAAAGGGAATAAAACTGGAATGATCTAATAATCGCTATCCGGGGAATGCGTTCCACTATGGAAACGGCCTGATGCCACATTAATTAAATGAGCTCCTGACCCGTTTAAGTCCCCCTCGACTGTACCTCGACTTCCCAAGCATAAACCCTACTTACAAGTGCATTATTTCCTATTTCTATAGTAACGCCAATATAAAATGAAATATACATTTTAAAAAGATTATTTCCATTTTCAATTTTTTAAAAGCCCCTGGAGGTAATAATATATAGTACTAGTTACAAGTAAGTAGAAATAATAACAAACCATCAGTCAAATAATCGTTAGGTAAAAGTTATTTGTATTTATACTTTTTTTTTGACTGGGGCTTCCGACATCTAGATCATTTCAGCCCCCAACTAAGTCTATATTCTATTTACCCTTTCAAACACTACATTCATACACATAAATACATCCATACAGTACACTCATTCCCTTTGGTCGGTGGAGTACTTGATATTTCTCCACCGACCTATATTTAAACTAATCTAGATTGTGGTATGGAGTACTTTTATAAACATTCCGCCATAGTCCCCGAACACACACTTTTACGCTTTCAACGTTCGAGGGGCGATGATGATGTTCCATTTCACCCTCACCCCTCGCCATTCACGCTAATAAATACATGCACTCAGACAAAACATATAGAGTCAACACATAAGACATATTATATACAAAAAAATTTCCCCTAAAAAGCGGAACAGGGGACTCCGAAACTCGCTACCATGTTCAACAACTCTTCTTAAGTCCGGCGGCATGCCTACAGCTCTCTGTATGGAGCCAAGGCATGTCGCCTCCATTATGTGGGACACATCGAGCAACCTTTCTCTGCATAAGGGGCGATTTATACTGTTTAAACAACTAATCACTTACTCCATAATTTCCCTAAACGGCATTTCATTTCCCATTATAAATTATACCGATATCGCTTAAAGCAATTTTTAATCGCTTTTGTAAGACACTGGTGACACAAATACTAAGACCTAATTCATCTGTGGAAATTTGTGACTGTTTTTTAAACGGCATTACTCATTTATTTTCAACAAAATTCAATGCTATATAAAGAGTAATTATACTTTTTATACAAATTCTTCTGTCCTCGTTCTTCTTCAGCACGAAACTCAAGCCAGCCGTTGCATTAAAATTACATAAATGCCCGTTCTTTTAACAATAAAAAAAAATTATGTGGTGTTTGAAAAATAAATGGCATTTTTGTACTAATGGCGTTTAGAATTAGAAAAAGGCTACAAGACCCGTACCAAAATGGACGCCCACACAATTCCGCATTGGACAATCGAAAAAGCCTAATTCTCTTTCATGACTATATATTATGCCTCAAAAATGACACCAAAGAAACCTGGACGACATGAATTAAAAATCCTTCGTTATCCACCATACACGCCTGATCGAACACCAACAGAATTTCATTTCTTCTTTAATCAAAATGAATAAGTAGGGGATTAATAAATGAAAATTGACTATCAAAAATTTATTAACTTTTGTTAAATTTTTTCGTCAAAAAAGTATAAAAAAAACATTGTTGGCAAAACCGTGTACAAAAAGATGGAAATTATTTTCGTTAAATAAATAGTGCAAATAATTTCTGCAATCTCCGGGCCAAACTAGATAATACACTTTTTGCCAAGTGGGATAAGCCAAGTGGATTCGAGGGTCTTGTGTCCTGAGTGTAAATTTCATAATGTCAAGAAGGAAACCTTCTCATATGAGAGAAGAAACAAAAAGAAAAAAGTTACTACAACAATTGAATTTCCACCAAAGGTTTAAACTTTAAAAGTCTCGATTGTGAAAATTGTGTTTTGTGGACTTCTTCAGTTTCAACCTGAGGGTGAAGATTAACGAGTAGATTGATTTCTATAGTCTAACAATATTTTTTTATAAAAACCGAAAACAAATCAAAATTTTTACAATTTTAAATTAAAAAGTAACACAAGATTGAATTGGCTGATATATCAGATGGGAGATGGAATATCTTAGGTTTCAACATTTAGAATATCGGTGATTCGAATCACCAGTTTACATTGACTACTGTGAATAACAAATACTTTTTATAATTAATTTTGATAGTTGTTGGTATTATTATTGCCACAAATAAAATTATTTTCTACTAAACAAACTAATTAGCCTGTAATTTCGTCGTTACTGATCACTGAAACTCCAGACAGACCAAACCAGCGATGATACTTATACCAAGTATAATCCCTACCGAGCAAATTAAATTTTAAGCATACATAAAATAATTTAACTAAATGTTTATAATTTTTTAGAATATTCTCAGTTTATGTAAGTTTATATCGTAACACATAACAATTTCAATCCAATAACAAATCCACTTTTCCTCTATAAGAGATGAATAAGTTAATCATTCAAATCGTTAAAAATTCCATTTTAACAGGTTATACCGACGGGAAAAAATATTTTTGATGTTTGTTTGAAAAAGCTTATTACAACGATATATATGTAATAGCCTTTTCTCACAAAATGAACGTTGACAGCCTTTGTTCAAACGGAAAAACGACAGGACATGAGAGTTTTGACGGCGGTAGGATTTTTCAGGTGGTAGACACATCAGCGTTCACCAATTGTATTTCGATCTCTTACCGTTTGTTTTGTTTAATTAATAATTTAATTATCTTTGTTTCCTTGCCGGTTATTGGGTATGAGAGGAAAAAATAGAAGGGAATTGGGTTGCCAAAAGAAAATAATTTAATAATATACGATGAAATTACTTATTACATGTGCTGGATTTCTTAAATAATGAAACTAAAAAGGATTCTATTCAACAGGCATAACATTAATCCATAATTAAAGGTCTCATTTGTCAACAAAAAAAATCTATTTCCAGGTCTATTTTGAACTGGGGAGGCTACGGACGTGGAATCATAGATTTTCGTGAAACTTGTTTTGGTGATGCTTGAACCAAAAATATTAGACAACAGTTCTAGCGTTGTTGCCAAGGGGTTCTAAATTTCTAACCCAATTTTCAAATGTTATTTAACAATATATATTTCTGCATTTAATCTGTGGTTATTATATATATTAGTAGATTTATTTTTACCTAGTATAAGGAACAAAGGCATAAATTTATATATTTCTATATCAACGATACCTGCAGTAATAGAATTTGAAGTGTGAAAATCAACTGTACGTTTCTTATAAAAATAATTTTATATATNTATAAGTGCAAGAAACGTACTTTTGATTTTGATTTTCACCCTTCAAAAACCCCTGAATACACCCTGAATACAAATTTTTGGTGCAATCGAATTATAATTTTTAATTGATTTATTATCTTTTTATGCAAAGTGTAGTCGAGTTCAACAATTTTTGAGACGAGGAGGATTCAGAACAAAGTTATCTGGATATCGTGGGATCAAATACAGCTCGTGAAACTAATTTTTCCATTTGTCCACAGTTTGCATTAACAAAAAATGAATCAAATAAAATAAATAATTTGGTCAATAGGACCAACTAAAACATATAAATTAATCAAATAATAACTTTTGCACAAATTCTTCGCCTTCCAAAATGTTTCCGATTTTGTTTTTTTCAATAATCAGAAAAATTGGAAACGACCCTACGGATACATCGAAAACTTTCTATTTTCTATTAAAATACATACTTAAAGGAGTTAAAGTAGGCTTACAACTAATTTGGGTTGTAAAAAGTTTTTTTTTGTTTTTACTTACTTTTGGTTTTTGTAAAATGTTATACATTTAATAGTATTTAAGACAATCCTACTCATTTTTCCTCACCATTAGGTAAATATCGATTGATATATAACTATCTTGAAAAAATGCACAACCAAGCGAGAAAACTCACTTTTAAAAACATGTACATTTTTATTTTATTATATTTATTTGTTTTTTGAATTTCTTGGCTCTATGCGTTATTAGCCAGAATGCTGGAACATGCATTTAACATTTTTCGACCTAGTCTCACCAAAAATGTTCCATTGAAATCTGTGATCCCAATTTATTAGGGGGCATAGGTAACGAAAACGGTTAGGGCGTTGACAGGTCACTAGTTAAGGGAGTCAAGGGTTCGAATATTCCTGTCCCGATTTACCAGAGGCAATACGATTGGTCTACCCTTAAAAAATTTCGGAACTCCGGGGTAAAATGACAGTAGCAAACAACCGTGGGAAAATATTACAGAATTAAATCTATATATATAAATTTGCAAAGACAGTGTTTTAAACAACCACTAAATTAAGCTCTACCTCTATAAAAAGCGAAGTTGGCAAAAAAACGAAAGCAAATACAACAGTCTTGAAGTCATCACATTTTTTAATAAAAAATAAATAAATAAAATGATTATTTCCAATTAAAGAAGAGAAGGGGATAAAATAACTGAGCCACTGGAAAATGAAGTATTTGTAAAATCTTCAACAATAACTAATAAAACTAATCCTTAACGAAATTAACTGAATCACGTTGACACTACTGCACATTATTCATTAATTATAAGCATAATTAAATAAAGTATGTAAATCTAAAAAATATAGGTTCATTCTAATATAGAATGAGAAATAATGTAATCAAAGATTTAAATATTTTACAAGTTGTCACACAAATAAAAAAAATAAAAAATAAAAAAATCAATAAATATATGATTTTGCAGTATACTAGTTTTTTCAATTGTCCAAAAGCAAAATTAAAGCACACAACAACTAACAAAATATAATATATTGTATCCGAGAGGATCGAAGTCACGATAGCTCAAGTAGTAGAGCAGCGGCATATTTAGCCGAAGGTCTTGGGTTCGAATCTCGCTCATATCACTGATTATTTTAATACATAAAATCTTACATAAATAGAATAATTAAATGAAAGATAAGATTATTGTTTCTCATGAGATCAAAGGGTAGTTGGCAATAAAATGAAATCCCGCTCGTGACACTGACTTTTTTATCTCAAACTCACATAAAAAGAATAATTAATTGAAAGAAGTAACTTGGTCAATTGACCGCTAAAACATAAATGGATTAATAATTATATCCTTGTGGTGTAAACTTTTGAAAAGTTCCATTAATCCAAGGAGGATTCCAAGTTTGGGCCCAATATCCGCTTTGAGGGGGCATTGAAAATTCTGTTGAAATCTCTCCATTTTATTAATTTAACGGTCTCCTCATTGTTTTAAGATCGAGACCACCCAACTTCCCATTTCCCTTTTATGGAATTAAAAAAAAATCTTTTCACCCTATTTCAAAGAGAATGGCCCATGTGATATACCCTACTGCTGAAAGGCTGGGCGGAAACCATGTCCCATGTCGCTGTGCCCCCCCCCCCCCCGAGGGAAAGGGCCGACAATCCAAACGGCTTACTCCTTGTGATCCTATCTCCACTTCCTTATTTACTAAGACCCATAGTTATATACACTTAAAGAGAGGTTTGGTAGAAAAGGGCCGAGATTAAGCCTCACCTGAACTACCGGTGGAATGGATTTCCTATCTGATCCGACCCTCTATACTGTAATTCCTGCCCTGGTTCGAGACAGAATCAGAAATAAAGATTACAGGAGGGCCTTACCTTTCTAATTTACTATTTCTATATAAACGGCTAAAGGTTGAATCTACCGTCTGTTAATTTTTCACACGGAGTCAATGATATTGATTACACGGCAGCTTTTAGATTGAGAGAATAGAAGAGAAAGGCTTGTTGTTTTTATATTTATTTTAACATTTCCTATTTTAATCCCTTGTTGATAAGACCTCGTCGTGATCCACACAGGAGGTTTTGACCAACAACATTCCAACCTAAAGAGAGAAAGTATGTATGTGAGAGAGACAACGAAAGATAAAGAGATAGAGAGAGAGAGAGAGAGAGAGAGAGAGAGAGAATGAATGAGGGAGAGTGAGAGTGAGAGTGAGAGTGAGAGTGAGAGTGAGAGTGAGAGAGAGAGAGACAAGATGGACAGAGAGAGACAGACAGACAGACAGCGATTGAAATGTGAAATAAAAAGTTAAATTTTATTTTAAAAAGTTCATCATCTTAAAGGAAAATATTAATAACAATATTTACAATAGAAAAACATTATTTTAACAGAAATTACTTAATCTGATTATTTAATTATAACTAACATGTAAAATTATATCAAAATAAAGGATTCTTTTTTATTTTGATTTTTTATATAAAATAGGTGAATAAATTTTTATTTAAAATTAACTTTTTTAACATCACAATAACCCTTTTTTAAACCATTAAACAAAACTTCTGATACGATATGGAATATAAGGATATAAAGTATTTTTTTAATATAAATTAATTGTGTTCTTGGAAAAATAATCACTTGTAAAATAATTATATTTAACATTAAAAGGAATATAACATTAATACAAATAACATTAAATATAACAAATGATTAATCAGTTATTTAAAGATTTTTCAAATATGTGCAAAACAATTAATTTAAACTAATTATTTTATAGTTTAGAAGTTATCGAATTATTGGCAAAATCATTTCTTTTTATATTAAGTTTTGAATTTTTTTTTATTTGTCATATAAAATTAGTTATAAAAACATATAATTCTTCTATTAGTAAAACGATTGCTTAAAGTATATATAAAATAATTATTTTATAAACCAATTATTGTATATATTTAAATTCTCCAACTAGTAGAATAATAATTTGTTTATTTGTAGTTTTATGAAAAATTTAATAGTAATGAATTTTTATATGGTCTTCTAAAGCATAATTATTTCATATTTTTAAAAAATCGCAAATATATAGGCAATTCACATTATATATTGGGTTGTCCGGAAAATAATGCAGGATTTTGGTATTAAACAAAAAAAAAGAAACTAGTTACTTTAAAGCAATGTTCTTTAATCAAAATAATTTCCCATNTACAAATGAGTAATCCTGTAAACGTAAACAGAATATTTTATATAGATTTTTTTTAATGAAAACTTAAAATCCTGCATTATTTTCCGGACAACCCAATACTTATATTTCATATCATCTACGAAGTTTTTGTAATACTTTAAAGTAAGGATAATTTGAACATAAAATCGGTTAATGTTAGACAACAATAGATTCGTTTGAAGGTAAAAAGGATGAATTTGACGGGGAAAGCTATACTGACACCTTTAAATTGCAAAATTGCAAATCAATACTTTTCCTGTTTATCAAGAAACAAGTTTTAGTTAAAAATTAAGAAAATCCACTGGAGTTCATTTCAACAATCACCTAGTGTAAAGTTGGAACTGTGGTGGGTCAATAAATGCACCACCCTGAATAGAAAATATGCTTTGTCGATGTACATTTTTGGAATTTCCAAATAAGTAAAAATGTTGTTCATTAAAAGAGAAAAACGTTTAAACAATTGTAACATTAAATTGTAAGATTTCTTCTTGGGGGCCTGTGCGATGATGAACTAGCAGTTAGGTAGTTCCGATCATTATGCTTTTGGTATGAGAAGAAAAGGAAACAGATAGAAATGAAAATCACACTGACCAGCCACTAAATATATTGATAAGTCGACAAAATTACTTATTACAAAGTAGACATTTTCAAACTCAACACCGACTTCTACAATAAGATTATGACCACGACTCAGATTATCCAATTCCTAATGTTTCAGTTGAACCTATGTAGTCGAAAACGACGAATGAGTGCGGCTAGAGATAGAGGACATTATAAATTCACCGTGGGTGGGTGACCCAGATGTGGAAGACAAGAGGGCAACGGACAGTGAATAGCGATGAGAGGCGACTCTGCATTGCGCCTATGTTTCTCGACTTTCGACACGTGATTTTCCCCAATCTAGGATAGATGATTCCGTAATTTCCACCAGATGTAAAATAAACTTTTTAAGTGTTTTAGTCGTTGTTAGTAAACATAAGGTAATTAAATGTTTATAACATGTATTTTTGTTACAACTTATTTCCTTAATCTATCTAGATATCTAATTAAGAGTTGAAAAAAATGGGTTGAGAACTTGCTGTGAACTTGTTCAAATAAACCGATCCATAGATCGAATTTATGTCATTTGCTTTGTTTTTCATTCAATCTTAGCTAGACACAACGATTATAAGTTAATAAAACATGTGAAGACTCTCCTGTTGTACATCATAACAAAAATGGTTTTTATTTAGAAACGTAGTAATTAATAAAATACTGAAGAAAATATGAAAAGTGTGTAATATAATATAAAACAAGTTGATTTAAAGAATCACAATTGTAGACATTTCTTTGCAACGCTTCCTCATTGGTTAAACAATCCAATTTTGTCCATGATGCGTAATGTACATTGAACATTTGTACGCTGTTAAAAAAATTGTGGTCAAGTCGAGTCACTCGTGCGTACTTTAAACTGCTCTGAAGCAATTCCCCAGCCGCATCACTAATGAGAAATGTGGACAAAAAAAAGGTAGAATAGTTCTAAAGAAAACTTTTTTGGAGTCAATTAAGTGAAAGGAATATCTACTGGATTTCAAATTGATTTAAAGAATCTCAATTGTAGACATTTCATTGCAAAACTTCCTCGTTGGTTAAACAATCCATGATGCGTAATATACATTGAACATTTGTACACTGTTAAAAAAGTTGTGGTCAAGTCAAGTACACTTGTCCGTACTTTAAACTGCTTTGAAGCAGTTACCCAGCCTAATCATAAGGGGAAATGTGGACAAAAAGTGTAGAATAGTTCTAAACCGAAAACGTTTTTGAAGTTAATTAAGTGAAAGGAATATATGCTGTAATGCAAGTTGATTTAAAGAATCTCAATTGTAGACATTTCATTGCAAAACTTCCTCGTTGGTTAAACAATCCAATTTGTCCATGATACGTAATATGCATTGAACATTTGTACACTGTTAAAAAAATTGTGGTCAAGTCAAGTAAACTCGTGCGTGCTTTTAACTGCTTTGAAGCAGTTTTCTGGCCGAATCACAAAGGGAAAATGTGGACAAAAAAGGTAGAATAGTTATAAACAGAAAACATTTTTGAAGTTAATTAAGTGAAAGGAATATCTGCTATATTTTGATAAAAATATGTTTTAATTACTTTGTTCTGTTTCAGTTTTTTTCTTCTGTTTATAGCATTAATTTGCGTTGAGTAAAACCGGAATAAAGATTTATTGTTTATAAATGTTCTTTTAATATGGGTATCTTTTGAAGTCATTTTGTATTTTATCAAATATATTTTCAATTGTTCTCTCGCGACAGCTTATTTTCCCGGATGATTCCTTCTAAGTTGCATTATTCTTGTTAACAGTGGTGTAAACATCAGCCTGAGGAGGAAATAGAGGACGGTGTAGCGAGCCGAAATACATAACGATAAAAACAAAAGGCGTTTAATCCTTTATGTGTAGCCCTTTTGACTTGGTCGCTTTAAGCGTACAGGAACCCAACGGAAAACGATGGTGGAAATGATAACGGCTATCCAACAGTTATGTACCGTTATCGTGTTATATAAGTGCCTCGGGAGGCTGTTAGACAATGGATGTAATAATGGCCGAGGCCCAACTGACAAGGGGTTGGGGCCAGGGTACTAATTCTATGATATGTTGAAACCCCTAATCCGTCGACTCCCCCCCCAAACCAGAACGTGGTAATAACCACAAAGCCATCCTCAGCGCTAAGCCCCGCCATCCCACAGCACAAGTACCCCACCTATAGGGGGGAAACCCTATCAACACGGCCGCTGTAAATTCTACAAGAGAATGCGTCACCAGATTCAGACCCATTCTCGTTTTAATTTCGGGTTCAACTTTCTCTCTCTCACTCCCTCTCCGCCATCCTGTTTCCAAGCCACGGAGTTTGAATAAATCCCCCGTCTCGTAGCACTCGGAAAAACACAGAAATGCCATCCAGCACGACTTTATTTTGGAAATTCAGTATTGGGTTCAAATAGAAAATGAAAACACAAGCTGTTAAGGATCGGCATGTGCATATTTTAAAATAAAACATGGATCCTTTTAATAATAATAATAAATCTATAGAAAGCTAATAAATTATATAAAATCATTTCATATATCGTTTTATTTCTGTAAACAATTATAAAGGCTACGAATAGGACACAAGACATGATAAAACGACTACTATACTAATAAATACAATCTAAAATATCGAGAAACAAACAATTTTTTAAAATAGAGACATTGACTAGATCAAAACTATGCTTATTTCATATATGTTAACGGTCTTAATTGACCATGTAAATTGTTTCAATTAATTTTGTTTTTCTCTAAAGTCTTGATTGAGATGAAAAACTTAGTGTCAGGTGCGGGATTCGAACACACCATCTTCGGCTCAATACGCCGCTGCTTTGTCAGTTTACTGTAATAATTTATTTAAAACCATGAACGGGGTTTTACTTTACATATTTTGAAGTAATGTTAAGGTTCAACTTATTCATGAAACACCAATTTTTCTTGTGTTAACAGTTAAGTGTTCACTTTTTTTGTAAAAAGTGGTTCTATTCGGAGATTTGATGCTTACAACCACCCAAATTTCAAGCGCTAAACGAGCATCATAAGGTTGATGTAGATACACGTTTCTCAACATGAATTGTAAGAGTGAACCCGCCATCTGCAGGCAAAACATGAATTACAACACAACTAAATATTATCCTACTAAATACTGTAAGAAAGTAATTTTAAATTGTTGATTAATTTTTAGGTCAAATATTATTTTGCTACATGTTTAAAATCAATTATATTATTTACAGATTTATCTCTGTTTAATTTAAAAAAAATTATTTCAAATTTCTCAAATCACTCTAGGTTCCTTCCTTTGTTCTAACTATATAACAGTTGTTTTTAAATTTCAATTGAAATTGTGTTTTTGTTTCATATATTTTTCAAAAATGTTTCCCGTCAATTACCGTTAACGCTGCCGGTGTATATTTCTCAATATTTGCCCAATTGTATATGCCTTATGTCTAATAAAGTTAACTGAAATCGCTTAATAATTAAAACGTTTGGAACATGATCAATTTAATTTCGTTTAAAAATGCAACGGAAGCAATAATTCATTTCTCTTCAGCGTCAAACGATAACGAGAAATTTGCCTCAAATTTAAATTCCCATGAAAAACTTAGTAATTTATCATCCGCTATATAGTACGTATATGTAAAATTTTCAGTCCACTGCGCTAGCACAGTAATTGATACCCCAATGCTATTGGATGGTATATTGTTCCAGTTTTTTCTTTTCTTGCTAAGTTGAAAAACCTGTTTGTTTTGACGTAGAAATTTTATTTCCTCCTTGTTAGTAGAAAATTCCATTTTCCTATGAATGTGCCTTAATTGATCCGTTGACATCGGTGTTAATACCCATGGGAAAAGGAGAAACAGGTACATTTTAAATTGGAATCATTTACACACCTCCATACTCTTCTTTCAACTTTCGATTGAGTGAAAGGGGGGAAAATATTTCTATTTCAGGAGGGGCCGCCCTTGGCAAGTCTGACAACGACAACAATACTATTGACGATAAATCAACTCGAGGCAGCAACTACTTCGAAACGGAGAAAATATGTTTCCTAATGGAATTTGTAGTTTGAACGGTGGTCTCATCTTTCCACTTTTTTTTTTTTTTTTTTTTTTTTTTTTTGTGCGTTTCAAAAATACCTTAACTACATTTCTTCTTGCAATGTTTAACAACAGTAACTGAACTCAGATTTTATAATAAAAATTAATTCATTTTAATGTTCGTAAACACCTACATAATTATATCACTACTTTTTGCGAAATCATACGGCATTTAGTACAAAAGGTGCACAACTTCGTCCTAAGTCAATATCTCTAATATTGCTAATCTTGCCAATATTTCTGAAGAGTGTTGTTTCCAATCATTTTAGAAATCCTACAACTTCCCAAGCATCCGATCACTCACAAAGTCGGTCATTAATAATTTCACCCGTTTTAATTTTCCACTCTGGTGAAAATTGGAGCTTTATAATAAAGTTTTCGTTTTCGAAAAGCCTCCGGATTTTTTCGAAAAATTACAAAAATGATTATTACTTTGAAACGACTTCACCGATTTACATGAAATGTTAAAGGGGTTTAACAGCTTATGAATTATGCATAATGGCCCAAACATAGTCTCCGTAAATAAATTAAAATCGCAGATGAAAACTACATGTTTGAGATATTTTTGTTGAATATTTCCTTATTACTCTCACAAATAATGGCATAAAAATCTAAACATTAATGTCATAGACTGAAAAAATAAATTATCTGCTTTCCATATGCTGTAAAAACGTTGATTTGCATCAAATATAGAGGAGATAGGAAATTGTAGATGGAACATCGGACATCGGAGGCAAAATACTTACACTGACTAAATCAGTAAATACTTGTTTAATATAAAGAAACTATATTTGATGGTTTTATGGACTGATTAATACGAACGAGCAGTTTTTTTTTTCAAACAATTTTTTTGCATACTTTACTGCAAGCGACATTTGCTCTTTTCGACTTTTTATATATCTCACCTTGTCAAATACAATGTGGTATATTATTTTCTTATTCTACGTAAAATTAGAAATGTACGTAAAATGTTGAATTCATATCAAGGTTATTGTACATTAGTATATACAATGCACAATGGTGGCAGAAAAGCTGCCAAACAACATTAAAAAAATGTACTTAAATTATTTATATGTTTCTCAACGCCTAGGTCCCCTTCGCAAGAACATTTGTATACTCGTTTGATACATTTCTCCTAGTTTTAAAGAAAGTTATTCCTTATTCCCAAATGGACGGTTAATCAAGATATGGATGATGGATATTAAAACATCCAATGAGATAAAGATGAGTTTACTCAACTCTTTGTACAAAAAAAGTTTGTTCAAGAAAAGCTATAGCTTTGATTAAATTATGAATGACAAAAAATATTTAAAATTGCTAAGCATTCCTTTGGCGCCTAATCATCTCGGGGCCCTCCAAGGAAAGAAATATTATTGTTAAATTAAATTAATGCTTATAAAAACAGATGTGATTCTTTATAAAACTTTTAATCTTGAATTATTATGAAACTTGATGAATATGCTAGTAAGGCTTTCCATTTTCCTTATATCGAATCCAATGTTCATCCAGTGTAATAAAAGCAATAAATTGTCCGTCTCGCTTGCATAATAAATTACACAAAGTTTTATCTCCAGATATCTGAACTTCAATCTTTCCTGACGCCTTTGGGAAGAAGGCCCGTGTCTATAAATCAAAACCTGCCACAATAAACTTATATTTATTTTCAGAAATCTCAAGCCAGCAGGTTTTCGTTCAGGTCGGACCATATTGCGTTTGGTCTAATTTTGAGAACTTTTGAAAATAGTTTGTCGGAACATAACCCCAATTCAGGTGGTTAAATATCATTATACTGATACCGTACAACAGATGAAAGTTCTTGTGTTATGCCCACGAGATCGACCAGATTAGACATAAGTGGATCTATTGTAGGAAGCTTGCTGCAAACAGAACAAAAGGAATTGACCCAGTAAATGTTTCTAATCAGAATTTTTTTACGAGGGTTCGTAACAGCAGAGGTCATATAAACCCTTAGGGTGCCGGTGTTTTTGAAAAAAAGCCCATTTTTAAGTATGTCGGGTTCGAATGCAGGGCCGCTGGATTTGAAACCGGGACCTTCACCTTACAGTGATGAGCGCCGTGTCGACGCCTAAACCTTGCGGCACCGACACCCCCAACAAACTAATTAAATGTGTAATATTTTGTACGTAATAAATAAATTGTATTTCAAAAAATTACCAGTAGAATTCAGATATATTCCAAGATCTGTTTATAATTTAATTATAATAATTTTAATTTAATTATAATAATTATAATTTAATTATAATAATTATAATTTAATTATAATAATTATAATTTAATTATAATAATTATAATTTAATTATAATAATTATAATTTAATTATAATAATTATAATTTATATAATAAATAAAGAATAATTTATGAAGGAAACTAATCACGTAAATCCATTTGACCTCTGAAACGACATGTGACATCTCAGTTCGACCCACCTGGACTGAATTTCACCGAAAATATAGTAGGTAACTCATAAAATAGTACAGTCAACGAGGATTAGAGGTCTGAACGACTAGAGATGATTGATCGTTTCCAATAAATTTCTATCGAATGTATCAACCAGTTAGTTGTTTATTTGTGGGTGACAAAGTTGGAGTTTATGTAATAAGATTGTCAATTATTTACAACAACTAATTGTCGAAATATTTTAATATAAACATATAAACAAGATGGTTCCTACAAATTGAAACTTTCTCCTAACAATTTTTCAACGACAAAACTCGTATGCTTAGTGTTACATAATTACATTATAGAATAAATAAAAAGTTTATGAGATACGAGTTTATGGTTAGTTAACGAAGTATTTATTTTTCAATGTACATAATCTCAATCCGATGTGTTTTACTATTCAAAGTGAAAATTTTCTATTTTCGTAATTTTCACATTAATATATTATTTATTATATATATATATATTTGTTAAGTGAGCTTAAGCAAAAAAAAATATTATGATAAAATTCATGAAGCATTTTTTTATGGAAAAATAACAATAATTAACGTAAAAATGTAGTTCCTACGATGATATATTCATTGACAAAGGATTGGTACAAAAGTGAAATGCTGATCACAAAACAGATTTTAAAGATGGCTTTCATACATACTTATGTTGAAAACTACAATTTATGTGTATTGATAAAAAAAATTCACACAAAAAAATAATCATAAGCAACACATCCTGATATACACACCAACAACCATATTCAGCTCTTACCCAGCGTGTCGTTCGTCATTCTCACAAGACAGTTGTATCAGCTAAGGAAGCAGTTAATAATTAAAGTACAATCGGAGGGAGCGTGTAGACGACTTTAGGTGAGTTTGCAGGAATGATCGGAAGGACAGGAAGGGAGGGTGACAAGGAGGGAGGGCGTGAGTGGAACAAGGCCCTGAGGATTACCATCCTTTGGGGTAACAAGGCTCTTGTTTACTCGAACAAATCTTGTTAAATTGCGTTCTGGGCGACCCGCAGATTTTCCCTACTTGCCCTAATTGAACATGCTAAACTATTTATCCGTCGATGCAGTTGACTATCGGGAGTTTGGCTGTCTTACGAACGAAATGCGACATTCTACCGGCCGGTGTGGGCGTTCGCTCTCTGATTCCGCAAGACAGGGAATGGGGGCCCGGGATCTCAAGGGAAATCAATCAGATATTTGAGCTGGTCCAGATGCTGAAATGTTTGTCCTTCTACAAAGGACGAAAAATATAAACGTGACTCTCCCTTGAAAAGCTATTTGAAAAAGAAAACATGTACATTTACGTATGTAAGTATACTCTATTGGGTGTTTATTCACCATCATTTTACCTAAAATTTCATGAACTTCCAACGTACAAAATAGACAGAAAGATGACTTATTTGGAAACTTACTTTAATAATAATATAAAATTAATAATTAAATATAATATAATGATAATATAAAAACTATTTTATAATAATATTATATGAAAAAAGTACGAATCCAAAGTATTTTTAATAAATAAAAGAGATTGCTGATTTACAAATAATTCCTAATTTTTGCTTGTTTAAATTACAATTTTCATTCCATATATCGACATTGTCCTTTTAAAGTTAAGTTGACAAATTGAAAGCTAAAAGCATGATAGGAGACCACTGAAGGATGTCAAACCTTGGCTCCATATAGAGAGCGAGAATGACCGCCATCTGATACGATATTGTGGCTGAGCACAGTAGCAAATATTTCGGACCCAGTTCCGTTTTTTGGAGGAAATTTTACTACTATTTTATAGTATAAAGTATTTGTATGATATCTCGTTTTGTCTTCCCTTTTGTTTATCGTGAAAGCAGATCGTATTTATTACAGTGAATATGTAGTGTCAGATGGCCGATTTTGGAATGTTGATGTTGAGTACCACCACCCATCTTAAGTGGAATGTAAATAGGAAAGATTGTATTTAAGGATGTGTGTGAGTTGCCCGGGTTTAAAAAAGACCTAGCGGTTGACAGTTCATTGGTCATAACATCGACGGCGGGAAAGATAATACCGAGGTCTGACCCGGGAACCAGATTTCACAATTGTACAGTCAATAATATGTACGAAAAGTTTTGCTACCTACTTGCACAGATTCAACAGAGCCAACTGTCCACTGTATCCTAACTACTGACTAAATGACAGTGACTATCATTTTTAGTATTATTATTATTTAGTTAACCACATTTTAGGGTTTTAAGAAATTTTAACATATTAATTGATGACATTACTCTCGAATTAGTAAGCATATGTTTTAAAAAGAATACCTTATGATTTATGAAAAGATTTGTTGCTGCAACAAAACAAGATAAAAACGTAGTTTTTCAAACTACCCATGACTTATGGATTTGAATATTTGTTCATTGTACAACTATGAAGGTTGTTTGGCTGACCAATATTTTACTAAATAAGCGGCACACGTTTGTTGCCGTACCTTTGGCGAATATCCTGGGGCTATTTACTTTTGAGGCGTTTATTGTTTTCGGGAGTTTCAGGACAAAGGCCATCACGGTCGATGGGATTCGGTACAAGTTAAATAATTATACGGTATGGATACAATTCACGTAGTTTATCGGGGAACGTCAGCCAAAGCAAGGGCAGCAGGATTTGAACATTCTACAAGTTAAATGGTCTGGAACGACACGGCTGTTAAACAGGGCAGTTGCTGAAACTTTTCGCATTTATTTTGGAAACCTTATTAAAAGAAAAAAAATAACCGTGATGAGCAAACCGATACGTTGATAATACGGATATGTACAAGCTACCTGTTTTTTATGCAAGAACCACCAAATTTCAAATCAGAATGCAATGATGTCTCACAACATACTTTAGTAATATTAACAACGATCCAAGATTATGACTGTAAGTAGAATTTTCTCATAGTAAAAATTAATCTAGAAAGAATTGTTTCGCCTTTGTAATGCAGTCAAGAAATATAATGAGCCACCGAAAAGTAACAGCTTAATTGAATAGTTCTTAGTTCAAAATTTATGACCAGCCGAAATGATAATGAATGGATTCCACAAAGGGCTAACCAAACCTCAAGTCGAATTGCCAACTGCTCTTGACTTTTAATTGCATGAAGCAAATGTTCAACACAAATTTCAAAAGTTTCTCAACGTTGAGTAATTTCATAAGTGGCAGCCTTCCTTTATCGAACAGCGATTACATCTCTTCCATTATTTCAAGAAATTCAAAATAAATTTACTTTCAGGGACATTTTTGCCAATGGTTCCTGTCGAAAACCTACAACCTATCGAAATAGATAAAATAGAAGCAATTAAGTTCGACAATCTTTTTTTTTAAATTGTATTGGCCTTATGATCTTTGCATATTAGCCATGACGAATTCTTATATATGTTGTTCAAATTGGGGGTTATCGGGAAAAAAGGGCCAGAGGCGACGGTGGGAATCGAACACACGACCGCGGCGTGAGAGTCTCTCATGCTAACCACTCGGCTACCGCGGTCCCCTTTAAAAGTTGGTGAAAACGATAAAAAATTAATGAGGCAGCAAATATCGCTTTAGGAATTAATAAACCGAGTGGAGGTAAAAGTTTGTAGCCGGATTGCCGTGAAGTCAGGCCGGAAAGGACGAATAGAGTTTTATAGGCAATAACACCAAAAGCAAAATATACATCCAGGAAGGAGTCATTAGGAGGTCATTTAGTAAAACCTTTAAAAGAAGAACGATCCTTTAAAAGTTTTTTAAGGACCGCTCATAAACTTCATTCGGTCCCCGCTTTTTATTATCAAAATAAAATAATAATATAATAAAATTTAAAGAAAATAAACGTCGATAACTCACACATTTAAAATTTGTTAATGGGAGAGGCCGTTCGTTTTCAAGAGGCTAACTTTTATAAAATCCTATTAGAGCAAGTAGGCCCGGGAGGACCACACGCTGTCACACGCCCTTTACCATATTTAATATTTATTGCTCATAAAAGTGAGTCGCTCCGCCCTCTTTCTCTTTTTCCAGAAGGGGGCAACAAACGATGCTACAATTTTAATCTCTGAGAGAATTTATTAGGTCGAGGGAGTGGAAACTAGAGCGAGATGCCGGAGCGACAAAACCACTGCTGTCGCCAGTTTAAAGCCGACGGATTTTATTTAAACCCTAGCAGTATAGTTGAAAACAAAATATTTCCCATTACTCTCCACTAACGTTCAACTGCCTGCATTTTAACGTATAAAGTAGAGTAATAAAAATAAAAAGTGGGCTTTACAAACGTGAACATTCCCGCAGAAAGTAAAATGTTTTATCAATGATACAAGTAACCGAATAAAACAAGTATTTTTTGAATCTTTCTAATTGTATGGTCTTTAGCAAAAAATGTAGGCCCTCGTCCATAAAAAAAATGACCTTTGATATGCATACGTAACTTCCTTACAGGAATGTTTTTCGTAGAAAGAAAGGCTGGAATTCCCGTCGATCGCAACTTTCATAACTGTTAAAAACGTATATTGAACGATATAAAAAACAAAAAATACTTTGAAACATATCAATTCAATTTTTAAGTAAATCCTTAATATAGACTTATCAAGTTCTTTCATCTCCCTGCAACTTTAAACGAATAGTTCTTTTGCTACCACAGTTCCCTATACGCCTTTCACTCCGAAGCGAAGCTCTCCCCGATGTGCTAACACTGGGGTTTATATCTCAGGGGGGGCACCGTTATGTGCCTGGGTCGCAAGTATCCTCTTAAGCCATAATCCCAGGAGATCGTCGCTTCCCTACCAACGGGGTTAGGCTCCAACGGATGTCGTCGAGCTAGGTCATTCCAGCATACAGCGTATGCTATAATCTAGTCTAATAATAATTGAATTCGATAAGTTAGTCGTGTATAAATGCAGTCACACGTTCTTACATTGTAATAATAGTGACTAGTCGGTGGAGGACTCGATATTCCTCCGTCGACCTACACACGGTTTAATAATCTAAACAAAATTTGGGTTGATTTAGTACTTTTAGAAATATTCCGCCACACAGTGCTGGAGGGGCGATGGTAACGCTATATTTGAACATCACTTCTCATAACTCCAGTAATAAATATACGCACTCACACTAAAAATAGAACGACAACACGCATAAAACATAACTAACAAAAACTACAGCAAAAAAACTGACGTCCTCCAAAAATCGGAACACGGGAGCTCCATACTATGGCCGAGACCTATTCTTAAATTCGGCGGCATGCCAACAAGCTTACTTTAAGGAGCCAAGGCATGACAAGCGTCTATTATGTGGGACATATCGAGCAACCATTCTATAGGTAGGTACCTGCGCGGGCTTTGGCCCAAAAGCTGGTGCCCATGTGTCAACTTATTCCTGTTATTGTACTGTTGTTAAGAGCAGGTGCCCATGGCCTATTCTCAATCGGGTAAGGACGATTTCTCGTTCCCGGCTCACCTCAGGGAGGGGGTATCAACAGATCGTGCTCTTAACATGAGCTTATCGGATGACCACGCCCACTGACGATGCCATCTTTCTTTGATCAGGTTCTTTACCGCTCGCTTAGCGTAAGAGGCCTCATCGCGTAGGTCCGGTCAGAAGGATGGACCGCCCGGGTTTCGCCGCTTCGTCTTCACTTTCCCTACCCTCCAAGCAAACGTGTCCGGGAATCCAGACTAATCCTTTTTTCAGAGGCGCTCCACCTCAGTGTATAATTCTAGCTAGAACACGTCGCGAGGGTCCATAGAGAACTTGTCTCGTAAATCCCAAACATAGTTCAGAGGGTTGGTACAAACGAAAAAGGCTGTCTTTCTCGATCCGCGCCACACAGTTCCTTATTTGCAACATTTACTAGTAGTCTAAGAATTCTTCATTGTTACCTGTACGGAACTCAATAAAACGTCTTAAACAATTCGCAGAAAACCATTAAACAGTTATGAAATTAGGACAATTAAAAAACTGATATACTACCACAACAAACAGACAAGCAAAAACGAAAAATGAGGCAACGTAACCAAAATGACTATGAACGATCAGCGTTTATATCGTACCGCCATTTTGTGATGATAATAACGCCTGTTTGCGCCATATAAAATCAGAATAATCTTGATGTTATTGATATCAGGTTTATTATTATAATTACATAAAGAAGATCAGGGATAAGGCGAAGTAGAAAGAGAGGCAAAACACTCAGTTACTTCGTCAAGCTTTCGAGAGAAACGTCCTCTTCATCAGGACTTATAAACTATTTCTAATTATTTAAAGCGCTGACAAGTATAAACATCTACGTACAATATTTTAAATTGTGGCTACAACTATCAGAAATTTATGAGTTTTGCTTATTGAAGTAGACGAGATTTACTACATATCCATTCTAAATTACAGTTGTTCAAAATAAGATAAGCCGGGAAAAATAAGAATATTGTAGGCCCTTCGTTCACGTCTGCCGTTCAGTATACAGGTGTTATGCGTGCTTCGTCGTCTTTCTTACTTTGGTCTTTGTTTACATTCTTGGGCCCGTCCATCCGCCCGTCTGTCTCCAACGAGCTGGGAACTGCTCCTGTTGAGAGATCAAAGATGATTTTTACGTTTGAATTCAAACTAGAGTTCTTAAATTTAGCTTGGGTTACTACCAGCTTGACAAGCGATGTGTACACACCAGCAGAAAGAAGAAAAACAAAATAAGTGGCCTCCTCTTTTCTCATAAAATAAAATAAATTTATAAAGTAAGGTGCGACAGATCAGAGGAAGTTAAACTGGACAGTGCGGTTTAAACCCGCAACATTAAAATTTAAAACCTTGAAAATAAATTCACCCTTTTACTGATGATTTTTTTAATGTTCCACCAACAGAACACGAATCTAAATCAATTCGGTTTGAAATGTTTCCAGGTGTGAATCAAAAGACAAAATAAACACGCATCGTTATTCACTTTGTTGTGGTTTACAAACAGTCTCAATCCGTAAAGGCAAACGTCCAATCCTCCAAGGTATTAAATAAATAAAGAAGGCAACAGAAGAAATCCCGTGGCAGCATCAAATTTTTGCAACCGCTGAATAAGTAAAAGTCGTGACCTGACATGTTTGCTGAAAGTAAGACAAACAGGGCCCAGGTTTGTTGACTAGACGAGGGGGTGTGGGGCAGTTTTTAACCTAATTGCCCGGGTGTGAACTAAAGGGGGTAGCGACGGAGGGAGGTGGGTGGAAAGAGGGAGCAATAAACTCAATTTGTGTCTCACAGGTTCTGGCATTACCCATACCCCGTGGTGTGAGGTTATGACGTAATTTATACCGCTATATAGCTTGGCCCGTGCACGACCGAAAAACAAAACCTTCCCCAAGCAACATTTGCAAACTTCTACGTGTTTATCCCTCGCAAACTTCCTCATGTTGTTTTAAAGTAAAGCCCATGCTTGAAACAAGTTTTGTTATGGGTAAATTTACAGACCAATTTCTGAGCTGTATTAATGTTATTTTTAACATAATGTTGTTTTTGTTGGAAATCCAGATTTTGTTAATCCGCGGGTTATTAGTTCACCCCTCATTAACCTTAACCGACCTGTTTGCTTTTGTTTCCTTCGTTTTTTTTTTTACCAGGAAAATTCAAGACTAAGTTCTGCCAAAGCTTTGCAAGATCAAGAATGATAGATGAGTTAATCTTTAGAACTAGAGTTAACAAGGGATTAGGTTAATGAATCGTGCTTTTAACTAATCAAAGCTTATATTTTTATTTTGAATATCATCCATCTATCTATACATACCAACGAAATATTTTTTCATAAGCCTATTAATCCGTCAATTGAACAGACCTGAAATAATCTTAGATCTTTTTCGTCCCTATTGCAGCAGAGTTATGGTGATGCGAAATAATGTAGAGTACCTATAATATTGTTCGCAATAGTGGAAAAAGGGGAAGCGGGGAGAATTATCCTCTCAGCAAGCCAAAACAATACGGCAAATAAAACAATTCTTGTGGAGCTGTGAGAGACTGTAGACCGTCTCCCCCAGATCCTCTAGTATGTACTATCGGTATGTACCAGCTACCAAAAATCCACACTTGTGTCAAAAGTCAGGTGGCGCTGATTTCCGGGCTCAATTATTGTACTATTCCTGAACGCCGAAGAAGAACGTCGTGGTCATTGCCGTAGAGAACTGCTTACTCCAGAAGACTGGGTTCGAATCCCGACACGGCCAACTGTAGCCGTCCTTGTTTTCAAAATTCTGGCAATCATTTCCGCTTCAATAACCGCAATGACCATATTTAATGGAAGTCTGGTGTAGTTGCAAACTAGGTTTCGGGTCCGATTGATAGTACCATCTCAAACGGGGTATGTAAATTGATTATCAAATAATAAATAGGTGTGTGAATTTGAAAAAAGTAGTGCGCAAAAAATAATGAATATTGCGACATTTTAGCTTTTAGGTTTGATTTGTTTACTATTTGTGCTATAGAAACATTTAATTACTAACTTTTACGTTGAAATAAATATTGTCCTTGTAATATACAAATATAGCAAAATAAATAATAATAAATAATAATAATTTGTAATTTGTAAACCAGACCCCAAACACAGAACCCCGAGGGATCATTTAACCTACCTCGTAGTCGAAATACCCTCGTAAAATTCTCGAAAAAAGATTGACAAAAAAAGATACAGATACAGGAGGAACAATCGTTTTAAGTCGTTTTTTATTTTATTTTTAAAACGGAAAACTTTTTTATTTTGAGCCCATCGGCGTACGGATACGCGAAAATAGCGGATGCACTACAGGAAACTAGCTGGAGCGCTGTGGCAGGGGGAAGAAGGGCTAAACTTTAGCAAGAGAAATAGAAAACAGAGCACAGTGAAAAAGAAGAAATGTTTTGGAAGAGGAATATAAAGACACGGTGAAACGGTAACATCTAAGGAGTGGAGTTAATGGCCCGGAATGATCGGAGGAGGTGAGCGAGCAATTTGGCCCTCCGAGACGGAAAAGGTAGGGATTTCAACAGAAGGGAGAGTCTACCATTCACAGTATGGAATTAAAGAACACTCGTAGGATGTTGGAATACGTTCGCCGCACGCTCTCAAAAACAGTCACATTTTATTTGCGACCACTTCTAACACCTGAATCTCTGGCACGCTAAATATTGCAAACCCCTGCATTCTGCTATGGTCACCATTCCAATTATTTTATTTAACAAACGGTGTAATTTTGAAAGAATATATTTGTATCAGTGTTTTCCTGACCAAAAATTCACTCGTAAAATCTAGCGGTTAAACAACTGGTAAGTATTTTTACCCAGAAAAGAAATCAAATAAATGATGATAAACAATCATATCAACAACGTAATTTCTACACGATCAAACCTTTCTATTAACCTTAATTTATCTAACAACAGCAATTCCACTTTTTCTATTATTTTATTTATTGTGAATAGGGCATAATTCGGTCAACTTATTTTTCAAATTAAAATTTTTACTAGTTAAGGAGAAAAGATCCTCTTTTTATGGATCTCGGTTAAAACCGATTATAGGGAATTCACGATGTTCACTGGAATTGAGAAATGTCCAGTAAGATCTTAAACGCCCCCTTCTTTTCTTACCATGTTAAAAGTTAATTTTTCCGCAATGCTGCGCGTGTCGATTGGTAGAAAAACAAACAGCTATACAGTCTTTGAAGCCATGTTGTTGTTTGTTTTGGTTCTCTTTGGAGTTAAATTGTAAGATACCAGAAGTTAATAAAAAATGCAAATTAATATACTCTTTCATTCAAAATACGCACGCACGCACGTACGCTCGCGCACGCACACACGAGAGAGAGAGAGAGAGAGAGAGAGAGAGAGAGAGAGAGAGAGCTTTCACGATTTTTTTATTAATTCTATTCAATGGGTTAAGCTTAACAACTTAATAATTTAAAGCGTTGTGAATAATTCCACCAAAAGGAGGGGTTAAAATAGTCGTAGTTAAATTTTATTATCTTTCCCTTTTAGCGCTTGTTTTAGAGCTTCAGGGAACGTTGCTACACCACCACATCTGGTATCAACAAGATATCGGGGCGAGTTAATTATTTAACGCTTTTAGAAAACTTCGTCCCAATGAATATGAAATTGTTTCCCTTATTTAGAACCGAACTGTTAAAACCTGTCTCATTAAACTTTATCCCGCTCGGGTAAAGGTAAGGGGAAAAATGTATACTCCGACGAATCGAACAATCCTAACAAAACTATTCACTAAAGCGGAATCTTCTGGTGGAACGCTTTGGAAGTTCGCGAAAGTCCCGGGGTCTGAGAAATTCTGGAATTGACTGAGCAATCTCCTCACGAGTTTCTAAAGGATAGTCTGGGGATTAATCAAAAAGTTTCCTTCTGTCAGGAACGTGTGAGATGCCTGGACTCAACGCGACGAACAAATGTAATTACAAGAGGCACAGTCGACGGAGGGATTTTCAATCTCCAATTTACTTCCGCCTTCTCTGACAAGTTCGATTCCATCGTCTTCAGACACAGGCAACCCCTCACATTAAGACTGACTATAACGTTAAAACGTCGACACATCCCTGTCAAAAATAATTGATAATAATTGTTTAATAGATATCTGAAATGAAAATATCCGAAAAATATGGTGAACTTTCTGAAGATTTAAAGAAATGATTATTTCTTGTCGATTTTCATGCTTGATTCTGACGTTATTGCCTGTAGCATGCACGCTTCAAATTATGATACCATCAGTAAACATTAACGATATTGCTTGAGAAAATAACAATCAATTTGAAAAAACACGCTTCATTAAATTGAAAAACATAAATATTATCACGTATTCTCTGGACAAACCCTACAGCCGATAAAGTATTCCATTTCTAATTTCCTACTACCAAAGCTTATAATTAAGTTTTAAAAAATTGTATGCTGAGACATTTAGATTAAAAAATATAAAACAGCACATGATAATTCGGCATATGCAATTTTTTCAAAAACCGGAGGGATCCTCCAATTTGTGCGATGATCGTGTTTAACAAAATAACTAGACGTAAAATATTATTTCAGGTAAAACTTCTCAACATTGGTCCGGCTTGAAAATTGGATTTTGATGAAAGCAACTTCAGGTTTCACCGAATAGTCTTCACGAAAATAGCAGAATGAAAATGTACAAGAGTGTAGTCTTAAACATTTTAAAGGTCATTTTGTTTGGTTTTGTGGAAGTAATGGAAGGAACCTTCTGCCTGGTTTAAGGGTGTTAAATACATGTTTGAGCAGGCATTAATCCACAAACTCAAACATAAATTTACTTAATAATTTATAATAATTAAATGCCTTCAACTTCCAACAACTGCTCGCATACTGAAGCTTTGCTGTGAAAAGACAAAACAAAGAATGAAAAGAAAAAACTTAACGCAGAAAACTATCATCCTTATAACATTCGAGATGCTACAATTTACTTTAAAAAAAATTAAATTCTACTTAAAACAGAATTACACTCGTGAAGGAATGAGAAATTTTTCAATTTTCTTCTTGGGATGACTAAATTATTAGAACCGTTTTGTCAACAGGATGAACACCAGTGATTTATTATCATTATTTGGATGGCCACTTGTTGCCTTGACCAGGCACGAAGTTCAAAGGTGTCACGTAGATTGTGGGATTAGGGACGGACTTCACCTAGGAAGGAAGTGGGCATTTCGGACTAACACCTCACCTCTATTATAATGTCACGTTTATAAACCGATATTTCACTGTTTAACTCAACAGGCAATAATGATGAATCTATTGGGTTGTCCGGAAAATAATGCAGGATTTTGGTATTAAACAAAAAAAAAGAAACTAGTTACTTTAAAGCAATGTTCTTTAATCAAAATAATTTCCCATACTCTCNATCCTGTAAACGTAAACAGAATATTTTATATAGATTTTTTTTAATGAAAACTTAAAATCCTGCATTATTTTCCGGACAACCCAATAATTGGTTTACCTCAAAAAATCGATTATATTTAACGTTTTATTTTACCTGAAAAGGGATAAACGCTTGTATAAGGTAAATTAAACGACGGATAATGTTATTTTGCCTCATCAAAATTAAACGGGGTTGACGAAGAGTACAGAGTGATTGAATAGGCGTACAGTTCTAGAGGCGGGGACGTGTTAGCGGTGAATATGTACGGGGGGAGCTACCTAGTGAGTATGTAAATTCGGTTAGCAATTTTGCAGAGTTTCCAGGGACAAATTAACGAAACTAACCGCTTTAATGAGCCTTTAGACCCAGGGACCCTTCTATTTATGTTAGAAAGTTGAACATTTAACTCTACTCCAAAGGGATTTCTCATTACTTGACTCATGACGGTTGAAATTAAATGTATCTATACACATATAACATTATTATTTTTTACATTTAACATTTGTATGACTTTTTTTGTTTGTATAACGAATAAAGCACTATCAATCTACCAATAATGGAGATCAAATAACTTGTACAATGCGGTTTGGCCAGCAATAAAAATTTATTACTTTATCCAATAAAAACTTTACATTATTGTTGACCCAGAGGTGAAGAAAAAAACAGATTAGGAGCTTATAGATCTAGGAATATATTAGTAAATGTGTTTTTGTGTAAGCATTTATCATAAGTAAGCTCGAACTTGAACTAAGTCTGTGTACGAACTTGTATGAACTATTGATGAATTTATGATATAATTGTTCTATGAACTGTATGATATATAATAATTAATAAAGAACTCTAAACGTTGGCAGGTGGAGGACGACTTAAGAGACGCAGGTAATTTGAAGGGGAGAGTGGTATTAACCTTTATATATAAACGATCTCCAAATAATAATTTATATATAAAGTATTTCTTCTTGAATGGATGAATCCTTTCAACTATTATTTCATAACTATACTCATTTTCTCTGTATAACAAATTTATTAAATTCAATTATATTCCATGAGTACTACATATTTTTCGTTTGTGTTTCTGTTCACTCTCCCTCATTCCCGCCCCCTTTCTCACACCCTCTCTCTCCCTTTCTCTCACCCACTCTCTCTCTCCCTTTCTCACGCCCTCTCTCTCTCTTTCACACACTCTCTCTCTCTCTCTCTCTCTCTCTCTCTCTCTCTGTATCTCTCTCTCTCACACACACACACACACACACACACACACACACACTTTTTCCTTCTCACCCCCTTTTTCTCTTTCTCATTCTCCTCTGTTTTTTTCATTTACTTGTTTTAAATTTTGTTAATGACAATTTCTTTATTTAAAAATATAAACAATTTTAAACACTGGGCAATATACGAAATAAATAAAAATTCAGTATTGTTTCATTTCTGATGATATGTAGAACCGTTCACGGAACCTGAACAAACAAGCTGTACGTTGAGGGAAATTTAAGGCTCTATAATATAAGACAAGGTCTCGCTAATTTTTCCAAATAATATTTGCCCCGGAACAGCATACGTTGTTTTCATAGAAACAAGCCATATGATGATTTAAACATAGCTTTGTTCTAATTTGATTGCTAAGTTGATTACCATTCCGTCATTTCATGCTTACCTGTATTTTCACGAATTGCCATACGCCTGAGTACTGTTCGTAGTTTTCCCAAAGCTGAGGGTGAAATATTTTCGACATGACGCGAATACGATCAGTGCCTAAATCACTATCACATTTGTCGTGATATCAGGATTGTTAACATAACCGAATCATTACCAATCATTGAAGAAAAACGCCACTCAGCAAAACCAACATAAACGTGAATCAAATTGTTGTGTGCTCACCATCTTCCCTATTTTTCTAGATCGGTACGTGAAAGCTCTTTATAACGCGAATGTTGTGAGTAAAGTAGAACGTTTCATGTCGTGAAATTTTTACTTCGTTCCGAACGAAATAATAAACCATGAGGTATAAAAATAACTACTAGGTTTATAACTATACACAAGTGCAGGCCGGTTTATGCCCTGAGAATCGCTTTACATGGAATTAAAATTTTATTCGCATGATGCGTTTTATTGTAAAAAATTAAACATTTTCGTGTGAAATCCGCCTTTACAAATGGGGAATTCAATAGCCACTTCTTGTTATAACTGTTAAATTAAATTGTTTCAAACAATTCCATTTGCATAAGTCTTTACACATTCTGAAAAGGGGTTTCAAATTAGGGTCATTTAGCAGCTAACATGCCCAAGTTTCGGGAAATACGAAATCCTCTCTGCTTTGAGAAATGAACTTTAGTTGAATATCATTATTTTTAATTAAAGCATTAAGTGGGTAGTTGTCGACTCGCTAATGTGACCACTGCAAAAGTATTGTTCGCGTATTCGGGCCTTGTATCACCACTACAAGCACATTATAGCAAGTATAATTTCAGATAACTCTCCCATCAAAGACCGTGAACGCTATAAAATCCTTCATCGTCAATCCGCCCTAGTATTGTTCTACCCGTGAAGAGGAACAATTTTATAAAGAACTAGCGGTAGGATCATAGGATTCACCATGATTAGTGAATATTTACAAGAAAATATCCTGATTTGTAACAACCCTCACAAAGATTAACAATGGGACAAAACCATTAGCCCAGTTATGAAATAACCAGAGTAGTTATAAAAGACTTAGAGAGGTCTCAAATATTACTTGCACTCAATAGAAAAAAGAAGTACAGATATCATGAGCCTCCCTATACTGGAAAGGATTCCAGTAGTCCTTGTTATCAAAGGATACTCAGGAATGAGCTAAGGATCAGAATTGCAATGAATTTACAGACATTATACCAAGTCAGCTGCCGCCGACTCGGCTCGTATACATGTTAGCTCAGAAATTAGGAACATGTTAAGAGGACTAATTGAAGAAAAAAGAATACCGGTTACAATCAATTGAAGAGAAAAAACTATAATCCAAAACGATAACGCTAAACCAGAAACCGGATGCCAAGGAATGGTTTTTAGCATCGTCGTTGCAGATCGTCTGTAACTCTTTTCGGCCTGTGATATTTTTATGGCAAGAAAGTATGAAGAGCGTCATATAGTCGGGGCATTTTTATGATTTCATTAATAGGGTAGGGGTTGGGTCGTGACTGATTATGACTGAGTTTTTGTTTTTTGCTTCAGTCGGTCATTGTCATCATAGGTTCTTATATTTATTTATTTTTTATCCCGTTTAGTATTGTACAGTAATCAAAAAGACTGTGTCTAAATTGACTAAAACAACGGGGAGAGGTACGCCAAAATTATCGTAAATGACCAAGGTTGATGATTCGGGTTAACAACCCAACAGTCCTATTCTCACACTTAAATATTGACATATTGACGCATGTTATATCAGGCCTTGAGAACCCACGACTTTAATTACATATCTTCTGTTTGCATATTGTACTTGTGACAACATGGCTATGCAGACTTTAGGACCTTTCAAAGACGAAAAGACTCGCCTGTATTTGAAGAGAAGTTACCTCGTTAAGTATAAATTCTACCAGCACATGATTTACCTTCCCCTTGCTTAAATTTATCACAACGTAATTACATATAAAATATGTACAGATTTCTACTGTCACTAGTAACATTTAGTTAATAGAAACTTCTTGTCTTAAATGTTATAGCATTCTTAAACTTGTGAGATTTCTATGTGTGGTCTGCCTATAGTATCGTGAGGATCCATCCTACGTCAGACGTTGTCAGAGTTTAGACTGTGCGATTTTTGCGAAGTCAAGCCGCTTAAATAAGGTCGTGAGTGGTTAAGTGCGTTTGTCGGAGATTACGGTGTTGAGTATCAGTGTGCCTTTTTTTCTTTGGGTGTGGAGCACATTTATTCGCCTATATAAAATTAATACGTATTAGGCGCATTGTATCGTCAATCAGACCACTAAATATAATCGATTTAATAAGTAAAACGAAGTGTAACTTCACAAGCTACCCGTGGGCATTTCATATGTCGCCGAGAATCGAATCATGATTACATGACATTTGAAAAACGGCAAAAAGGAAAGAAAATTCGAAAGGTTGTAGGTTGAGATAAGAAGTTAGTGTACGAGTAGATCGAAGTCACGTTAGCTCAAGTGGATAGAGCAGCGGCGTATTATGCCGAAGGTTGTGCGTTCGAATCCCGCTCGTGACGCTAGCTTTTTCACTTCAACCAAAACTTTACATAAAAAGATTAATTAATTGAAACAAGTTGTTTGGTCAATCAGACCATTAAATATAATCGATTTAATTGTATAAGATGTTTCTTCCTAAAAATGATAAGAAATATTCCCAGGACTGCATGCCAAAAATTATAGGCTAAATTGTTAAGCATGCTCCTATGGAGTTTGTAAATGTAAGATTTTTTCAGGTTTTCAACTCCGCGCAAGAAAAAAAAAATTGAAAGGTGAATTTAGGAGGGATTTAATGAGTTTCGATATGAAATATGAATGTGGAACGGGTCCTATTAACGGAGGCGGGTGTATCTGTAATGTGGGGCAGAGCTGGCTGTGGGGCGTGGTCTCACAAATCACTTCGGCCCTTTCCCACACCACCGACACTAGACCTCTTGATTTACTATAATGGGCACGTGACCTCTGGTAGTGACGTCACAAAACATCACTTAGCAAAACCGTTGGCTGTTGACCGAACTGCTGATGGGGCTGCGGGTTGGGAGCAGCAAGGAAGAACCCTCAGTGGGACCGTCAGCGGTAAGCGGGGTCAGGAGGGCAAACGGCAGCAGGCCTAGAGATCGTTGGGTCGGAAGAGGCCACCATTTGTAATGCTGATCGATATCTATTTGTCTTTTCTGTTAAAAGAAACTTACAAGAGCAAAACTTTAAAAAAAATAATATGCCAAAATTGTCAACGGTTCCTAAACGCTTTATATCATTATTGAGAGAAACGAAGGATTATCTATTCGTTAGTTACATATTAAAAATTAATCTACAGAAAACTTCAGATCTTCAGTAAACCCCAGCTTAATTTTACAAGTTAATTATAATTATTTTATACAAGTACATTCTTATTTTCCTTTTTGTTTCTGTGGTCACTCAGTCTCCTCTCTCACTCACACTCTTTCTTTTTAGTCAACTGTTATCTATATAGCTATCTAGCTTTCTTTCTCTCTCTCCCTTGTTATATCTCTCTTCACCTTTCACTCTCTCTCTCTCTCTCTCTCTCTCTCTCTCTCTTTCTTTTTTATTTTTTTCACTCACTCTTTCACTTTCTCTCTATATCTATCTATCTCTTCCAATTTCTCTCTTTTTTTTATCTCAATCCCACACCAATTCTACTTATTTTATTATCTCTAATTCTTAATACATTCTCACGTCTAATTCTTTGTCTTGTCAATATTCCTAATATGATTATTATATTCACGAATTCCAACTTTTCTTCATACAAAAAATCCAAACTATCAAATATCAAAATATTTATAAAGTGATTATTTGTTATTATTGTCGAATTCAATGTTTTTAAAGAAACAATGGACAATGATAATGTGTTACTTTGTTTTCTTGTTAGGTTAACCTTTTATTTATCTAAGAAGCAATGTTACATAGTTCTTTGCAAGCCAGAATTAAAAAAAAAATAATAATAATAATAACGCCATACGACTTATTACTGTTTATTTTTTTATTCCAGCTCCGATTATAATTCAAAAGCCGATTTAATTATTGGATTGTACTTATAACCTATCCTTGTTCAAAGAATGTTTTTACATAACTGCATTATCCACGTAATCATTCAACTGGACACAACCAATAACGCTATTCTCCTCATTTGAACAATAATTCAACACTAAATTGAGAGAAAAACATTTTCTATAAAAACGCAAATTGTAAAACAACAATTTTTGCCTTTCTTTATGAAGGTCTAGATGGGCGTCCAGCTAAAAAAAAGAAAAAAATATCAAAAAAAAGATGTGAAAAGGGACGAAGCAAGGGAAATGGAGTTAGTTCGTTTAACCACATACTGATGATGCGCACGAGATTGATTTGTATGTTTTCGACAAACTTGAATAAAAGTTTTCTTTTTATTTACCAAGTTCTATAAAATAATTTTAGCAATGTCAAATGACCGAATAATTAATGATTTTGGTCAATATATACTACTATATCAACTTACAAAAATAACTATTGGAGAACGTGAGATGCGGTGTTGTGTAATATGAGGTCACTATCTCCAAATGATAATTAATTAACGGATCTAAATACTACATATAAATAAACAACATTATGTTTTAATTAGTGTTCTTAATTAATTTGTGAATAAAATGCGATTTGAGATTATATCAGGCAATAATGAAGGTTTTTAGTCAACTGTCTTTTCTAAAAGTTTAAATTGAGTAACAAAGACGGTTTCTTAGCAGCGAGTGCTGTAGAAATTATCATGTTTGGATTTTATACAGTTTCAAATGACTTTCCTAATCAGGCCTGATTTAGTATATATTTCAAACCGGGGAGCATCAATCTACTGGCGGATGTCCCCATTAAAATATAGACTTTTGACAGAAAAAAAAATTGACGCCATTCCTCATCCCGACATCGGCAACAGGGCAGAAACAAGACCGATCAATAAAAATGATTGTACGGAATTAACGGCCCATAATTAGCCAGCAGCAAAAACAAATTGCGCGTAGAAAGGGGGACTGAGTCTGGCCGGAGATCGATCTTACGCTGGGGCGCGTTGGCGAGGATGCGGCAACGCCCCAAGTAACCTAGGGCACTCGGGGAATTATTTCTCTCAGCTAATCAAAATCATTTATGGCTGTTTCCTGAGCCGTTAAGTCGTGTTAATTATTATAAAGAAAACAAAAATATTGATTAGTTTAACATTATTGTTAAATAGTGGGATTATGGTCCGGCATTACGTCAGCAATAGGTCAAGCAGATACACAACGATCTTATACAATAAAAGAAATACGCCAGAAAGGTTAAAACAATCTTTAATATTTAAAAGCCAAAAACCTCAATGAGAATAAAGAGTGAATACTTCCAGACATATATTTGACCATGGTATGAACGACAAATTCAAGATGTTCTGACAGAGTCCAACATAAAATCAAATAATTAGTAAGCCATTCATTGAACCTCATTTACGCTCTTAAAATCTGTTTCAATTATTTAAGCAAGAGGTAATTTCAATTCGAATGCTAATGAACCCAATTTCACAAGCAACTACGATAAGAAAATTGATTCCAAAAATAATAACACCTAAGGAGAGGCACTCTCATGCGATTGTTGAAAAATAAAAATGTATGAATAAATAAGATGGATTTCCGATTTGATGAAGATGGTCAGAAGTATTGAATTTAAAATAATTCATTTTGTAACGAATTATCTACAACATTTTGTCATATTTCATTAGACAACGGTGTGGAAAGGTTCAAAATGAAGTCTCAGAGGAAGGAAACCTTTCTGCCAGGGAGAAATGGGCCATTTTACAACGAAACGACCATTAAATTTTTAATGAAACAATGCTTTTACGTGCCCAGTCCTTCTTAACGTCAAGTCACTCAAATCTCAATAGTCGTCTACCGTTCAAACTCATTAATAAGAAGTCAAGGAGCCAATTTTGTCTATATGCCCATTAGCACATTGAAATGGCAATTGTGTCAGCACTATTGTTTTAATGTGAAGAATTTGTTTTTAACTATCTGATTTTATTGTTTAGGATTAAATTTTAACGCGAATAATGTTAGTAGACATAAGGATAGAATTTTTTTCACCTCACTGTCAGTACTAGTAGTACAGCCAATCTTTAGAACAAAATATATTTGTAATGTTAATGTTAATCAGCAATGGTTTGAGATCGTGGAGAACGTATTTTGCGCGATCCACATAGGATAAAATTTACAGGCATTAATTCCATCCACCGGTATTTACCGCTATAAACATGCAAACATACCTTTCGAACAAATCGCATTTTGTTTATTTTGAATTTTAAACTGCAGGTCATTAAAAAAACTGTAACAAGTGGTAAACCAATGACGGTGATTAATTTCTGAAGTTAACAACGTGAATGGGATTAATTGACATGGAATAATAATTGTATACAGTGGAAACTGACGATATCTTGATGGACGCGCGTAATTTGTCTTTGCCCTGGTAACTCACGCTCTCTCTCTCTCTCTCTCTCCTGTCATACCTAATAATTATTATATATTCTAGTCATAATCATAATTATTATGATCAGGCTATGAACATTAACGCCTCATTGAGTGGAAATGTTATACCCAGTGCACTCTCGGAACCCTAAACACGTCGTAGTTGGCTTATAGTTATACAACGAAAAGTCAATACACCAATTTCTGTTTACTATAAACAACTGTCTAGACCTAGTGGACGTAGGAGGGCAACAAGAATGTCAACACCAGGGAACGTGGCAACATTTGAATCTCACGAATAGTCTGGATGGAAAAACAAATTCATTTGTTATCTGACAAGCTTTCGACCTATTTTAAGGTCATCATGACGGCAAAACGATCTTAAAGATGTCGATAAATTGCCATAAATAACGTTTAAACAGATTATTTCAAACTTCTTCATAGACCGACTCAGTCCCACGTCACAGTTAAGTTATGCCAATGGTTTTTAGGGTCGATTTGCCCTTTGGTTCTGACATTTCTTTAAATACCTGATCAAAGTTTGGTTTTAATTGATTCAATGTGTTTGATTCTAATCCAAATTCGGAATTTGACTATTTCAAAATAAATTTATATTTCATTGTAGTGAACATGTTTTCTTTATGGCAGAATGTATGAATGACTGAGCTTTTTTGATCCAATGTTTTATCGTTGTTTAATTACTATTGTTATTGTAATTTCATATTAATTTATCGTAATATTTAAAACCGGGTATCAACCGTTTCTACCCCGTTAAGTTAGATACAGCTTTAAGTTACATAGGTAGATATAGCCATATGATAAATATTGTTCGATATATCTAAAGATATAGCTACAAATTCAGTTGTTTTTCCCACTTTTAGTTATCGTTTCAAAAAAAAATATATATATTCCTGTATGAAATGGCATTTTTATTTGAAATTATCACGCAACTTGAAGAATCAGAAAAACTGTACGAACAAGACTATAGTAGTTCACATATTACGTGGGAAATTCACCTGACATTATCCAACGCATTTATGATAGATTATGGGACTTATCGAAGTGTGTGTATATGTGCAACTTGCATATTAAATTGTTTAAAATTATAACAGCATTACAATTCTAACGTAAAAAAATGTATGTAGTATTGTCTTAGCAATAACTTATTCAGTAGGATTGAAATGTCTAGATAGACTCTATTATTATACTTGCACTGATATAAAATTATGGCAATGCTGAATATTAGATTACACGTGTTTTAAATGAGAGTCTTAAAAGATGATCTTGGACCAGTTGGAGAAACTGAGAGACATGGAAAAGCTCTCAGAAAGGAAATTATGAATTTCAAGATGTTTTTCTGATTTTTGAATGTCAAAATCGAAAGCTAAAAGACATTTTAAATTTACTTGTTTCGGATTTAAGTGAACGACAAAGAACAGAGTAGCAGACGGAATATTTTTGAAATCAAAGTTTATTTGAAGTGAGGGGGTGGTGGGGTTCCGCCTCCACAGTCATACACATGAGATCAATAGAGGTCCTCCCTAAAACCCTAGGGTCCAAACTAGACTCTCTCTCTCTCTCTCTCACTCACTCTCACTCTCTCTCATTCTCTCTCTCACTTTCTCTCTCACTCTCTCTCTCTCTCTCACTCAGACTCTCGCTCTCTCTTTTTCTCCTCCCTTTCTCGCTCACTCACTCACTCGCTCTCTCTCTCTCTCTCACTCTCTGTCACACTCTCTTTTTCCTCTTTCCACTTTCTCTTTCCCTCTCTCCTCTCTCTCTCATTTTCTCTCTCCCCCTTGCCTCCCTCCTTTTCTCACTCACTTTCTCTCTCCCCCCTCTCTCCCTATCCCTCTTTCCCATTCATATCTCTCTTTCTCCCACTTTTTACGTGTAGAATTATTTGTTTGTCTTTGGATATTTCACGCTTACGCTCTCCTTTCTTCTGGCTTATGCAGGAAAATTTCGCGGTTTTTTCGCCTTCTCTCCTCCAGACACGTCGCCAGGGTAATTCATTTTTAAAAATTCGGAAGTTTTGAGGGAGTGTAAGTTAACTTTTTATATGTATTAAGCCAACGCCCCTACTTATCTATCAAGGGTCTTATAAAAAAAAATACGGATATTCACCCTCAGCTGGGGAATTTATCGCTTAGCTGTGTGAAAAAGATTTGCTTTCAACCTAGTTCGACATGTCCCAATTCGAAAACATCGACAGTCGATAAAGACGAGAAAATTGAGTGAAATCGTACTTTATGGCAACTTCAACAAAAACAATAAAACTGTATCCACATTCCCTGCCCCTTGCCTGGTTCCTAGCCCTCGTCCTCTATATCTAATCACACCCTTCTATTACTCACTAACGGATAAAGATCATCCTCAAGCATTAACATCCAGGAACCCGTTGGAATAAGCGGAGCAGGTGACGCTGCCAAAAGTATGGACACAAGTGCTGTAACTGGACATACGAACGTCATGACGATGTTGTCGAACGATGCGCCAATCCTTAAATAAAGAAAGGGATAATAAAATCGAGGGTATCTTAAACAAGCAGAATAATAATCGGACAGAAGGGGAGAAAATTTTGTCAAAACTTTGGATTGATAAAAAATGGAGATATTAAGGCTGACTCCCCAACAAAGTTATGCAAACTAAATGAAAGCTTGGTCTGAGTAAAAAATGTTTCTTTCTTTTCTGTCATAACCGATTTCGGTCCAATTATCTAATTATTTATTAAGTACTTCATATTGCCCAAATCATCTGTCCAGTTTCATTATACGGCCTTATCAATAATGGATTATGGCCCCTAGATTGTTGTTCAGAAAGAAGTTTTAGTGCACTTCGTGACAAGTACTGAAGTACAAATAAGAATTATTGTGACAAAAGAGTGATTTCCTTAACCTGAATACAGAGATAAGTAATAGCAAAAAGAAAAAATGTGAATCAACAGTAAAATGAGAGGTGGGATAAAAGATAAGAATATAAGACATAAAACTTAAAGTTTGAACTAGGAAAAACATAAGCACATCCAATACCTAGTGGGATAACGAGTTAGCATTCATTTAAAGTGAATGTGCATTATTACACAAACTAGATAGACCAAACTATCATACAATATGGCCGATCGTGGATCATGTGAAACAAATTTTAACAACTGCAACATTCACATTTAAGCATGTTTAATTAAATGAATAGAACTGACAAAACGGCACAGAAGACAGCTTGCAAAACTAAGGTGAAATAAAATTTAAAAATGAAATCTATAAAAAGTACGGAACGTTGCTAACAAAGAAGTTAAAATCAGTATTATGCTGTTTAATTACAAAGTTGTGCTTAAAAATACGTGTTTTCTGTTGCTTACAAAGAGCTGATTAAACCTCATACATTTAAGATTTAATTACACTTCTTCTATTAGCCAACATTATTCTTTACAATTAAAGTTTATTCAGAGAGATTTTAATTTTTGTTTAGTTTTTCTAACGAAAATTACAATTTGGTTGATTTTCAGACATTTTTAGTTTTAAAAGTTTAAAGTTTTAGTTTAGTTATATGCAAAAAGGGTGAAAATTTTGGAAATGTCAACAGGCACTGCTAAGAACCTTATTAATAAGATTCCAGGAACATATGACTTCAAAGTACGATTAGACATGAAAATGTGGTTTCCAAAACCGTTGAGCCTTGCAGATGATATAACGTTCTCACTATATGTGTAGAGATTAGTGACCGTTAATCGATAGTAATTCAGATATCGTGAGATGCGGTCGGGTGTGATGTAGGTTTCAGAAAAACATTTTCTTTATCGTGCCAACGTTTCGATCTTTTATTGAGATCATCTTCAGGGCTCAAAATGTTTGTCTTCTGTCTAATTGTGCCATCCTTGCGTGTCGTGTTGAGAGTCTGTTTAAAACAATTTTCTTCATAGCTTTTTCTAAAGTGGAACTACTACAAAAACACTCACACAACTGGCCTATGAGCTAGGAATAGTTCGGAAAGAACGTAGTGTGCTGAGCAGAGAAAAGTTCGCAAGAGTTATTCACTTTGCGTTGGTCAGACCATAAATTCGGCCTCTATTCAGCCCGAGTTGAGAGGATGCGTTCTCTTCAGGCCAAAAAATACTGCTACTAAGCCTCAAAAATGTACTTCTGCAGCCGCACAACACAAGAAGCGACTTTTCCTAAAAACTAAAACTCGTAAAAGAGCAGAAACTCGAACATTTCCCTAATCCGGCATAACCCTCAACCACATATATAATAATATATATATAATCAAATTATGATCAATTCTAATCGTTAACAAAATTGTGATTTTCTCGGAGCAATATTCAAACACTTTCCGGAAACGAAACACGAGAACGCATTTATGTTAGATGTGACAAAGATCACAGAACGGGCATATATATACAGAGAAGAAAAATCTACGGGCCAACAATCAACCATTTGTCTTCACGCACAGATAGAATCCAACAGGAGGCCTAGACACAAGACCACTAAGAATCTCAGTCTTGGGTTAAGTGGTTGAGTAACTAAGCTTCTTACCGGGGGTGACAAGCGATTCCAACAGCCGCGTGACAGATTGCACGACCAGATTGGGCACAACACCTTTTAAATTTATTTACTTCGGTCCTGGCAGAAGGGATACGGATGTAAATAGGCTGTCCGGCGGTAACAGAAAAACCTGTATTGACGCTGAGAAGACGGAAAAAAATCGAGTAATTCAGACAAAGTGATAAGTTTTCCGTCAAAGTTTCATTCCATTTGGGTGATTTACACAATATTTTATTTCTGAGATATTGGATATTTTCTCACAAACAAGGCTAAAATGAGAAACTGGAAACTTAAGAATTTTTTAAATAATCGAATAGAATAAAAAGAAACTAACATATCGTTGTTTAAGACAACTGCATAGTGATAGCCGATACCTTTGGAAAAGTGGGAGTCATACAATTCTTTTGAAATGTTAGAGCAACTGAATTAAACTATAATTTAATCAAACCGTTTAATAAATTAAGTCTAGACAAGGTCTTGAGAATGGATTATGTTTGGAGTGGATCCAGGACGATTGTTGGGGACAATGGAAAACCAGGAGGTCTCTTGACTTGTATTATTCGCAACGGCGATCTCTGCCTTTCGGTTCATCCGATTGAAAATCACCTCCGCGGATAATTAAGATTCTGTGGGTTTAATCGTCTCAAAAATCAGGCCGGCCTAAACTATTCAACCGGAGAAGCCGGTAGAGATTATTGGGAGGAGAAGTTTGAATCGGTTCTGGCGTGTTCGGCGGAATATTCTACGTGCTTATCAGGGCTAATCTCTGAACAAACTATGTCCCTCCTGTTAAGTATACAAATTAATGTTCGATAAAAGGTCAAAATCACATTCCATTATTTGGTTTATTTCGCAAGTAATACTTTTTTTTTCGACGCTTGCATTAACCCGATATAAAATATTTCGTTGTACTTATATTGGATTGAGTATCGAGACTGTATTACTTTAAACCTAAAATACCAATATAGAACAGAAACGTAAAAACTAATTTTGTGAAACAATTGGTTTAAAAAAATGCTTGGAGTTGTAAGAAGTTTCTGAGGGTTTAATTAAACTAGCTATACCAAATCGAATTATTTTGTATGATACACAAGTTTATGTTTATATACACTCGGTAGCCTCTTTTGAAAACGCATAAATTTTATTTGTTCCTTGTATGTAGCATTGTGTGTTTCTTAGCGACCTGTTGTTTCATAATTTGTTGAAGTCGTGAGGAGCGGTACCCTCAGATCAAATACAAACAACATTAAACATGACGTCTTTTCAGAGGATCTTCGGAAGAGGTCCGAAGATCCTCTGAAAAGACTTCTTGTATTCAGCAGGTCGATAATCTAGTTCATCGTAACATTAAACATATTTAACAACCTTCATCCTTGCTTACAATTCCACATGAAGTCAAAACAGAAATCGAAATTCCATTCTTAGACACACTCGGATTTTTTTTTTTTTTAGTATTGGCTTTATAGCCATAAACCATGTGTAGCCATGCCGCAGCCAACGCCCCGCGAACGGCCGGAATGGGGGAACCCATCTATCCCCGGCACTGCACCCCCATGAAAGCCAGCATTCTCTCATTTTTTCTTTCTGTATTTTGTTTGTTTTATAAACCGTGGCTGACTGTTTTCGAAGAATATGCATGTGTGCCATGCCATTCACATCCTTCTCCAGTCAGGGGTAAGAAACACAACCCAGCACCGGCAGTCACCGAAGTACCGCCCGGAGCAGTAGACCCCCACAGATACATCCCTTTATACATTATGATGAATTTTAGTTAAATACTTAAATAACAAATTATACTCATTTATACTCCCTGAACATAATAACGCCCTGTAGTCAAAAGGCGTAACCACGATTTTCCCTAGCGCATAAAACAATTCGTTTCTTGTCTGTCTGTATTTTACACATTTCATAATTATATGCTCCATCGACTACTCGGAATTATTGGCACAATTACAGATTGGTACCAAATACCAATGGACACTGATCGCTATCTCAATTATACATCACGCCACCCCTACACACAATATTAAACACGGCTAAAGGATTATTTCACACAATCATACCTCTAAGTCATGAATCCTTTTACCTAAAAAATATTCAAACATATTCCATACAAACAAATCCTAGATAACGACAACTATCCTTAACATAATCAACAGAATGATAAACAATTACAACCCAGCACCACAAAAAACAACATCCTTTCCAGTGCACAACACATCATTAACCTCATCATACAAAGACAAACCGATATACATGTACATTTCAATCGTCCATAAATTGTCACACAAATTAAGCAAATTTCTCTCCTCAGAATACACTGAAATAGCTTTTAAAACCTTAAAACAGTGCACACACTTTTACCAAAGTTAAAGACCTTACACCAACAACCTACAAATGAAAATATAATTTATAAAATTAATTGTAAGAACTGTCCAGCGTCGTGATTACATCGCAATATGTAGAAAAACGTAAAAAAAACCCACCCATGACTGTAAAAACCCAAAACCCAATCTCGCAGCATTGGTCACACACCACTTTGAAAACTAACAACTTTGAATACAACAAAAGACAAATACTAAACACAGAAAAAACAAATAGAAACGCAACTTTCTAGAATCGGTTCACATTAACATAGACACACTCAGTATTAATTACAGAACAGATACATACAAACTGAGCATTATTTGCTATATTATTTGCTACGCCAACATCATAAGCAAATAAACTGTTAAAACTTATTTTTACATTTCCCTTTCCTTATCCTTAATAACAACTTCCATTTCAATATTGAATGCCCAATCACAAATCGAATCCGAAAAATCCCCATTTTCAACATCTTTTGAATTAATTAAAACCGCCTATGATCAAAGAAAATTTCCCAGATTTACTGCGTTTCCCACCTTGTCACAATCATATAAAAACATGAGAATGTAAATTCACGTTTCACAACACTTTCACCTAAAACCAATATGACACCACAAGAATAGCACCAATGTAAGTATTAAATACTGGGTTGAAAATTTATATTTACTGTATTTTTTCCAATCAGCATATGTTTTATGTGTTATACCCAGGCCTTGAACATGACCCGAATATAGGTCGAAACGTCGGCAAAAACATGAAAAAGGTGTTTTTCTAAACTACCTTCTTCACCGATCCTCACAACAAATATGTATCTATACTTATAAGAAGAATCCATAGTATTTTCCAATTCTGGAAATAATATCAGACATGTACGTCCCGAATTCATTTAGTAAATTTTACTTAACGGTAAAAACAATAACGCCGATCAATGTTGTTGAACAACCCACTTTAATAAAAATGAAAAAATGGAGTTTAATAAAGAGCAGAATGTATTCTAGGGCTCTCCTAATTTCACGTTTTCCCTTCTTTTTTCAAGATTCTGATAAATCCAGCAAATACGATATATATTGAAAGTTAACTTCAAAACTAGAAGGTTCATATAATTAACGACTTACCGCAAAGACTGAATCAATCAATTTATCAATCCGACTTACCTGAAACAAAAATACATACAACATTATTATAAACTCATAGAACAATAATACATTAAAGGCAACATTATATTTTTATTCATTTTAACTGGTATAACTCTTTTACTTATATATATGTTTCTGGGAATATATGTCTAATACATTTTAACTATTTCGGTGGAGCAAATAATATAAGAAATAGGGTTATAAATTTGTTATATTATTAACTAAATACCCATTTAATACCTCTTTCTATGAAGACATTAAAAATTAAAATTTTCATCCGGGAAAGGGATAAAATTTTCTTAATGGGTGTATTTCGCAAGACCAATAACAGTTAAAAATAGCTATTGAAATGTCGTTCTTGCCAGAACAAGGAAAACATCCAGAATAAGGAAAAAATCATTTTGAGAACTGACGTCAAGAAAATCTTGTCTCTCGTTAGCTTCGAAAATTTCGATTTATATCCGTTGCTTTTCCACAAATTGGTCGAGTTGATAAACCTACATGACGAAATTGAAGCTAATTCTTAGAATTAATTAAGGTTTTTTTTTAAGTTGAGATGAAAAAAAGCTAATGGCACGAGAGGGATTCGAACCCACGACCTTCGGCTTGATACGCCGCTGCTCTACCACCTGAGCTATCGTGACCTCGATCCACTCGGACAGCAACTCCCCATCTCAACCCCACCTTATGAGTTTTCCCTCCTTTTGCCATTTTTCAAATGTCGTGTAATCGGTTTGGATTCTCGACGACAAGTGAAATGGCGACGGAGAGCTTTAGTGAAGTGTACTTCAGTTAATTCATTAAATTCACTAATTTCGTGGTCCGCTTGACCAATTAAACATTACAATTAATTAAGGTTTTTTTTTTATAGTTGAGATTAAAAAAAGCTAATGGCACGAGAGGGATTCGAACCACGACCTTCGGCTTGATACGCCGCTGCTCTACCACCTGAGCTATCGTGACCTCGATCCACTCGGACATCAACTCCCCATCTCAACCCCACCTTATGAGTTCTCCCTCCTTTTCAATTGTCGTCGAGAATCCAAACCGATTACACGACATTTGAAAAATGGCAAAAGGAGGGAAAACTCATAAGGTGGGGTTGAGTGGGGAGTTGATGTCCGAGTGGATCGAGGTCACGATAGCTCAGGTGGTAGAGCAGCGGCGTATCAAGCCGAAGGTCGTGGGTTCGAACCCCTCTCGTGCCATTAGCTTTTTTTCATCTCAACTAAAAAAAAAACCTTAATTAATTGTAACGTTTAATTGGTCAAGCGGACCACGACATTAGTGAATTTAATAATTTTTAGAATTGTAAATTACGTTATTACAAATCCTCCCACTGGACACGGGCCCAACAAGAAATATTTGCAAAGAATGCATATGCGGCAATCGGGTTCAGAACGTGGATCATCTCTTGTTCCAATGCATATGCTGGACGCAAAGAGAGCAAATCTGATACGGCACCTCCTGTTGAATGGCTCGGACTGGCCGTGTACTGGAATCCACCTCCTCAGAGAAAATGATGTAACAGTGTTTGAACAATTCGTTAAAATTTGTAACTTGCGGGAAATGAACATTATATAATCATAATTAAGTTTAAATTAAATTTCATAAATAAGATGTGTAATGTAAATGTGTCTATATTACATGTAATACAATAGAGGTTCATGTAGAAAATAAATGAATAAATAAATAAAAAATTACTTTATTACACACAATCCAATTTCATCCACATCACAAAATCTTTTAAGAGGTTATCTTAATGAGTCAATCTGCTATCGCGCTCAAGTTTCCCGTATGAAAATAGCGTGAAATCCTTCCATTTTTGATACGTCGGGCGTAGAGAGTTGCTTTTATTCCATTCATCTTTAGCAATTTTTTTTTTTTTTTTTTTTTTTTTTTGTTAAGGACAGTATCAATTAGAGAGAATGTACTTTCCCTGGTTCTATCTACACTAGTACAGCAAACAGGTTGAGCTTCATAGTCTCTAAGATACTAACCATGCAAGTAATGCTTCTGCAATATAAAAGACACTGACAAAAAATCCTCATACGATCTAAGGTGCTCTAAAAACCACGTAAAAAGTCACATCGTAAACATTACGAGAATGACTTCAAAACCTCCAAAACCAGAGAAGATCGAACAATATATTAATTTTGAATAAATATACAAAAGTCAAGGCATAAACGAATTTTGCAAACTATCTGGCTAGAGAAGTATTCGCAAGACCAACTATAGACCCTATAATTGGATAAAAAAAACTCTTCTATTAAAGAATGGTCAACACAAAACAAAAACCAAAAGAAATAACGTAACTCTTGATGTGTCAAACGTAGTAAACTCAATGCCAATGAAGATATAATTAATGGTGTCAAGATGACCAGGAAAAAGAATTACATCAACACAGTCATTTCTTCATGAAAAAAAAATCAAGTCAGTTGATCTGATAAGAAGTGCAGTGCTTAAGGAATGCCAAATATTTCCTTCCTCTGTATCACCAATAGGACTGTTTCACATTACTCTAATTGTCCTCTCTAGGGATTTCAGAGGAACTAAACAAAATTTATCTCTCTAGATTACTGATTTCAATGTTTCCATACAAAACTGGAAGCGTTGGCGAATGTGTGCATGTTGATGTGCTCCTGCTGAGGTTGGAATAGAGAAGGAATTAGACGTATTATACACATCAGATTGGAAAATATTTACAAGTAAACTTGGTGGAAGGGAGTAGTAATGCGATAGCAGACAACTTGGCAAAGGAAGAATCAAGAGAAAAGAATGCAGATATAAGCTAATAGAAGACAGATTTTTCTTGAACAGAAATTTATGAGCGATAAGTGAGAAGAAGGACGAAGAAGTAAGACGATGTGGGGTACAGGAAAGTAAACTTTATGTAAACATTGATTATTCAGAGATCGTGAGATGCGGTCTGGTGTGACATAGGTTTTAGAAAAACATTTTCTTTATCGTGCCAACGTTTCGATCTTTACTGAGATCATCTTCAGGGCTCAAAATGTCGTGTTGAGAGTGCCCACTCACGACAGACAAGAATGACATATCTACACGAAAAACAATCACTTTGAGCCCTGAAGATTATCTCAATAAAGATGGAATCGTTGGCCCGGTAAAGAAAATGTTTTTCTAAAACCTAAGTCACACATACGCATCAAGGTCTAACTGCAATCATCGAAAAGACCAGACGTTTCATAAAACTTTTTTTAAAGGAATTATATTGCCTAATTAGAGCATGTACATCGCATCAAAAAGCTCTTCGATAATTATTATTCGGTAATGGATCATCTTCGTAAAGACCGTCCGCTTCAAGCACGATTCAGAAGCAACCTTCATCAAAAAATCAAGGCATAGTAACCTCTGGACAAAAGTTTCGCCATAAACCTAATAATTTCAAAAATATATACTTCCACTTTTTACAAAATTTTAAATTTTTTCAAAATTTATTTTACTTTTAACAAAATTTATTAGTCTAAACAAAAGAATGATTACACTCGGTGTTTTATAAAATGGGTTTACGATGATGGTGATAAATATGTTTTCACAATAAAGGAAAAGGGAAGTTTGTTCATTATTTTTATTTCATGCCTTGGTAGAATAATTAACAATAATCGTTAGGTCTGTTCGTAGACATAACAAAATAAGGGTTTGAGGAATTATCAGCAAAGATGTGTAAAATTATTGATATTTGGTGAATTATAAACCTACAGTATGAATTATCAATGTTTTCCATTAAATATACAAGAGAAAGCTAGAACTTCCACTAAATTTTGAGATGGCAATAATAGAATCGCGAGGTCGCCTTGTGTTGCCAAGGATTTATAGAAGATGGCAGTGGGTGGATTGTCGCAGGCATAATTTATCGTTTGGCTGTGCAATGCAATTAAGACCGACCGCCCGGAAACTGTCTGGAGCTTGAATTCAGCTGTTTTAAGCCGGGCAACAATGAGGAAAAAAGTGTTTTATTTAAAACCGAGCCAAGAAATATTAGAGGCGGAACGAAGAAAATCTTTTTACCTACGCTGTACACAATTAACCCGTTTTCCTGTTTTGTTCTATAAATAACGTTCAACCCAAAAAGAAATCTAATCATTGTTTTAAAAGTAAGTACGATTAAAAGAAAACTTAAGCTCACAAACTTTAATTGTGTACACATTTTTATTTCTTGTTTTTCTTATAGTACAATGTTTCATCTTTTCCTTAGTACCATGATCTTTTTCAGTATCAGTAGTCTATGCAACAACCCAAACCAAATTATTTAACACATTCGAAAGTTTAGATTCTAGGGTTCCTTCATTTTAGTAAAACAGGAGAAACTCAAATTACAATGCGTTGCGCTCAGGAAAACTATTTTGTGTGAAAGAATAAGAGCTGTTACGTTTCATAAATCTTTTTTTTTCTTTTTTTTTTAAGAAATTGCATTACTTAAAAAGAGAATTTTCATCGCATTAAAAAGCTCTTCAATAATTATTATTCGTTAACACAATTATATTTGGTTATTAGATTAAAGCCGCCCATTCTTTAGATTTATTTTCTAAGCTTCACCGCCCAGCCAGCCCTCCGACCATGATGTAATTAAGTTATGTTACAGTGATAAAAAAAAATGAAATAATTATATGCAAGTACATAATAAAAGTGTAATTTGGATATATCAATAAAGATATTTTATTTCGATAAAAATAAATTTTATAAATGTATGTAGCACAAAAACACACACCCAAACGCACACTAATATTTAAAAAAAAAAAACTACAAATACAGTTATGCAAACAATTGTTTACAAAATGTATGTACTTGAGAGAAAGACTGTTCCATTGAGATAGTCGTACAGATAACATCGTGGAATTTTGCTCCCTGTTAAACCTGCTAGTTTATGTAGTTTAAGTTCGAGTCTCAACCCGTTCTTCACTACCTCAATCAAGTAGGACCGTTCTCTTATCTTCTACTTCTTCTCCGCCGATTGTTTTCTCTTATTAATTGTGTAAAAGAGAACGCAATTGGAGGGGAAAAGACGNAGCAATGGCTGGCTCCTCAAAGCATGTGTCCTACCGGTGCAGTGCTGGCATTAGTGCTAGTGTTGTGCTGTGTGATATTTCATGCATGTGTACATATTTGTATAGTATACAATTCTGTATAGGTAACAAATAAATAAATTAAATTAAAAAAAAAAAAAAAAACTTGAGAGAAAAATTAACTATTTTAATAAATTATAAAGAACCCTAACAATATTAATGTGATAATCGGTTAAAAAAAAAGGTTTATGAGAGAAAAAAATTATTATCTTTTAAATCGTAAGCTTTCTTGGATCAGGTATATTCCAGATAATATTCTTATTCATTCTTGACGCAAAAAATTAACACTGTTTTGTTTTTTTATGTTAAGCTATATTTCACAAATCAGTGAATAAAGTGTTGTATTTTTTTAAATGTTTAATCACAAGGGGAACTTAGTAGACAATACATTAGTCCAGTTAAAGAAGCAAGTCTAACTCTCCTAGAAGTAAACATTAAAATTTTAAATTAATACTCACAACTTCGTTTCCCCTAAAGAAAAACCGATACTAAAAATTTGAGAATTACATTTTTAAAGAATTTTAAAGGAATATCGACTCAAGCAACATTCGCCAACTGGGTCAAAACGATTTAGGTGGAAGACCTTTATCTTTGAAACGTTTTCTACACAGTGATAATAGCTATTGTTTGCAGCAAGACCCAAGTTTCTGGATACTGTCAGATTCCTTCCAAGTGAAAAGGAACGCAAATTGTTTATCTTATAATTATCTCGCTCTTACAATAAAAATCCCTTCCCATTTAATATGTAGTATTTAACAAGCTATTTTCTTTTATTATATCACGAATAGGATAATCTGAACAGAAATGTTATATTGAAAGGGAGAGATATGTTCAAATGTGTAATTCATTTGATTTTTTGGAAATTATTTAATGATGATACATTAAAATGACGATGTATCAACCCAATAATTTGTCCCAAAAGGACCTAATATTCAAGAGCCACTAAGGTTCCAGATATAATTAATCACAATAAATAAAAATGGAAATTAATAGTGCAATTAAAACGTTATTGTGAGTGGTAAAAAATAAAGACTTAAAGTCCCTGTCATACAAGCTTTGAGTTCAATTAGCCACATGATCGAGGTGTTTGTTTACAATATTTGATCAATTCAATTAATAAGAGAAGTACTAGGGTAACGACTGGAATCGAACCCAGGGTCTTGACTAATACGAGAATCGTCCTACAATGTCACTGTATTAATAATTAATAATTTTATAACGTCAACAGACAGATAAAATCTAATTACTAATTAACGATATTTGATTTGATTTTAAGAATACAATACTTATTTGAGATGGTTGGCAAGTACCAGTCGCTTAAAATTAATACGAATAACTATCACTTTAAAGACACAACGAATAATAATCTCTTTAAAGTTATACAACTTAAAGTGAAGTTAAAAGTAGCTAATGTAGGCATAAGTATATAACTAAAGTAAGACCAACTATTTAGCATAAACAAGATCTTAAGATAAGGAACAGAATAGTTGTCATAATGTTTAAAATGCACACTTTCGGTAATGAAGATTTAAAAAACGCTAAATCTTCAGTGATCAACAGGTCTAGATCCTTAATAAACAGGTAGTTCTCAAACTGCTCCTCTAGTAGATGGTAGACCATTTGCAAGCTTTGGCAAAACTGAATACCATTTGATCCAATCATATTTACGTATTTAAAGAGGTGAATGGTCCAGTTAAATGATAAACAACAATTTTCCCGAAGTTCTGTTAACATCCCGTAAGTAACATATTTTAATAGATGATCGTGCAAACTAAAAAACTCGATATAATTGATATCAGCTTTCTTAACTTTTTTTTATTAAAAAGAAGTTACAAGCTACCATTACCACTACGCGATAGTCGATCCAAACCTCAACTACTGCCAAAGATTGACATAAACCATGATTGTAAATCCTATAGACTTATGGAATAGAAGTCTAGAGGTCAACCAAGCATTCTAACGTTGTGTATATCCAACGCTTTCAATCAAAAGTTCCGAAAATTTATTAACCACCTTTGTTTCTATTAAACCTCACAGAACACCTGACCTTAGTTATTCAATTTGTTAGAGAAGTAACGAAAGCCAATTACACCAAATTCAATCCAATCCTGCACATCCCAATAACCTGATCTGTTCTACTACCACCCCCGATAATCCTCTCCGTCAAATGAAACAGCTACCTGAAAACCTAGTGAAATTAGAGTGTTGAAAAATGAAATTTTGCTTATTTTCTTGAGTACAATCTTTTTATTTCTATGTTTTAGAAATCGCACAATTGGTTAATTTGTTCCCACTTGTCTTACAGTTCGTTTTTGTTCTTTTCAATTGGCTATTTTACTGTCGCAATTAATTTACATGTGAAAAAACAAGAAAAAACCTTTAGAACAACAATTCGCTGGCTCCCGAGAATTTGGTTCTGATGTAAAATTAATTTAATTACTATAATTACTGAACTGCAGAATACTCTTATTGTACCCCATGAGAAGGTAGTAAGATATGTAAATGAGTTAATGGCGTATGCGTCAACATAGCAGGTAAGTCAAATTAAATTAACCATCAAGTCTGGGCAATTAGAAATTGTCGTTGTATGGTGAATGTATGTGCGGCTTGAAAATATTGGCATGGCGATGTACGATATACCCATATTCCCAATACAGAGATAAGCCCCGCATTTAAATATTTCTGCTGATTAGGCTCTACCTATTCCAGCAATATATTTTTTTTTCCAAGCGACGGCCACATTACCATGAAATCGTTTCCTCCGGCCCGTAAAAATAGCCCGCTACTTCATCCAAAAGCACGAATGTAATTATTCTAAAGCTATTATTTATCGGTGGATTGCGTGAGACGGAGGGCACGAGAGGGCGTGGACGCATCAACCCGGTTCGCTGATGTTCTCCTCGAAGGTGTTTTCCTTGTTTTTTCCACATTACGACTTCCAGGAATTGCCGTTAACGATGGTAACCCTGGTTTCATGACCGAATCCCGTTGAAAGCCACATTCTCGCCTTTTATGCCATCGAATCGCTTTTTAAAGCACGCGTTACATTCTTAAAAACGGGAAAGTCAAATAAAAAATATTAAGGGGCAACGCATTTTCAACATAAACCGGCCTCTGAGGCAGAAACACCTCTTTGTTTCCTGGAAATAAAAATGTATTCCGGTAGTTTTATCGGGTGCCAATTTATTAAAGGGTGTTGTTGTTTTATTTAACACCGGGCCGAGGCGAAGAAGGCAAAAAATACGTTTACCTTAATTCAAGGAGGCTGTTGAAATTATGAATTGCCCTCGCCGTTGGACAATGAAACGGAGGGGTCAGGTTTTTATGCTGCCTCGAATAAAGTCGGGGCTAGTGGAGGGAGCAGCAACCAGCCAGACCAAGACTTTTTCGAGGTAATACATCAAAAGCAGTGGACGTGGACTGTGCAAAATTAAATCTGACACACATGGCATGTGCCCTAAGATAAAAAATAGTGACGGAGTTGAGAGAGGGCGCCAGGCAGAGTATTCATAAAACGCCACCGTATTTAAATAATTGCCTCGCCGGCTCTCCGTTTTGAGTCCGTAATTTTTCCCATTCACGTTTACGTCAATTGCAGTTTTGTCCGTTTTTATCATCTAAATTCCCTCAAGGTTTGTACAAGAGGAAGGGAGGAAAATAAACTTTGAAGATAATAGGAATTGCTAAACAGGGATTATAAGTTTGGAGGAATAATTAAACGTTTGCTAGGAGTTTTCGAATCTAACTCGTCTGATTTAGACCATAAATTTCACATTTCAATTCGCTACTCAACTACCTTTTTCTTTTTTAGTGCATCTCCTAATAAGCAGAATAATCAATTTAACAAAAATATTGCCACATTAATTATTCTTTCAAAATGTTAATATAGGATTATGCAAATTACTTTAAATCAAATTATTCTACTATTTTCCGTGGACTCCTTGACAAGTACTGCTCGACGGTTAACTCGCAGTTTTAACGCTACATTAAATGCCTTTAACATTAGTGAGGATAAATGCTTATTTAAGTTAAGTTCTTTATTATTGTTAGATAAGGATAATATTACAGAAAGCATGTTTACTTTTTGTTTAAACTCATTGTTAAAATATTAAATACATTTGTTAACATTGGGACTCGCAGTTTAAAATATAATTTTGTACATATCAAAGAGATAAACGATCATTTTTTACACGTTTTAAACTAAATTCAACACAAATACTTTGTTATCATTGTTTCCTAATTTCAGCAGTTTATGCAAATTATATTTAAAAGCGTTTTTCGTCCACCAACCCTTCATACGTGCCTCTTAGTTATGTAAACGATTTATTAATGCAATTCAATCAGTCAGAAATTATGAATGAATAATAATCGAAAGTTATTGCTGAACTAAGTTATATGTATTTCTATTTCCCTCTTGGCAGATGTTGTATTTCGGCATTATCACCAATTTCAGAGATCAGCGCTAGTTGTGGCTGTTTTTCTGTCTTAATAGGATCATGTAAATGTAGAATGGATTGGGGTTTTTGTTGCTTTATTATTCCCTCAATCAGTGTTTTTGCGGTTTGGGACAACAAAACTCCTGCTTTTCACGATATTGGATCGATCTCGTCCATTTTTAATATTCCTTAGAAAATAACGTGCGGGATGTTGATATAGACCCGAAGGAATGACACCCCCGCTTAGATACCCCCGTTAAGACAGATGCTCAGGAGATCGTCGCTTTTCAACCAACACGGTTACGGACCAATGACCTCACATACTAATTGTGTATATAGACAAAGAGGACGACATTTTCGTCAGAACATTCTTTCCCAAGAAAAATTAACACAGTGGGTAATCTATCTGATACAGCGATCAAACTAAGTGATAATAAGTTCAATGAGGTATATACAAATGAGATAAAGAATTTGCGGAAGAAAAATGGATATCATTATCAATAGTTAATAAACTGATATACTAAACGACAAATGTACCGGTTGTCTGAATTGTTAGTCCGCTAACGGATGTGAACAGATATCTAATAAAATAAACACGTTCGTAAAGAATAAATGTGTAAACTTCAAAAACAATTAACATATTAAACACTAAGAAAGAGGAGGAAATTCATCACAAAGCGAAATAAGGAATCTCATTCAATTCATATGTTTTATTCATAAAAAGTAAGGGCAATCCAACTACATATACGGTCAGAAAAACATTACTTAGAGAAACGATGAAATTGCCTAATTATGAATTGTAAAAAGGTAAAAGTAGACCAGTATAGCAATGAAAAATTCACGTTCAATTTTTATAAGGTGAAAATCATGGCCAGGAACCACATTTAAACCGTAGACTTACTTAATATTAATATGGAAAGGCGTAATTGCGTGTTGTACATTCATTAACAAATTAAAGCAATAATTAGTCATTATTATGAAATAATATCAAACACGAATAAGTCAAATTTTGAACGCCGTTATAGATCAACGTTTAAAAAATTAAGAAAGTGTTAATAATGTTATCAAGCGTGAGAAATCGACACAAAGAAAAAGATTTTGAAGGGAAATATTACCTTTGCCCACAACGCAGGCGCGAATTTGACAATTACCTGTTCATCGCCGCATTGCGTTTTCATAAAAGAAAAGTTGGGCCATTTATTATATTTTATTGCTCTAACCCGATACCCCTACGACAAGGCGAAGAGGGTTATATTTTCGCCTTCTCCTACCCTAGTGGGAATAGAAATGATTTTCTTATCCTTTTTATAGAGCATTATACGAATAAAAAGGAAAACGCTGGGTCTTTACGAGAAGGTATTCTTAGAATAAAAAGCTCATATAATAATTCAAACTAAGTAGCTGTTTTAATTTAGGAAATCGTTATTGCTATTCATCTTTATTTCGTAAACGCACACCTGGAAAAAATAATCGAACGAGTTATCCCATAAAAAAGCCCCTTTAAGTAAGGTCAACTATTATCTGAACCATTTTACGGCAGGTTCATTTATCAAACGTGAGAAAGCGACAACGGAATAGAACATTTCCGCAACACTACCGTCGACATTTTTTTTCGAAACTGTAACGCCGGGTCATCAATCACAAGCTGGAGAGATAAACCATGTGAAGAGTGGAAGGCTTAATCTAGCACACCTTGGTACCATTAGCAAATGTGACCGATTAAACCCGATATGTTGACGGTGATTAAGGTCTACTGAAAACACAATGCCTGCAAATGCAACTTTTTGGAGAATTTCTTATAAAAATGATTATTCAGAAATTGTGAGATGCGGTCTGGTGTGATGTAGGTTTCAGAAAAACATTTTCTTTATCGTGCCAACGTTTCGATCTTTATTGAGATCATCTTCAGGGCCTGGAATTTACAAACATTGTTTAAATTTAAGAAAAACATATAGGATGTGGAAAAAAGTGAATTTATACAATGCAAATAAATATTTTTTTAATATTCAATCAAAGAATTTCTACTCATACTTCATACTTTGATTGAATACAAAAAAAATTATTTATTTGAATTGTATAAATTCACTTTTTCCACATCTTCAATGTTTTTGATAAATTTAAACAATGTTTGTAAATCCCAGGCCCTGAAGATGATCTCAATAAAGATCGAAACGTTGCACGATAAAGAAAATGTTTTTCTGAAACCTACATTACACCAGACCGCATCTAACGATTTCTGAATAATCATCGACAAACGGTCACTAATCCCACATTTCTTATAAAAATATTTTATCGTCCATTCTGGTCCTATGCCTTCGTAAGAAAGGTAATACCCAGTGTAAATTAGCGAAAAAATTTACATAATTTATTAACTTCGAAGCTAAAAGAAATTTATGTTTTAAAAGTTAAAATAACATACTAAATAACTTAGGTTAAAATTAACGCAAAAAAACACTCGTATCACTTAGCAAACATTGAATTAAAACATAACTACATTAATAATAGAAAAATCCCATTCACTTTAGAAATACAATTCCCTATGTAAACTGGCCGCTTTTCTAGAAGTTCTTTCATTTTTCTTCCTAAATAAGCTTCAATGAAATGAACTCACAATTTCTCTGTGCCCTAAAAAATTATTTCTATGAAAAATTCAACCCGAATTACTCTATATAAACTGATTTGAATAAGGAGCGGCATAAACAAAAATACGCAACAGAAAGTCTAACAACATAATTAGACAATACGATCGGATCTGTGCAAGAAAATGTAAAATACACCATTGCGAACTTAAAACCTCCGGAGTACTTCTCTTCTTCTCGCATCTCACGATGGCTAAATAAATAAAAAATGTTTTTGTGGTGTATATATACCAAACGTCTAGTTTGGTCGGTTTCAATCATTTTTTCCTTCGTATCCTAGCAGATTAGGTTTCTCAGACATGTTTCGGATTCTTATCATATTCAGTTTTTGGTCAGATATGTCATGATCGGAAACAGTCTAACTACAAAAATTAGGAATTGGTTGTTGCAATTTAAACGTTTTTTTTTACAAGGGCTCGCAACAGCAGAGGTTATATCAACCCTAGGAGTGTCGACGTTTTTGAGAAAAGCCTTTGCAGTGCCGCTGTGTTCGAACCCGGGACCTTTATCTTACAGTTAAGCTTCGTATCAACGCCTAAACCTTTGCGGACCCCGACGCCCTGAACTTTTGTTAATACTTTTTTGTAAACCATTGCAGTATTAAAAGCCAAAATAAGAAAGAACACCGTTTTCCAAAAATGCTTTTTCACACAATGATGTAAACATTTCTAAAACCGCCGAGGAACAAAACCGCGATTATAAATCTCAAAATCGTCGCTTTCTCAAGAACAAGAGGGCGAAATCGACAGCGCTTTCCTATTGGGTTGTCCGGAAAATAATGCAGGATTTTGGTATTAAACAAAAAAAAAGAAACTAGTTACTTTAAAGCAATGTTCTTTAATCAAAATAATTTCCCATNGTAATCCTGTAAACGTAAACAGAATATTTTATATAGATTTTTTTTAATGAAAACTTAAAATCCTGCATTATTTTCCGGACAACCCGATAGAATGAAGTAGTTCCGGTCTTAATTTTCAGAAATGGTGTCCCGCTTGAGAATTGACGAGTGAAAGAGAAAATAGACAACTTTTTCAATTAAATTTCATAATTTATAGCCCGGGGTACTGAGTTGGCTGTGGGAGAGAAGAAAAGACAGGCCTGCGACATAACTCTCCAACTCCGGGCGCAACATTGACACGTCTGTAATTGAATCGGAAACTAGAAAGAGGGGTTGAAACCGTCTATAAATTATCGTAATCTCTGATTAAGATCCGTTTGCCGACTAGAAGGAGGACACGTAGAATATTTGCGATTTATTGCGGTGGGAAAAATTAAAATTCAATGTACGACGTTCGTACCGGTCAATTTGAACGACAAAGAGTGAAAAACACGTACGATCACGCTCTGATTTAAGTCAGCAAAGCACATGATTATATTATAGAGGAGTGATTGCACCGAGCACCTAATTGATTTGCCTTCCCTTGATGTACGTATAGTCGGTTAACCCATTCATCTTAACGTTAGGGTATAACTGCTGAAATAAGTATCAATAGTTAAACAGGGATAAAGGTTTCATTTTAGCGTTTAAAATATCTCTAACAAAACAGAACATAATACTTATATGTAATTCACAATTGAAATTCCATGGGCTAAGCCAGGATTCGTACCTCACTTAACTACTTGGGCACGTCTTATTTGTCGCGTATATATCGAGTCCAGCAATTAGGGTATTTTGACGTAAAATCGTTATAAATGACAGTAATGGCATTATTTAAAAGTAGTTTTCATTTTAAGTATAAATATATAGCAAGACAATAAATGGCACCATGATGTCGGTTCTATTTGTAAATATTTGAAGAATTTTTCATCCTCGCAAAAACTACATGTACCTTTTTTCCTTTCATACCTGTCAAATAAAATAAATACATTTATAATGAATTTAGGTGGGCCCAAGTTTACCAGAATACCACTGTAATGAATAAATCATTGTTAAACGTCAACTTGTACGAAATATATTGACTATAGGTGACCACCATGTGACAAAGGACGTCCGATTTCTATTTGTCACCCTAGCAGTGCTGACTTCGAATTTTTAGAAATTACCTTAGAGATTCGTTAAGAAAAATGTTTCTGGCCCATTAAGCTATCAAGTATGACAGGAATTGGGAACGTCGGTGGCTGCACGGTTTACGCGTTGACGGTAAGGTAAAGGTCCCGGGTTCGAATCCAGCGGCTCTGAATTCGAACCTGGCATACTTACAAATGTGCACCCCGGAGGTTGATACGTCCTTTGGTGTTGCGAAAAAAAGTGAAGCCATTGAGCGCATTGTGGGAATCGGGCGGATAGGAGAACTCGATATTCAGGTTAATAACTGTTAAATTTTTATGCATGCTACTGAAGAGGAAAAATGGCGATGTGATAATATAAAAATTCTAAAATCCTTCATCATAATTTAATATTGGATTTTTGTTTATTTAATACAGTTATTAATTCTTTCTTATTATTTATACGTCTTTATTATTCATTTTCTTTTACAAAAAGTAACGATAATGTACAAAAAATAATGTAAAGACACTTTTTATTATATATTAATCAACTCTTCAAATTCTTTTAATTGGTTTAATTTGGTAATAAAATGTTTTATAATCTAGGTTTGGGTTTTTTCTGTGAACTAAAATATCAATCTATGCATTCCGAGCCCCGTCCTTGCTCCTTTCAAAGGTACAATATTTTTTTATATCTACATATACTTCTTTTTATTAAAACAAATTAATTTGTAAGTTTACCTACTTTTTTTTATTTCGATTTATCAACATATTCTATTCAGCGAAAATAACAACTATGTACATAAACATTGATTTCTAACTGTATTAATAAAACAGAAGTATTTGTGGATAAAAGGTATATTGTAGCTTTAAATAGGGGTACTAAGGAAATTTATTCTACGAAAGGAATATAACCATTATATTAAGATAACGTTTTCCTTATATTTAAACCATATTAAGTTATTAGAGAGTGTAAGCCTTGGTTCGTATTCTACCTTGTATTATCAGCCACAAATGGGGCTTCAAATGCCACGGTAAATCTCCAACTTAGGTCGAGATTACGTCCTCTGATGATCTGACAAAGGCCGAAACCAATGTCGAAGAATAAGAATATGCACAAAGATCACAAAGAAAGGGCCAACTTTATGCCATTTTAACCTTGTGACCCTGACACCGTCAATCCATGTGGCATTGTTTTAATCAAATTATTTGGGGCTGGACGGTCAACGAATGAGCGCAGTGGACCATAGTAGTTTATATTTTAGAAGATTAAAGTGATATATTACATTAATTTATTATTAAAACCATTTTAATGTACGAACAATTCTTAAAGATCTCTTAATTTATTACCAATTATTACCGTTATATTCGCATTTATAATTATAATTACATTTTCAAATATGGTTATTAAAACTTCATATCGACATTAAAATGGTAATAATACTAAAATGATTAGGCCGTAAATGAAATGCACTAGCTTTCTCATTAAAAAATAAATAACTTTTAATGGGAGGCATATTCCTTTAACGAAAAAAACGATAGGTTCGTAAGAAAATAGAGAACCAATTGAATTGTTGTCCATTTTAAAGGGCAACCCCAATGTTTTAAGAACATAAAATTAACAAGATTCATAACACCAATTAAACTGCATATAACAGAAAAACAACAGCTATAGTTTAAATTATATGAAGTAGTAAACAACATTAGTGTTCGAACAATTTTTAGAGCATAACGTAGTTTTATCAGGTTGTTTTGTACATCAAACCTTTCAGGAGTTCGGAAGTTGTTCTTATGTCCTGACGTACGATCGTAGAAAAGAGAGCTAAACTCATTTCCTTCGGAGGATCAGTTTTTGAGACGAATAGGTCGTCTTATAACTTGGCTTTACAACTCGACTACCCGGGAAGAAACTAAACGTATGGCCATTTGAGTTTCTCGCGCTAACTTCTACAGTTTTCTAACTTTGTTTTTCAATTACGTTTCTATCGGTTGATTGCCATCCTTCCATGTAGAATTGATTATTTTACGATTTTGTGACGACGTGGTGACGCGTCGCGCGCGGTGATGTTTCTCAATTTTAGTGCAGTAATGTATGAATTCGAAATCACATAGGATATATGCAGAAATATTTACTCAAATTTGCAAAACCGGCTCTAATATTAATTTTACGGGATGTGGATTGGGTAAGAATTATGATTTTTTAATATTTTCATATCGCAAATGAGATGGCAAGCCCTTTAACAACCTCTAAACAGTAATTACCAGATTTTGTGGAATTAATTATATTTAATCTGTGTTTTTATCAGTTTTTCAATTTAACAAATCCATTATTCCGTTATATAAACAAATAATCAATTAAAATTTTATCAATTTAACATAATTTTTTAATGCCTTGTTAACTTTTATTGGATACAATAATATCACTTTAAGATACCGATACGTCAACCCAATATCGTTATTTATAAACTTAATAACCAACGGAATATTATACATTTCAACTGCAATTTAATTAATAAATTAATCCATTATTTTTCGGGGTCCGACTGACCAATAACTTCTTTCAATTAATGTATGGTATTGGTTGAAATGAAAACGTTAGTATCACGAGAGGGATTCGAACCCACGACCTTCGGCTCCCCCATCGTGACACTAACTTTTTCATTTCGACCAATACCTTACATAAAGGGTAATAAATTAATCTCAAAAAAACTAATAGCTGATAAAATTTTATTTCAATTTATAAAATACTAAATAATATACATAGCACTAATATAAAGAAATGTACAATATAAATAAAATGCTAAAAATATAAATTTATCTATATATGACTATTGTTTGTAAAAAATAAGATGATTTGTTTTATAAGCATTCTTTACTAACAAGAATATTCGAAAAGTATTAATTCAAAAACACAAAGATCAGTATAAAAAGTTTCCCGTTCTAGAAACGGAAAGCAAGCATATTCAAAAAAACTTATTAAGCTATTAATTAAGTTAAAAAACACAGTAAAAAATTGTTTGGCCTACGCCTAATATAAAATCGAGTGATTGATTATCATAAGCTCAACTCCACACACGTTTGCACATGCATGCACATATGTAAAATTGATCTTATAAGGCATCTCGGGATTGGAAGTCCGGGGTCAGGCCTATTCGTCCCGCCACCGAAGCTCATGGACCACAAATAGCTATTTTTTGCAAAGCTATCTCCCCCTCCCAACGCAAGCAGCCTTTAAAGCTGCATATACTCACATTAGTTCATAAAGACACTATTTTCTATTTACATACCATACACTCAATTAGGGTGGTGAAGTACTCGATATTCTCTCTCATCGTATATACATATATGTATAACTAATCTGATTGGATGGTCGATGAGGTTACGAATATTCCACCACTGGCCACCACACACTACAGATTCACGTTAACCAATAGGATAAATGAGGTAGATATCAGTATTCCTGTAAACCTAAGCATGGGGGAAAATACATAATAACGTGGGCTAGCACGATTCTCGTATCAATCTTTCCTACATCCTCTCTATTAAGGAGCCTTGGAATGATAAACATCAATTAAATGGGACTCATCGAGCAACCTTCTGTACATACCGAACACACACGCGGGTTTTCGGCCCCACGGTATGTGCTCACTTGACAACCGAGTATGGCATATTCTTAATCGGGTGAGGATGATCACTTTTCCAAAATTCAGGTACTCCTGCAGTAACCAATGGAACGTGCTCTTCAAACGTAAGAGTTTCTCTAATTACATGTATATAATTCTTGTTGAAAGAATGAAGAAAAAATTGAAGATAAGTGAACATTTCTATTTGAAAATTAAATCAATAGGATTTCAATGATTACATTTATTGTAATCTTATTTTATAATTTCTTTTGTGTACGGTCTTTGAAGAGTAGAATATAAAACATTTCCAAACACAGTTTTTGTTATAGTTCTGTAAATTAGGACAATAGTACATCCCGCTTTTGGGGTTATGCTGGTGGCACTAATTAGGAAAAAAGCTGGCCTCTGGCTTTTAACGAGGGTTAATCATTATAATGTCCCCTCATCCAGTGAACCCTATCAGGTCGATAACGCACTGACTGGGTCTTGACCAACAATTTAATTTGTTTTACAGTTAGGTCAGATATTGGTTTGACGGCTGGTGAACAAAACGCGTTTGACAAATTAGGACTGCCTCTCCAGTCGGTTACTATCTACCGTTCTTCCCCTCAATTTCAATTCAATTGGGCCGTAATGAACGATAACCGAGAATCGGAGGGAAATGAAGACAATTGCAGCGATTTTCTCCTTCACACTCAAGTAAATTTTTATTATTTCCACATCGTCAACCGGAAGACCAAAATTTGTACATTATTTATTTATCTTATTGTTAGTTTTCAAGAAACCTTAACGTTGGAAATACTACTAGTTTTATTGACAAAGTCACAATATTCTCTGTGGAGTATGTTTATCATTCTCTTAGAATTATTACACCCGGATAGTTCAATGGGAATTAGTGCCACTCATTATTCATAAAGTGATTTCACTATCGGATAAATATTGGATATAATTTTGATCGCTTGGAAATTTACAGTAATTCCCCGCACATCTATCGTGTAAACGTTTTGATGAAAGGAAGACGCGGTTGCAAAATTATAGATGATTCGGCAATTTCATTCAATCTGCGGTAAAATAATCAAATAAGGCGATTTGGAAAAATAGATTAGCTAAAAGGCTAATACAATGAGTATACAATGAAATCGAAATATCGTTTAGATATAAAATTACAAAATTAAGAACAAAATGTTTTCTTCTGCAGGCGTCTTAATTCCATAATAATCGACTATCAATGTAAGCAATCGTACAACGGAAGAGATACTCTCCTTTCAAAAATAATTCCAATGAAAATATTCACTCGGATATGTTTCAGTCCAAGATACTGAAAAACCACACTGACAATATCATCATTTATAGAAATGATGAATGATGGAGTGAGTGCGGTGTTGAATCCTTTTTAGAAAGATAGTTCCTACTCACAATAACACTCTCATCAGATTGAAGCAGTTCAGTTAATTTTTTTATTCTTTTAAGCAACAACCTATCAATAAATATTTCTAGATACCTATTGTTTTTTGATACGGTTTTAATAGTATCTAATTCTTTTTTATAGTGAGCAGGTGTTAATGGAAGTTTTAACATACGGTCTGTGGCGTGGTTGTAGAACTCCTTCTACATGATGATGAGCTCAAAGCTCGAAATCCGGATCGTCGCAGAATAAATTACTGTAAGGACTATCTTTTTAAAAAGGATATCATCATTTTGGGTGGACAAAAACATTTACGGAAAAAGCACGCAACTAGCAGTGAATTTTAATTTTGAATTCGAGCTCGTTAACAGTAAATTCTAATTCGGACAAAATCGTTTACATTCTCATTATAACGGAAGTCGAGGAATTTTACCAATTCATAGTCCAAAAGTATATCCATGTTTCATTTTTTTTTAACCTATGAGAATTTGCCGGAGAAAATAGTCAAGTGCATAGAACGAGTTTGGTTGTGCTTTCCTAGAAAGAAAAAATTCTTCAGGATGAATTTCAAGGCCCGTGAATAGATTAAAACCCACATGACGAATCGGTCGTGCAGGTTAAACATACAAAGCGCCGTTTTGGCGAGTTCCGGTTCAGTGATTGGTCCGTTATATGTATTACTTTTACAAATTTACAAATTAAATTTTACAAATTTACAAATACTTTTGTAATGAACATGGATATATTGGAGGACCTTAAGGTTGGTACCCCAGAATAGAAGCGTACGCAAAAGTTCATCAAAGCACCAGAGCAGAAACTAATGTCAGAACTATTAAGGAGGCATATCTAGACTCAGAATGGCAAAACAAAACTGGGCGGATATTGTCAGCAAGAAGAAGAGACAGCCGATACATGTCCTCTGTTGGTGCGAAGGCTTCTATGGGCTAAGATTCCTACTCCTGGAAGAGAAAAGTCCGGGCCGGGAGGATTCACACGAGAGTCGTTGACAAAGCTTTGGGATGTGGTAAAAAACTTAATGGAGAGCTCTAGGCAACAATGGAGATGCACAAAAGACGGGTCGCGGTGCGCAAGTCGTAAAGAGATCGACTCCTTTTCTACTCTAATCTTAGCACTTGTTCGACAATAGTGGACTTTTTTCAATAATAACAAAACTAAAATAATGGAACTGGGACCAAAGGATTTGAGTCATTTTCCATAATTCATAATTCGGATTTTGTTATTCTCCAAGGGTGTACACAATTATAATCCACGTGGAGGATTAATGCGATAAACTTATGAAAAAACTAAATTCTACGAAATATTGAATTAAAGTTTTCTTCTAAGGAATTTGAGCACTCAGGTCTCTGCTGATGTACTCAGTGCGTAGCAGTATTCTTTTCCTTCCGAGGTTCCACTCGTATTCCTTCAACAGTTATCGGGGAGGGCCATTAACGATCGAGGATGAATTCTCTTGTCAAAGAATGGGGGTAAGAATTCTGCTCTGAAGAACAAAGATGACTATAAACTGTCTTTCAATCAGCTTTGCATAATAACCGAGTCGATAAATTTTAAACAGTTTATTATACATGCACGAATATTCGAAAGAATTTACCAAAGATAACGAGAACCATCAATATTAAACTAGATATTGTGATGATATCACTTAGGACGTCCAGAAATAGTTATAACTATTGGAGGGTTAGTTTTTAAAAACAAACTCTCTACTAGATAAAATGTTTTATCTTTTAATAAATTTAAGCCAGAACTTATAAATATTGCTCTTACCAAACATTTTATTCTTTTAAAGTATTCATGCACAATAGCTTTATAGTTTGTATATATTAAGTGTTTAGTTGTGAATTGGTTTAAAAATAAATGTTTATATAGTTATTATTTACTTATTTATAATTATTTTGATAATTACGATTATTAACTTAAGTGGTTTATAGATTTTTTTGTGTTTTGCAAACTTGCAATTTTTTTCTCCATGTGTATATTTTTTCTGCCGATATATAACTTTGGTACATAGAAATCTATAAAATAAAAAACTTCTTCACGATCATTTCATTCTCCTGGAGATAATATTATTATCTTAAATATATACTTAATAATTTTTTACGAGGTTCGCAACAGCAGAGGTTATATACACCCTCGGGGTGTCGGTGTTTTTGAAAAAAAGCCCATTTGTAAGTATATCGGGTTCGAATGCAGGGCCGCTGGATCATCTTACAGTGATGAGCCCCGTGTCCACTCCTAAACCGTTGCGGCCACCGACGACCCTAATATACTTAATATTAATTCTTAAGAATGTATCGCTTGCGCTGTGCCTATGTAAAAATTTTACAAAGTCGCGTATATTTTCTGTTTATCTGTATTATGACAAAAAGGGTAAATTAAGAACTGCTTAGGGATGTGTGAGACACGTGGCGTATTTGTATAAACGTAAGTTATTACGTACATAAGCATAAACTTGATTACGTACAAATTTATAAGCAATTAACTTGACTGTAAACATGTAAATTTTTGCTGGAGGGAGAATAGCATACCAAAATTACTAAATAAAAAAGCATTTGCGCAACTTACTAAGGTTAATGAATCTTTGGTGATAGTAGTTAAAGCCCGTGGCAAAAACCAACTATTGCACGAGTTTTGAATATAAATTAGTAATTATATATCCAGAATTAGTTATTATCATTCCTACAATCCTTTGGTGGTATCTTTAAGCAGCAAAACCTAGTTCCTGTTCAATGAGCAGTTATTATTTTTAATGTTGTGTTTTGATAAGAGAGGCGGAGGGCGGGTTACGGCCGGTAAGTTTTACGATAGAGAACTTTTATGCTTAAGTCCCGGAGGGTGTAATTGTGTAGGGTGCTCTTTATCGGGGAAGAGGGATAAGTGCGACCACGTCAACGTGGACCCCCCACTTATTTAGCATAACTGCTCCCCTCGGCCAAACCGCTTCTGCCCCACCGAAACTTATCCTCACCGCAGCCCTTACATTGCCTCCTGTGACCCGGTTTACAATGCCCCGATAACTCTATATTTAACGCGAGCAGAATAAATTTTTTTTACGGGTTTACAATGGCCAGTGGAAATTGCCTCCGGCTCTCTAAGGGCTGCTCTAAATTGGCGTTTGAGTGCCATTTCAAAACGATCGAGGATTTTTTAAACTTTTAAATGAGGGTCCAAGAATAAATGACAGCATATATTTCAAAAAATTCTCCTGATGTTAAGTCAAATATTTGAAATTACATCGCGTATACGAGGAAAACTCTCATATGACTGTAAAAGGTTATTTCAGGAAATTTAAAATGACTGCAGGTCGTGAAGAATTCATTCTATCTCCCATCAAACGTAAGACAGTATACAAGACAAAGAAAAGTGGGTTTTGTTATTATTCATTTTATTTTTTCCTGTCTTTACAGTTACTACATTCCCTTCTCCCTAAGGTGGTAAAACATGAAAAACGTGTCGTTTGTTCAGTGTAAAAAAGGTCTGTATAATTTATGTTTATCAAAACACGGACGAACTGCTCTGCGGGAAAATAATTTAGTGCATATAAATGTAAAATTCTTTACATTTCGCGAAAACACAAAGTCTATATACACAGCGCTTTATTTTTCTCTTAATTACAAACCTTCATCAAAATATTAAAAAAAGTTGGTCAACCTTCATTACAGTTATAATAAACAATCAACAACTATTTCCTATTGTACCCGTACCATTCTGCCAATAAAATTATACGATTGAAAGCTGGTAATCGAATACTGATTATATCGGTCGGAAGGTAAGGTAAGAACTGCACTTATACTCTAATAATTCAACTAGTTAGTGCTATTTGGGTACTAAAACATACATATATTGGGATTTCAAATGAAAATGTCCAATTTCAGCCGAAAGAAAACGTTTAAGAAAGAAATGGTTGGAATGAATTCGGCAAAATAACTGATGTGGCAATAGAGGAAAGGGAAACAAATTAGAAATATTTAAATAATAATCAGTTCAAGAGGGTTTTTGCCGTATTTTTATGATGGTTATAACGGTGTCCGTATATCAATAGCCTCAAAATTAGCTTTAGTCGGAACTTATAATATACTTAATTATTATCACATTTTTATGTATTTATTATACAACTCAAACTAAATAATCATATAAGTGCTCGAATATATCATATTTTAAAATACCAACAAGATAAAATTGTTTTTCTAGGACAAAACCCCCCAACAAATGGGATAGTTCACGTTCAAGCATATTTACAAAATACAACGCCATGCAGGAAGTATTTATTTTCAAATTGTAGTTTTCATATAATAAATAAATGTTTAACTTGTAATATGACACGGTGGAATAATGGAAAAAGACCCATAAAACAAAAATGAAAATAATATATAAGATTTACGGTAGGAAAAAATACTTATAGAGCTTTATGAAGAAAAAACAGCTATTTTATGATTCATTATTTCAGTTATGTAATTAATTAACCTTCATAAATTGGTTAATAAACATTGAACAATTAAGTATTTTCTTAAGAACCCCGGTTTACTCATTATTTAAGTTAACTTTTCAGTTTGAAAATAATTTAAAAGTTATTGTCTGTTTGTAAGTTTTGTTAATTAAAAACAAAAACGAAGATTTATTTTTGATAAAATGTACAGACGAACATAATGAAAATAAACATTTCAAACACATGCAAGGATATATGATTTACAATATGCAGATGAAAGAGATATTTTATAACCAAAATGCAAGGTGTAACATAATCATTAAATAATGTTTGGAAATATTCATTATGGATGACGGATGTAATCAAAACCAACCGTTCATATTGCTTAATTTTCCTATTTTCCTTAACTCTGATCCATGGTACACACAACAAGCTTACAAAAATATTAGAGAACATGAACCCATCAAATGATTTTGTCGTAACAACAAATGAAATGACGCGAAACAATGTCTTTTACCTGAACCCGCATGAAAAAAACAAACCTACTTTCAATCAAATGAGAACATAGAATTATGCCGCAACAATTTAAAAGATTATAATAATATTAAAAGTCATTATTAACAAACACATAAACAATTTGCATTTCTTTCTTCTTTCTATACGCTACACATTCCCATAGCCATTGAGTTCTGAGGGATTGTCTTACAACAAAAAACGAAACTCTTATCTTGATAGTAATATTTGAAAATAAAAACAATAATGAAATATAAATAGAATAAAATGAAGCTCAACAGCCAAAAGATTAAATTTTCTACATGCATTAATAGATCTGAATACACAAAACATTAATCTAAAATTACATTAAAGACATTTTAATAAAATAGTCATTAACAAATACTTATTTAGGTACAGGGTACATACTTTAGAAGTTAAACTTTTAACTTATCTGTATTGCCAGGCGTTCTATTTAACTAAACAACCAAAGTTCCTTCCATTTAAATATACAATAAACTCCACAAATGTCAATATAGCTTGATTAACATAAAGTAGCTGGTACTCAGTTGATATAGGGCACAAAGCAACAAAATGCAAATAAGAAGATTACTAGAAAAACTTAATCATATATAATGAATTTATAGAATATATTTTGGTGTGATAAAAGATCTTTGTTTTTGAGGTTAGTAATATTTAAATCGTCACTTGGTATCAATATCAATCAAAAAACCTCTTTGATCAACCTATCTAAACAGTTATTTTCTTTGAATTATACATTATTATCTTGTTGCAATTTGTTATGCCACCCGGCCAAATTTAACGATTAATATTATAGTTGTATATTCCTTCGATTTTTTCATGTAAATTTCTATTCTACCCGTTGGGTTTTTATATGAGAGGTTTCATCAGGCCTAATGTTTTAATCAAGTAATTATTTGTTAGTTATTAGAATTACTTTTCTATACCTTCACCGTATGTATTTATTTAATAAGAGTCTTCTTGATGTGTTAAAGTGCCTTGTTAGTCATCCAGCACGAATCTGAAAATATCGACAAATCTTTTCTGCTTTACAACCCGCATTTCTTCCCTTCCATTCATCAAAAAAATGTTTGAACACAATTATTAAATTGACGTTAGTGAAACCTTGAAAGGTATTGTTCAAAATTAAACAACCATATCTGGATTGACGCAAGAGAAACTAAATATTCGAAATAGGCATGCATAAAATAAAGTTCATTTCTTCATTAGCACCGTAGGAAAACATGAAAAAAATAACACATTTTCCTCAATGACGGGAGAACGTATTTGATATATTGAAAAACGGAGGAAACAACTTGTCATTCGGTAACAATATAGATATGAGAGGAAAACATATGTGCGAAAAATTCGATTTTAAAAATTTGAAATAATAAAAAAGTTCGAACAAAAAAATAAACGCGTTATCGGAGGAGATAGATTACTCTCGGAAGGTCGATTTCCCAAAAACATATTTATGCAGTAAGAGAAAAAGAGCATCCAAGTTTTTACCATGTACCCATTTAAACTTGGTCGGCAGCCCGGCCATCCCGGCAATATATTTGAAGGGGAAAAACAGAAGGGCGTTTCTGCTACTTTTTGAAAGCATTAAATAAAACATTAATCTGGAGCGAGACATGGTATTAAAAAAGCCGATTTTTATTTAATTCATCTTGTATTTTTAAGAAAGTTAACAGAAGGTTAGGTTAAGACGAAGTTAATGTTATAAGTAAAAAAACTCATTGGCTATTCATCCATTCATTATTGTTACTGAATATATATATATATATATATATATATATATATATATATATATATATATATATATATATACAAAAAAAGAATAACGGCTACTCGTAAACTAATTTTTGCGTATCCCTGAATTTGATTATGTAGAGTTGCAGTTGTTTATACAATACTCTCAAGAAGTTTGGAATTTTCAAAATTACTTATCAATAATTTAATAATGACGTACTTTAGGGTGAATGAATTGTTAAATACAAAACAACATAATTACTTACATCAACGATATAAAAATTCATTCAGAAATCAAATAATAACTCTCAAAAACAATTAAAGACAAAGATTCTGCAGAAATTTAAAATATTATTACTTAAAACTTTATGCTTTTCACACGATTTTCTGTCTTGCTCTAAATTGTCTTTTTCTTCTATATATTTAATGAACTGTACGTTTAATGTTTGTTAAAAAAAACCTGGGTTGAACGAAACTTTCCTAATCTGTTAAAGGTGGATAGTTGTATCCGTTTCGTTTCACATGGACGACAAAAGGGATCAAGAACAGTACCCATAACATACAAGCGTCTCCTAAAAGCACAGTAGCCTGTAAAATTGACAATGACTAATGTGGCATTTTCCCCAGAGATATAGCACAGTCGAAGCGATTCTTCAGGCTTGAACCCTTTAATAAAGTCGCAGGTTTACCCCGAGGATAGCAGTGAATTTCAGTTTCTAGAGAAAACCCGGCCAATCCGATATCTAATATAATACCGCCTGAACCGTTTTCAAGATTAACTCTTTAACATTGTAAATTGATGATTCTTTAGCATGGAAAAATTTTGGTCTCATCAAACGAGACTGTAATGCGAAGTGAGTAGTTGCTTTTTCCTAAAGTTTAACACCAGCTGTATTAATGCTTAATTCGAACCATGTTCAATAGCCATATTAATTTTATGCCAAACAATCAATAAAATAAATAAATTTCACAAAAATGAAATTTACTTATTAAACCAAACCAACAGCAGAAATTTTACAAGCATAATTACTACCATCCAGAAACATTCTTCTTTTAATTACTATTTTACTTACAATTAACTGATTTGTCACTAAAAAATCCAACCAAAAAATTATAATTCGCTGTCTTTTGAGACTAACCTAAAATTAGATTATAAGTGAAGGCAGTAAAGAATGGTCAGAGGTTAAAGTATAATATCTCGACGATGTTGGCATTGAATTTCCAAAACCTGCTAAATTACCATTTTTTTAAGAGATGGCAGGCATATTGGAAAGTGTTTTGGAAAAGTTCGATGAACAATAAGAAGTGAGTTTGCAATAAACCACAGGATTTTCGAATAGTGGAACAATGACAGAGGTTGCACTTTTCGCTTATTTCAGCAGGACGAGCGGCGGTTGACCCAAATATTAATACTCAACACCATTATAAAATATTCAGTTGAAAAAAAAAAAAAAATGCTTAGCCTGAATAATGCTAAGCAGGGCAGACAAATTGTTCGTATTTGGCAAGGCATTCGGAGAAATGTAGGAAAACAAAGTTTAATCTCACCATGGCCTAAATAGTCCGACTGTGGCAATTTCCTATGAATAAAACCAAGTTTTTTTTAAAGATGTGTCTACCAACGAAATAACAAATAATTTGCTACCGTTTAGATGGAAAAAGTAAACATTGAATTGTTGGGTACAAATATTTTTATGAAAAGATTTTTGTTGCTGGACTAAGTTTTTGGTAACCTGAAAAAAGAGGTCCTCACTGTCATAAGATTTTAACTTTTGCACTATGAATTGAAAAATTTTAGCTATTCGGTGATGATAACTGAAGCTCACAGACTAAAACAACACCATCATATTTTCAATTTAAATAAAATTAACCAGATTTTGTAAATATTGAACAAGATTCTAAAACAGTCGAATCCAATTAACACACATCAAGTCTCTCGTGGAAGGACATAGTAAGAACGTATGTTAATAACACAAATGGTACGCCACGTAGAATAACTATTAATCTTTCCAAGGGATAAGTTATATGCCAGCATTACCACCACACACCTAATTCATTGTTTTCTTTATTGAGCATAACTTTTAACAGAGTGGATATTGATAAAGGCAGAAATGTTTGGGGAGGGAAGAGTGGGGTAATTATAGGCACGGGGTGGGACGCTACCCCATTTGCGCACCCCAGAATCATTTTTAATAATGATTTCACGATATAAACGAAATGATGAGCAGTATTATAGCCACCTTTGTTTCTTAACGTTCTTTAGGCCGGCTGAAAAATCATGAAAAAACTCCTAATATATTACTTGGAGGTATTTTGTGTTCCCGCTCGCCACAAATTTAACTGCAGAAGTCACTCAAAACAATGACCGAATGGAATGACCGAATAAATTTACTGTGATAACAAGAACTACATTCGAACAAAACTCCTAACATTATATGTTATTTATGCTACTTATGTAAATTTATTTTTAAAGAAGTAGTGCGCTCACCCGGGATTGCTATTCTATTTTACAGGGTTCATAAAAGCTGAGGACAAATCAACCTCCGAGGTGCCGTGTTACTGGAAAAAGCCGATTGTATGTTAGCGGCCCTGCATTCGAACCCGGGAAGTTTAACTAAACCTTAACCACTGCGGCCACCGACACACCCTCGCCAATAGTTTATTTCTATTAAAATTCACAGGGAGTAAAAGAGAGTCAGAAAAATTAGTGCGTGGTGGTAACATATAAATCATTTTTAACTTATAATAATAATATATAAATAATTTTTATAATTTTAATTTTTAATAAATATTTATTAATTTTTGAACATAATCGAATAATTTACTTATAAACTTTATTTTAATATTGATTTATACCTTACATTCGTTTTTGCATTATTTACGTAAATTGAAATACTTGTCCACGGGTTTTTCCGAAACCGTTAACTGCATATAGAAAACTCTGAATATAGGGATCCATAAGGCTTAGACCAAGATTTATACAAAAAGGGAGTCAGCCGCCTATCCGTTCCTTTCTGGAAGGGGTTCACATTTTGATAAGAGGTCTGCAAGGGAGGCACGTAGGTCTGCACATATTTATTGCAAACTACCCCCGGGCCACAGAGCGTCGGGGCAGTTTAGTTTCCAATATCCGCCCCCATGGACCGAACAAGTAATATATAGAAGGTATTACCGAACCCGGCTTGAGAAATCGCCAATATCTTCTTATATGGAAATACAACCGAATTTTACCTCCGGCTACCATTATGAAAAATCCAGAATAATGTACGCCGATTCTCCCGCTAAGATGAATTTTTTCCCAACGTTCCCGCCTCTCAGCAATTTTCGAAAGAGGAGCGGCGGAACAAATTATCACGCCACACTTTGCTGCTAAACCTGGTGTAGTTGATTTCCAATCAAAGTGCCCGTTACGTGCAGGGAGAGGGCGATTACGGAAATTTATTTATTTGTTAAAGGTTATAAAGAAGAGCGGGAGTTGAGCCCGACAATGGTGTATGGGTATGTAAGGTTGTTTTATTGGACCGTAAATAGTGTTGGCACCCCATATACAACCTCCCAGGCCCTACCACTACTAACAGCCGACTACCCATAAACCCCTCCAATAACACCAGCCTTATGAGTCTATGTGTGAACAATTTAAATTCTCGCCAAAGGCCCAAAGTCGTTAATATACCTTTAAACTTGGTCAGGAGCGAGGAAAACATATTACACTGTTTCTGTTGAAGGGTATGAAATACAGCCGAAATAGTTTACACAGCGCTGACATTCACTTTATACTATTTTCCTGCTAGAACCTATTATAATTATTCATCACTGCCAAGAGAGAAAAGCCAAGGCTACAGAAAGCAAAACACGCCGCATTTCTTTCGAACGAAAAATGCATAACGAGGCTATGCTGACATTCTTCAATTTCAAACAATAATTTTTGTTTTCATCGGAATGACGCTTTTTGTAGGAAGTTATGGATGGAAGCTCACTTGCTCAAATATTCACCTCTGCGCAAATTTCAGTTAACACTGTTGTCTTACTACGTCTGCAATTCGCCATTGAATAAAATAAACTAAAAACAATAAAAATGTTAAAATCTTGATTCATTTGCTACACTAAATGGTTTGATATTTTATCTTCAATTTTGAAATTCTTTATGTGCATGTTATTTATACTGGTCTATGTTTTTATTTAAACGTGTGTTAAACAAATTGGAAAATTTAGATCATTTTTTATTACTTTCTAAGTAACCAAATGCAATATATTTTGTATTGTATTTATTTACTATTTTAGTTTGAACTAATATTTTCTTCTTAACTATATTTCTTCGTATAAACATTTGCTTGTTTAATTGAACAGTTTGCAATGTGCGAACTTTAATATACACTCTTGTATCAACATTTAATGTATATATTTTACAAGATGAACTTTATTGTGAACTCCTCGTTTTTGCAGGCTTTAACAATCTACTTGAATAGATTAAAACTCCATATGACGGTTCGGTCGTGCAGGTTTAACATAGCAAAGCGCCGATTTCATGATTATGAATTTAAAACTTAGAAGTACACAACCATTTTTAAGAAATCAAACTTATTTTTCTTATGCATGTACATTATTTTTCACTTATTTTATATAAATAATATTTTATAAAATAAAGATTCAGTTCAAAGGAGGCGAATGAGGGTGTAACAATTGAGTAACTACACATTTAAATTTTTCCGTATTTTCAAGCAAATTTACACGACTTGTTACTATATCGGTCCAGAAAATTATTATATAGGATTATACACTATGAACAGAAGTCGGGGGACAAAAATTCGAAGAATTCCAAGGGATCGAAATCAAGAATTCCAACGGATTACGCCATCGGATTGTTATAGTTTGTGGGATGGTAGGAGTTTAAAAGGAAAGGTTGATGGAGACAGGAGGAGAGATAAGAGAGAGGCACCATGGTGTAATGGAGCAAAAGGCGATAGGGGGCGCTGGCAACGAGTCAAATTATCACACCCAAGGGGCAGCTAATCACCACCCGCTCAGCCCGCACAAGAAACAAGTCGTTACTGACCCATCCCCCATCCCTTTCAAAGAAGAAGAAGACTCAGAAATTATGCGAACGAAGAGAAACCCGTGTTATTAACGCTCAAATAAGTTTATACAATGATTAGAATTAGCAAGTACTTTCTGTCATGAAGCTAAAAATAGCAAACATTAAGAGTGTAGAACTAGAAGAAAAAAGGCATATGTTATGTAATTTAAAGGTAAAATGAAGTAATAATTGTATTACACCTGACATGCGAACCTCCCTGGAGAAAAGAAGGCATAAACGTGTTTTAAATGGATCGAAGTACCAAGGATCGCTTCCTTTTTATCGCAACAATCTATCACCCTGTGGTGTCGAATGTTCGACTAAGGTAAGTGATTTTTGACGTGCAATAAACATTTTGTAACTTTACTCGGACAATTTTACTTGCTAATGAACAGATATTTCATATATATTGCCAATATCTGACTATGCTAAACATATAAACCAGAAAGAAAAGAGCGCATTTCTTCTTTTCTGCAAACTAAAAAAAAAAATATGAAATTGGAAAATTTATTATTTATGCGATTCAACTAACTACAGAAAATTAAACCGTAGATATACTTTAGTGATTATTGATTACTAACGATGCTCTGTTTAACAATAAAAATATTTTATGAACGGCGATTTATTAGAAAATATCATGTTGTCTTTTCAAATACCGTACCTTAAAAATAATTTCGTGGTCCGCTTGACCAATTAACATATTACAATTAATTAAGGTTTTTTAGTTGAGATAAAAAAGTCAATGGCACGAGCGGGATTCGAACCCACGATCTTCGGCTAGATACGCTTAAGGTCACGATAGCTCAAGTGGTAGAGCAGCGGCGTATCTAGCCGAAGATCGTGGGTTCGGATCCCGCTCGTGCCATTGACGTTTTTATCTCAACTAAAAAAACTTGATTAATCTTAAAAATAATACGGTTAGGAAAAAAATTGTTTAAGAATTTTGTTTATAAATGTATGTGTTCAAGTGTATGCCCTAAAACATATACAAAAACTTGCTTTCTTGAAACTGAAACCTGACTAATACTGAATAAACAAGGTGGAATCAATTGTATCAAACTTGTGCAATACTTAAATGTATGTATTAGCTCATCTACTTTTCTTTAATTAAAACAGTGATCAAGTAGGTCTGGTTATCAAGTCGAACAAAGGGAACTTTATCTTGAATAGAAAATCACAAAAGGAATGAGAGCATCACCACAAAAACTAATTACCAATCCAGTTCAATCAACCCCTTAGAATTATGTCAGATGCGAAAGAACCTTTCAGCACGAGGAAAGCTCCCTACGATCGAAATATATTGCTTTCCAGAAAGCCTGATTTATATTTCAATAAAGAAAGAGCCCTCCTTAGAAACCAATTATCTTTTCATTTGAGATGATTTGATTATAAAAGCCAGTAGTACGAAATTGGTTGCTTTTCGTTTACTATGCTTCTTAAAAAAGAAGTAAAAAATAAAGAAATGTATGTAATTTTCTCCCATTGCAACTGGTTAACTACGAATGTTGAACACCAGCATAAGTTAAAAACCTGCAACCATCTGGGATATGTGCAATTCTCCCGAAAAAAGATGATATGCCTTACTTTCCTTCTACATGCCCTACCTAAGGAAATTAGATTCTGTGAGTACAAAAAGTCATTATTCTCTCAGAGAGAACTTCAGGAAATACTAAATGGTGCGAAGTGGATCACTCTAGTGAACTTCGTGAACGATGAATTCACAAACAGTTGTTTCCTAATAAAAGAATTCACATTTTAGTCATCACATTCTTGCTGACCCGCAATAGTCCGAACTATAGACTCAAATAATTAATCTTTTTGTGTAAGGTTTTTGGTTGAAACGAAAAAGTTAATGTCACGAGCGGGATTCGAACCCACGACCTTCGGCTGAATACGACGCTGCTCTAACCACATGAGCTATCCTGACTTCAATCCACGCGGACACCAACTTACAAACTTTCGAATTTTCCTTTCTTTTTTGCCATTTTTATATTACACTACTATACACACAATTTTAAATAACTTTAGCATATTGTTTTTTATTCCACTTCAAAACTTCTTCACTTAACATTACATATCTCAACTCGGCTGAACAATTAAGAAAATGCCAAAGAGTGAACTTGATAAATACAATTCTGTACAGAGATTGTTGGAAATAAAAGATTGCTATTATTATTTTACGATATATCGTAAAAAATGTCCAATTCCTTCTTGTATATAATTAGATTATAAAATAAACAGTTACTTTAAGAGTTTTTTTCAGTAGCTAAATTAAATACAGATTTTATCGGTAGATAACGCTGTTATAGTAATTAATAACAAAAGCATCCATTGCCATTGAGAAACAAGAAGAAAGGATTTCTCAACTTTCCAATATCTTCTCCCTGTTGCCAGTCCTAGTTTATACGTAGGTGAAAAATTAAAGGGGACGAATTAACACGGCAAACACCATGAAATCCGAAAAAAAGATTAACAATGTTAACAGAAATTTCTACTCATTCTGGTAAAATTCTGTAAAAAAATACGCATTATATTAATTAAATAGAGTGATAACATTCCGCCATTTCGGCCAGAAAGAGGTTATGTTACCAGAAGGAATTTCGCTTTCAATTTGACTGATTCAATTAACGATCTACCCCCGGGCTTGTCTGTTGGCTGAAGTCTGTTCAAATAACTTAAAAAAAGAAAGAAGCCAAATGATTCACTCCGGGCTTTAACATTATTCCGAGTCTGAAGAAAGTGTCTGAAATTGTTTTTAAGTAATTAAAGAGCTATTAGCATTGCTGATTGGAGGGTTTTTACAGAGGTAAGAGAAAATTAGCGCCTACTGTCTTCAAGTAGGCACACCCTAATAAGCACCAAAGGCGGCTTATTCACGTACCTGAATCGATGCATTTGGCCCGGACTTAATTGCCTTTTGCATTTCGAAATTCAAATTTCAAATATAAAACAGGTATATTTCGAATGAACCACAGGGATGTTAACATAAGTAGTCTCAAAAGTTATTTTTGAGCTGTAAAAATAGTTTAATAACATAATGTAACGAATCACTTCATACTACATTTTTATTGAATAAAGCCATTTAAGAATAAATGAAATAATCAAACTTTAAGTACATACTGTATAATATTTGTTTTAAAACAAATATAACAGAAGAGAATGGGGTAACCTTTAATCCTAGCCTCCCCAGCTGATTAATCCAAGGAGATTAGTTTAATTTAAAATCGTTGGGCGGGATTAAAATACTCCCTGAATCCCATGAATGGGGACCCTTAATGAAAAGACGGACGCCAGAATATCGCCAAGGAATATTTCCCCATGGGAGATACGAGTCGTTTACCCACGATGGGGACACTTCTGCTGTCTGCCGAGACACAAAACAGCTATTAGCATTTATACAGGGCTTCCTGTCATCCGACATGACATAACTGCTGCTTTATGTACTTCCAGATGAGATGGTTTGAATCTATTCATCTTCCATTTCCATAGCCTTCGAATTCGATATGAGGCTCGCATTGGACCAGTGGGTGGTCGGAAATCAATATTTCATAATATGTGGGAATTTTGTTATTTGCTGCTTTAAATGAGGAAAAAAGGGGTGATGCGATGATAAGAACAGATTACATACTAATATTAAAAATTAATATTATAATTGAGTTAATCTAGTAAAATCAGTATACATCATTTTTATTCCTCCACACAATGTGAATTAAACACGATCAAATTTTTAAAGGCCACAGCTCAAAACAATTTTAATTACATTTGTAATCTAAGGTCTTGGTTGAGATTAAAAAGCAAGAGTCACAATATTTTCATCTCAACCAAGTCCTTAGATTAAAAGTATTATTAATTTAAAAAATTAATCATTTTCAATTTCAATTATGACTACTCAAATTGGATGACTACTAAAATGGATTAATAAAATAATGATCAATACAACCAAAAGCATCCACACAAAAGAAATTCGCATTCACGATAAATTTCTAAGTTTCTCAACTAATATTTCAAGATTTTTGCACTTCTTAGCTATTTTTATTAATCGCCGAGTATAAGAACAAAAATCCTCTAACAATAAACAACTATAGAAATTAACCCATCGATCAAAAGAAATTGCCAGAACACCAGGTCGTCGTATGTGTTACATAGTGTCACATTTCGTGACGCAAACATTGCCCACAAAATTTTCTTTAATATCTGACTGAAAAGTAATTTTAAACAAATTGTGATGAAGTTTGACTACTTTCTCCGCCAAACACTGCATGTGATTAAGAATTGTACAGCTGAATCTCAAAAAAATACAAATAAGAGTTTTGATTTATGCCATTTGCTAACTGTTTTTGAAACAATGTTTTAGGACAATGTTTAAACAAACCAGATAACAAAATGGACATCACGTTCTGGTTAAAGATGAAACAGGACAAACTTTAACTTGACTCGACTAAAATACCTCTTATCCGAAAGAAGAATGCGGGATAGCCCTGTTTACAAAGATAGGGAGTTGAAGTGTGCGGGTTGTAGGGTTAAAGGAGAAGTTGGCGGACTCTGCCAAAAGTTATCTCGCCCTGTTCCACTCCATTTTTTCCAGTGAACACTAGATATGAAGGGACTCGCAAGATGAAGACGGCAAAAAAACGGCCCGTGAAACTGTCGTATTTGGCCAGGGTATTCTTAAACAAGGTCTTATAATCGTATAGATTTTTTTCAATGAGAGAAAAAAATTTCAAATTTTAACAACTGGTCTGATATTAAACGATCAAACTATGATCTAGACATTATAATATTCTCAGTACTCCATCTGATAATTGGATTAAAAGTTAAGAAACTCTTCATTCAAAGTAATATTAATTGGAAATAGAAATAATTAACATTTCTGAAATGAAACGAGTTACTAATGACCTTTCACTTGTCAGCAGTTTATAAACCAAAGACCACCAGTCAAACTTCACGACCTTTCCCATGGTTAAAGTCAACCATCTCACTTTATAACATTAAATTGTTTACGAAGTTGGGAAACAATTCGTTCAATCATCGGATACCAAATAATTATACTTTTAGTTAAAATGTGTTTCCTGCCAGAGCTTGTGGCGAAAGATTGGACAATATCCCAACTGAGCAAGTTCAAACTACACAATAATCAGATTCCAAAATCAGTTATGCATCAAGTTAACTTTAGGTGTGATGTTTTTAAACTTCATGTTGAGTTATGTTTAAAGTGTTTCAATATTTCATGGACACCACTACATGAAGTTTATATGCCCGTATATGTGATATTAAACTAATTCTTTTTCTAGATTACATTTGTTCTCTTATTATTTCCATGTTTACTCTGTCGCAAAATCTCTTGGAAGTTAAACTTCTCAAAATGGTCAAATAATGACATTCTTCTACTATTACTATTTATAATACCTACCTATATAATTATCACGTCACCGGGGAGCGCAGTGGACGAGGATAATGCGTCCTACAGTTATTCGCCATTACAGCAGTTCTGGGTGTAAATCCCGGAATAGCCATTAGAATTTTATTTGAGTACAGTTTGGAAAAAATATTGTTCTGACTCCTCGTCCATAACACCTAACGAGCAGTCGGACATCAGCCCTCCCGTATGACGGGAATTGCATTAGTTTCATTCATTCATAAGTACAAAAAATGATTATTCGGAGATCGTGAGATGCGGTCTTGTGTGACGTAGTTTTTTTTTTCTTCTTCCCCCCAGCAGAGGTCATATAAACCCTCAGGGTGCCGGTGTTTTTGAAAAAAAGCCCATTTGTAAGTATGTCGGGTTCGAATGCAGGGCCGCTGGATTCGAACCCGGGACCTTCACCTTACAGTGATGATCCCCGTGGCAACGCCTAAAACGTTGCGACCAGCGACGCTCGCCGACGTAGGTTTAGAAAAACATTTTCTTTATCGTGCCAAAGTTTCGATCTTTATTGAGATCATAAGATAAGAGATCATAGAGATCGAAACGTTGGCACGATAGAGAAAATGTTTTATCTAAACCTACGTCACAAACAGACCGTATATCACGATCTCCGAATAATCATTGACTAACGGTCACTAAACACCACACAAATATAAAAAATATTTTTTTATACTTCTTTTTCTCAATTTTCAGCACAAAATATCATGCTATATGCAATGTTCCAAATAAATAACAACACACACACACTCACACAGATATATGTGTGTATATATATATATATATATACACGGAGTGGAAATATTAATTAACATCTAATCACGTAAACGTTAATTAATTAATATTTCCACTCCTTGTAAATATCAATGTTCGTAATATTGCGTAATGATTGAAGAAAATAGTATATAATGTACAAACGCCTAGACCACAAAACTTAAATCGGCATTTCTAACTTGCGAATGTAGGCACTGAATTGGTAACGTATCACGGTAGAGAAACAAAGGCGCTCTACGAGACGAGTTTGCATCCAATGTTACAACAAGTAAATCTACGTTAAATCATTCTTCGATACGCGCCCTCAACATCAACATTCCGCTTAGCTTCAAATTCACAAATTATAAAACTACGCACCTCATTCTTGAACTATTTTATAAACACATCTGACGGCCTGCTTACTCAGTATTGCCTAAAGTAAGTGTTTGATAATTTTTAATGGGTTAAGAAAAAAGTGTTGTGTCTATTTTAAACCGTAAAACGAACTCGAACAAGCTAAGTGATGCCGGTTTGGTTGAAAATTCATAAAAAATTGTATATACGATGGTAACGTCCAGCGAAGTTCTTTTATTGGTGCACTTTTGTCGTCGGAAACAAAAACAACAAACAAAGTCTTCCTCTTTATTTTTCGCTTTGTCATTTTCCTTCTAGTACACAGATGCGATATAGTATCGATTTATAAATACTGTTTTTAGTTTTTCACTTTACTACATTATCCTTATTTAATCTTTATTTTTATTAAATGTTTTTAACTTCTAGACAAAGAATTACCTATACGACATAGCGTACATAATATTTTTTACGTAATTTATTTTCGTTATTGATATACAGGGTGAATTGCTACTCGTGCTACGAACTTCTCCAGTAGATTCTTCACCCTAAAATGAACAAAAAAGTTCATATTGTCCATGGTCCGATTCTCAACCATTTCAGAGTAATTTCGCTTTTTATCGATTTTGAAAGATATCACGTCCTGGCGTCGGAAAATCGTGATATCTTTTAATCTAAACATTTCTCTTAAAATCTATAAGCACCGTTGAAATCCCCGTTAATTTTTAGAGAGAATCAAAATCATAATTCCATTGAAATTTTTTAATTTAATTTAATGCCCATTTAGTATGTAATGCTTAAGAAGTTTACAAACAGCTAGAAGGTCAAGGAAGAAAGACCCAAACGTTTTGCCACCTTCATCTTCTTATTGAAAAATTAACGGGGATTTCAACGGTGCTTATAGATTTTAAGAGAAATGTTTAGATTAAAAGATATCACGATTTTCCGACGCCAGGACGTGATATCTTTCAAAATCGATAAAAAGCGAAATTACTCTGAAATGGTTGAGAATCGGACCATGGTCAATATGAACTTTTTTGTTCATTTTAGGGTCAAGAATCTACTGGTGAAGTTTGTAGCACGAGTAGCAAGTCACTCTCAAACATTAGCAATCCTTGAACCACCATTTTTTCTCTTTTTGTCATCAACATCTTGGTCTCACAACCACTAAATAAGAAAATGACGAGTGCGTTGGAAGCGTTATTAAATCAGGTAGTTTTCCTCAAATTTGCTGCCTTCTGAGACTAAAATTAGAAACTCTGGATTACTTTATACACTTTCCGATTTACACAATTTTCCACTCTTTTTGTAGTTCTGGCTGAAATAAAACACAAAAAATTAGCCCAAACATTTTGCCACCGTCATCTTCTTATTGAAAAATTAACGGGAATTTCAACGGTGCTATTAGATTTTCAGAGAAATGTTTAGATTAAAAGATATCACGATTTTCCGACGCCAGGACGTGATATCTTTCAAAATCGATAAAAAGCGAAATTACTCTGAAATGGTTGAGAATCGGACCATGGACAATATGAACTTTTTTGTTCATTTTAGGGTGAAGAATCTACTGGAGAAGTTTGTAGCACGAGTAGCAATTCACCCTGTATGTACAAAAGGGTATATTGACCAAATAGGATAGTTATGTACAAACCTAAATACCTGCAAGACCAGACACTAGGAAGAAAAACCAGTCAGTGCTGGAATTCTCTTTTATTTAATTGGGTGGGTTAAGATAAATGGTCACGAGGCCATCGTCGTTTTAAACGGCGTGGGGGATTGTAAGGGTGAAATTGAAGAAAGCGTTGGGCCAGTACGTTAGACTGGAAGGATAGTTCAGAATGAAATAATAATAAATGGATAATAATAATAATTAATAAATAATAATGATAATAAATATATAGAAAGTTTGGCAAGAGGTCTATTGTGTTTGTTACTGATGACCACACTCCTGATCTATTAGGGATTAAACCCATATAAAACGAAACACCAAAAAATACAAGAAATTAACACCAGTTCGTATTGTTTCCACCATTACAAACACTGTACCAATTCAAACGGAAAAGGTACGGCAATCACAAAGACCGAACTGAACCACAAAAACAGAGATAACTCCAAAGAACCGACCAACAAAGATAGTGTCGATCTATGACCACATAAACTTAAATTCACAAACACCACCCGCCACTGAAGTTGGCGAAACGCAGTACGCGTCTGACAGTCCAACCGAGCGAGTTTAGGCAGACCTGAATGATAATAATGCCCAAATTGCAAAAATGTTTAGTTTCACCCGTAAAACACGTGACTGATTCGCGCCCAAGCAGAGCAAAAATAAAACGACAGTACAATAAAGCATGTGTATTTCGACGGAGGATTTCAAATAAGACACCAGCCGAATGCCGAATCTCTCTCGAGGCAACTACTTCAGGCATATTCAGCCGGGCCTTTTTTGCACTATAGTTTGCTAAGTTCTTAGGCCTTAAAAGTAAGCCTGATAAATTCAAAACACGGGGAAAATGTCGTATTTATACTCGTATCCAATAATATCGACTTTCCTGAATCGATTGGCCCAAGAATTACCCTCTGAAACCTCAATACAGAGGAGATAAAAGCAAAAAATGGTTCTAATTATTTACACTCGTTTTCATAGCATCGGCCTTTCTGAGTACGTTGATTTTAGTAATAAAGAAATACTGTATACCCATTGCCGAGATAGGATAAACAAAACTCCTCGATTTAAAAAAAAAAAGAAAAATCAACTGATTTCTAAGTAGGTTCAGCTTTGGTCTGGAAATCTCCTTACTTTACCAAATAAAAGACTTCATCACTTCAGACAATTTCTAACTTATCCGTATAATAACAGTGTGATAACAGTGTTTTTTGGAAGACGAACAAGAGTAGAACAAAGTTTTTTTAATCCAAATTTAGGTTCCCTCAATGAAAGGAGCAGAGAAATCCTCAAGCAAATCGAGGAAGCGCCGCCTTATTTACATGAACGAAAAATAGTGTACTGAATATATAAAATATGTTTAATTTTTCTTTTTTAAATAGACACTGACAACACCCAGAATTGATTCACGTTGATGCTTTATAAACCTATAGATATTTTATATCATCAAATCTTGCACTATCATAATGATAACGTGGGTAGAGAGACAGTGTGAGAGATTAAAACTGACCAAGCTCAACAAAATATACTACTACGATATATAATTCCTGTTCCAATCAACAAGGGAAATGGAAAAAATTCAAACAGGCGAAAATGGTCGAGGGTCTGTATTTTCGTTTTCCCATAGGTTACGATTTCGTTGTCCTATTCTCTGTATACTGAGAGCAAACTAAACTTGCAAAATATGTAAAGGGGAAAAGAAAATGCCGATGAATCTTGGAAAAGCACCCTTCTGAAAAAACGAGGGACAAAATTGCCCATAAAGGCCACGGTACCATTCAAACTCCGACATTTACTGTTATGTAAAAGAAAAATGTTTTAGCAAAAAGAGAAGTTTTGAATTTGGTTAACAAATATCCGTTAGGATACTGGAACAGAGGGATATGTTTTCCATTAAATTAAAAATAATTGCCTTTAAATAAATAGGAATTCTGTTTAAGTGTTGTTTTTTTATTCGTACGAGTTTGCCTATTTGCACGCGTTAGTATTAATTCATATGGCAAGCTGTTAATTAGAAAATAAGATGACAAAATGCTCGATTCATTGCCTTTTGCCATCTTGCATGGATAAAGGTGGATTTCTAATGTCAAACGCCGATAAGAATTTTTTTTTTTTTTTTTTTTTTTTAAATCGAGAACGGGGCGGATGGATGAGTTATATGTAGTAAAATCGAAAGTTAGATCGGAAAAACCGAAGGCTGAGGGCTAAAATTTCGAACTACAAAACTAATTCAAACCGCTGATTCAGAACGTCGGTTCACGGAAGACGGAGAGGTTCGTTTGTTTTCTCTCCCAGTATATATAGCGGAGGAAAGAGATTCCGGGCGTGGGACATTTATTGCTGACTGCTTCTATATGGGTCAATGCTTGAGGCGTCAGCATAAACTTTTGAGAGGGAGTTACTATTGTCCGTCTGGACGATATCGGATCGGGAGGGCAAGATAACTTGTCAAGCGGGAAGTAGAGCTGGGATTGTTTCAAGCAGCCGTGCCGATAAAAATCAGCAAAAATAAGAGTTTCCTTCGATCCCCTTGTTGCTTTCCTAAAGGATTCAATTGAAGAAATAAAACCCTGAGATGCTAGTGAACAGAACATTTAATTGAATCCAATTTCAACTGCCATGAAACATTTTACTTTTAATTACAAAAAAACTTACATCTAATGATATTTCTGGAATAAATATAAGAAATTCCCAACAAAAATTAAAACTCAAAACCAAAAGGTGGATGATTTAAACCATTTTTTTTTTTTTCAATATTTAAAACGAACCTTTGTACAGTTTATATTCTCCCCGTTTCATAACATAGTGGAGGCGACGAAAGACAAATATAGCTTACAACGTACTTCGCAGACTGTAATTTATATCCCCCACAAGAACGGAGAGGTTGTAACTTACATTAATTTAACTCTGCAGCAAACTCCCTGTTAGATCTTTCCAAATTATAAATCAGAATATTTAAACATTCCAGCCATGATCTAAATAAACTACTGAAAGCGGACGAAAAAACATGATCTACTTTAAACCACAAAAAGGAAAACCACAAATGTATATAAGAAGATATTAAATGTAAAGGAAGTGAACTGAAGAGTTTGAGATATCTCAAAACATAATTATTAAATTCACTAGTTTCCGTGGTAGAGCAGCGGCGTATCTAGCCGAAGATCGTCGGTTCGAATCCCGCTCATGACACTGACTTTTTTCTCAACTAAAAACCTTAATTAATTGAAATAATTATTAAAAATTGTAGGCTGACAAATGATACCTTTTTGCTTTCTTAAAATTAAAAGACAAAATAAATATATTAAGATTCTGATTGGATATATTGGTGTCTCTTTAAAGCAATATATGAACAAGAAAATTCATTTATCGATATCATTTTTAAACATCATTGATCGCAACCTACATAAAAAACCAACATACAATGATAATTAATAAAAAATGTTTGAACAAATATTTATTTAATGCAATAATGTTGTCGTTTTATTAGAGGTTTTACTACACGTTCGATAGCAATCTCATCTTCGCTGTCAACGCCTGATCTAGAATTCTGAGGAGTTTGGAACTTTTTTGCCCGAGGGGAATTGACTACTCAGGCCGTTCCCTCTAACCTTAGGGCTCCGAAAACCCTCTTCAAAACGAACCTCGTTGAGAAGCAAAGTTTCACGGACCGGTAAATATTCGTTTAAAAAAATATTAAAAAATAAACTCAAATGTTTATACATTTCGCCAATAACTGAGATTACTCAAGTTGCCGCACAATAAGAACATGAATACCGACAATATTTCTCTCTGGAGAGCGTTATTAGCAAAAGGCTTATCGCATTTTTTTGCCCTCGTGGTGTGATCTCGTCTGCGGCATATTCCATTTTCCCAGATTCTGGAGTATTATAAATCCGATTATTCGCCCGTTCAACAAAGAGCAAATCCAAAGCTACATCCTGTATTAACCAGCAGCTTAAAATTTGAAAAACCTACAACGCCAAGAAAAACGCAGCATATTAACTTAATGCAGAGATTATAATTGGCTTAAATTCATAATGAGACACTATGGATTCACAAGGCATATCACGATGAAAGGGGTAATTTTTATGAATCATTAATCAATAATGTATATAATAACTAGACGGTTGATAATAGAATCATTCCTTTTCTATTTGTAAACTTAATAAATATAAATAATAAACCAATTAGCACGTTATACTATTATAACAACATAACAAATATGCATGTTAAAATAAGATTATTTGACTTGGATTGCGCAGTAATATTTTAAAATAGTAGAAAAAATATATCAAGAGATGATGTAGAGTGCACTAAAATAGTCCTTCTTCATTTTATTTGTCATTGGTAAATGTCATATAAGCAAGCCAACAACTGGCCAGTCAACATCTCTTTTCTGTGCTCTGTGTTTAACTAGCAATTTCAGTTATTTTAAATAAGTTTTTCAATTTATTTTTCTTACTAGTGTTATTCAAGAACATAGTTATTAATGTGTAGAGATTAGTGACCGTTAATCTATAGTTATTCAGATATCGTGAGATGCGGTCGGGAGTGATGTAGGTATCAGAAAAACATTTTCTTTATCGTGCCAACGTTTCGATCTTTTATTGAGATCATCTTCAGGGCCTNAGAAATACTTTGTTTGAATATAAAATATATTTTGCATTGTATAAATTCACTTATCCACATCCTAAATGTATTTGTTAAATGTAAACATTGTTTGTAAATCCCAGGCCCTGAAGATGATATCAATAAAAGATCGAAACGTTGGCACGATAAAGAAAATGTTTTTCTGAAACCTACATCACTCCCGACCGCATCTCACGATATCTGAATAACTATAGTTATTAATATTTTTCCAAGTGATGAACCTATTTTTCTTTCCTTCTTCATGTAAATAGTGTATATTGTTAAGTTATACGAAAAAAAATCTGCGCCGGTATCCTAGCAACGGATACAACAACAAAAAGTAAGTGAGAATAATTTAGTGAGGAAATTAGTGAACTTTTGGAATCAAGTATAGAAGGGAATGAAAATGAAGAAGATGAAAATTTGAAAACTAAAAGAATGAAACTCAACAACACGGTAAACGATAATTTAATTCTATCCAATGCTTTCGCTCCGTTAATAGACCACATGGATCTAGAGCCCCCTGCATGTAAAACCTCGCCTAATGTAAACAAAACACCGAAACCTCCACCCATTTACATATATAATGTGACAAATATAAATGAACTAATTAAGGAGCTAAAGAAAATGGGTATTACTTCGTTCAAGTACTCAACATCCAATGATAAGGTAAAAATATGTGTAGACTCCATCGATGACTATCGCAAAGTCACAAAATTTCTTACAGCTAACAAGGCTCAATATTATACGTTTCAATCTAAAAATGAACGACTATTTCGAGTTGTCATAAGAGGACTACATCAGAGTAGTGATGCTGAGATGATGAAAATCGAATTATTAAATCTCGGATTTAATCCAGTTAACATCCTACCTGTGCGACACCCTGTGACTAAGCAACTCCTACCATTATTCTTTATTGATTTAAAACCAAATGTTAACAACAAAGAGATTTATAATCTTAAATCGCTATATAATGCTGTGATAAAAGTTTAACGACCTAAACCAAAAACTTCTATAGTTCAATGTAGGCGTTGCCAAGAATTTGGCCACTCTAAAAATTATTGTAACAAATCTCCAAGATGTGTTAAATGCAAAGAACCTCATGCAACTGAGCATTGCACTCTGGGAGTGAACACCAAACCAAGTTGTACTAATTGTGGAGGTGAACACACCGCCAACTATTTGGGATGTCCGTTCTATAGGAAAATCCAGAAGTCTATATTGGTCAACTCTCCGAGTGCACTTATAGCTCAGAAAAAATCAGAACATGTGGGTATAAATTCATCAACTAAGACATTTGTCAACGTAAATAAATTTACCCATCAGAACACCTCCTATGCAGATATACTTAGCAATAAGAAGGGTGATAAAGCCCAGATAGATTCACCACAAAATGAGCTCATACAGTCACTAATTCAAAAAGTTGACTCATTAGTAACTATAATCCAGCCACTAGTGCAAATGAGAGCAACCATTGTTCCCAAATTGGTTAATCTCCATGGCTAATACTGCACAGCCCTCAATAAAAATCGGCATATGGAACTCTCGTAGTTTGTTCAAAAAAGTAGTCGACTTAGAATTTTTCATTGTCACTAATAATATTGACATAATGATAGTATCTGAAACCAAACTAAATTGTGAAAAATATATCTCAATCCCTGGCTACAAATGCTACAAAGCGGATCACCCTGATGAAGCCAGCAAAGGAGGCTCCCTGATATTAATTAAGACGTCCATCCAACACACGGAATTGTTACCAATAAGGGAGACGAACATACAGACTGCTCGTATTCAAATTCAGCTTAATAATCTAAAACTGCAAATTTGTTCCTTCTACTCTGCGCCTATAAATAAAATAACTGAAGGGGAACTTTGGGCATCAATACATCAATCAGGGCTATCCTTTATTCTAGCCGGTGATTTCAACGCTAAACATCCTGTCTTTGGATCTCACAACGAAAATTCAAGAGGTAAACTATTGTGTAATGTCATTCAAAAATACCAATTGCAAGTTTTTCATCCAACTGAGCCAACTTACTGGCCTGAAACAGGGGGGATGCCAGATATTCTAGATTACATCATTGCAAATGGTTTCCACTTCAATCACATCAGTCTGAAAGTTATTCCAGATCTACCATCTGATCACAGACCAGTGATATTTGAACTCCTTGATAAACCACCGAATATGAAACCAACACTAGCCCTTATGGCACAAAATATGGATTGGAATATCTACACGGCCTCCCTCAACCACCTCTGTAATGTAAATATTCCGCTAAAAACGGATATCTATAAAAAAAAAATAGATAACGCGGTTGAGAAAATGACTAATGACATTCAATTTTCGGCAATGATATCGGCTAACATGGTGCCCAGAAAATACCAAAGTGCAAGAGACATTTCTCTTTTAATATCAGATGTCTTCATGAAACGAAGAAGCGTGCCCGAACTCGTTATATGAATACTAGATCTCCACTTGACAAAAGATTGTTAAACAAAGCTACTGAAGATCTTAAGAATGCATTACTGGAGGAAAAGGCGCTCTCCAGAGAAATGGAATTTGCTAAGCTAGACACACAAGTTGGATCATTATGGAGGAAGACGAAATATGTAACAAAAGAATCCTCCAATATACCTCCTCTTAAAACTCAAGCTGGGTGGGCGACCAGTCCTGAGGAAAAAGTTGAAATTTTCGGGCATCTTTTCCGAGAGCAGTTTCAGCCAAATGTCATTGACAATCCTCAAACAAGGGAAATGGTACAGGAATCTCTTCAAGCTCCTTTGCAATTGTCAACGTTTTATGATTTCTTCACTCCATCTCAGGTTCACCGTTTAATTCAGAAAATTAAAACAAAAAAAACACTAGGTATGGACATGATCGTAAGGCTACTATTGATACATATGCCTAGAAAATGTCTCGTACTGTTAACACAAATATGCAATGGCATCCTTCGAACGGCATACTTTCCAAAAAAATGGAAAATTGCTAAAGTGGTACCCAAAAAAGAATGGGATAAACCGACCAGTTATCGCCCAATAAGTTTGTTGTCTGCACTATCGAAGATCCTCGAGCGACTAATATTTCCAAAGCTTCTGAGTTATTTAAGTCCTGTAATACCGAACACACAATTTGGATTCAGAGCAATTCATTCTTGTCCGTGGCAACTCCACAGAGTAGTGGATAAAATACCACAAACTTATGAGGAAAAAAGTATTGTCTAGGTTTATTTATAGATACCGAAAAGGCCTTCGATCGCGTGTGGCATGAGGGCCTGCTATATAAAATTAAAAAGTTACTACCCGATACATACTACCGGCTGGTGAAGTCTTATGTGACCGACAGAAAATTTTTTGTCAGCTATAAAGGAGCGAACTCTGAAGTACACAGCATCTCAGCGGGTGTTTCTCAAGGAAGTGTTCTGGGACCCCTCCTTTACATTCTGTACGAGCATGACTTTCCAGCAGATAGCAACATCGAAATAGCCCAATTTGCCGATGACAAAGCTGTGCTGTCCCAAAGTATCACGCTCAGTGTTGCAGAAACGAAGATGCAGAATTACTGCCAAAAAATTGATGATTGGGTGGATCCAAGTGGAAAGTTAAGCTGAATTCAACTAAGTCCAAACTCATTAACTTCACTTATAAGAAGACCTCAAGGCCCTCACATATAGTACTCGGTGGAACTAATGTACCTCAAGCGGACTCACATAAATACTTATGGCTGCACTTGGACTCGCATCTCACCTGAAATAACCACATATCATCATGTGTAACGAGAATTCGCTTGCGTATTCGCAATATCAAACCAATTCTCTCTATCAATTCTGTCCAAATTCCACTTAAGCGACTCCTTTATCTAAGCCTAATAAAACCAATTTGGTTTTATGGCTCGCCCATTTGGTGTTCTGCATCCGCCTCGCAAATAAAAAGGGTACAAACGGTGCAGAACCGTGTATTACGGTTAATAACAAACGCGCCCTGGTTCGTAAGGGATGAACAGCTCCACCATGAAATATCGTTGACATCGGTAGAAAACGAACTAAAGAAGGGATACCCGATGCTGCTTGCCAAAGCTCACTCCCACCCGAATCCGGCAATTGCACAAATTCCTCCACCCCGCCAACAAAGACGGCTAAAAAGAAAGCATCATACGGACTACAGATTGTAAATATGTGTTAATGTAAATAAGTGCTAGTGTAAACGTGCGCCTGACGTTATGATTATAGATAAAAACAAAAAAGTAGGTTAATTTATTTATTAATGAGATACTTATTTATCTCAAATTATTATACTCCAGTTAATTATTGTGTGGACTGCCATAGGGCAGGACCCACCCTCAAATGCCATGTTAATCACATTTTTTGAGTGTGCTGTATATCAGTATTTATTAGGAAAACATAATGTGTATGTACACAAGAGTTAAATAAAATAATTAATAAAAAAAAAAATTGGTAAATGAAAGAAGAAACGAGAACTACTTAAGGTCTACATTTTACTTGGTGTTCGGTTACACCTTTGCCAGTAGATTCTACAGTCAAAAAGTCCTAATTAACTACGGTCCTAATTTCAATAGTTCGGAGTTATTTTCACCTTGCTTCAAATAAACAACGATAACATCAAAACTAAACGGTTTTGGACAAATGCGTTTATACCATTGAAAATTACGTTAAATTTCCAATGAGATGTGATCAATACTAAACTTGTAAACGTTCGTGAAATAAGCATTTTAGTAGCGAGAACTTAGAAAAAACTTATTATGGTGATACTAAACTAATATTTCCGAACCTACCAAGAGACCACCAAATTTCAGAAAACGTACTCCATTTATTATCCTTTTTAGTGGTACAATTGCTTTTTTAATTACGTTTTTCAAAGATGATACAATTGATAAAGGGCAAGAAAAAATCATGGTTGAAGGATTGATAAAGTGGAAAGATTAATAATAATAAAACATAAAGGGCTTAAGAAAATTTTGAACGAATTTATTAAACATTTTTCAATTTTGATTCGAAATTCCCTAACACATCCCTTTTCCCAACACCCCATTTCCCAGCCTGGTCGTAGGTATAATAGACTAAGGGAAGGCACCCTGACAAAAACCACCGATGGAAAATACAAATGGAGTAAACATTACGGTGCAGGGGGGAAGGTCCCCAGTGCCGGAGGCCGACAGGGGTGCGCGAGCAGGCCCCGGGGCTTCGTCATCAAGCTACTTCAATTCCACGGGGTTGAACACTTGGCCCTCGTGACACATAATGTTACAAGTGTCCAGAAAGTTACCGAAGGAGATTCTCTGACCGTACCTGTGGTGGAGGCTGCCACGGGCTTCGCGACCCCTAACGACGGTGTGAACGGTGGCACCGAAGTTGGTGTACGGAACACCAGAAACGAAACGGACAACACGACAATGGAGGAAGAATGGAAGCTCGCTCCGACCAAAAGAAAGAGAGAACTAAACTGCTCCCCCAAGAATGAGCAAGCTGTGACTCTGGAACCATACACTCCACTATCACCAGCGTCACCAGGGACAAAAAAAATGAAAGAAGATCGAGAAGACAACACGTCAAGGAAAAAGAACAAAAAGAAAAAGCAAAGAGGCTCGACGGTGGGGACTCGTGTACAGGGCATCACCCCTTTAGCGGAGACCTACGTCACGAGGTACTTTGTTATTTCTCGGAAAGAAGGGGACTTTAAAACGACATGCCCCCCCCCCGTTTGAACAGAAGTATTACAGAATCCATAGGCAAGACTGAAAGTGTAACAAAAACAAGAGAAGCGAAATTGTGTGTGGGCATAAACGATGAACAAGTAAAGCGAGATTAACAAGTCTTAATACGCTCGCCGGTCATAAGGTCGAGGTAGGTCCCCACCAGAGGTTGAATACCTCAAGGGGGTGGTGACCTGCCGCGACCTTATGAACAGCAGCACTGAAGACATCAAGGAAGGCCTGAAGGACCAGGGGGTGCTAGAAGTTAGAAGGCAGGGCGCTCGATGGGACGGGCGAACTATCCCGCCTGCAAGCCTAGTCCTCACGTTTGACACCCCAGTATGTCCTCAGGAAGTAAAAGCAGCGTTTTATCGCCTAAAAGTACGACCTTAAATACCGGCGCCTATGCGATGCTATAAATGCCAGAAATTGGGACACATCTCCCTGCGGTGCGAGTCACTGAGGGAAATTTGTGAATGTGGCAGGGCACATTCGGAAGAAACAGCATGTGACAATCCCCCACATGTGTAATCTGTGGGGGTAATCACACAGCTAGGTCTGCCAGCTGCCCAATCCTCTCGAGGGAAAAGGAAATACAGAGGCTAAAGGTTGTGGACCGATTAAGCTTTAGAGAGGCTAGATCGGTAGTAGAGAGTCGGGGGTTCGCGGAGAGCTACGCGCAGGCGACGGCCCGTACGCACGCGGATTCAAACACTCCCCACAACTAACAGGCGACAGAACCAAAAAAAGGGACTGTCGCCGAAACGTCAATCTCGAAGACCCGGAGAAACCCAATGGAATTGACGGAAATCACCCCACTCAAAGGAAGACGACGTCTTCCACCCAAACACCCCCTATTCGGGGAACCAGGGCTACCCCAGAAAGGCAGCCCGAAGACTCGGCGACTACAATGGCGCCCCCGAAACCTCCCCCACCTTCGGCGACAGGGGCGTCCAAAAACAACAGTCGTCTACCACGTATTAAGTGGGTAACGGACGCCGAGGCGACATCGGAGTCAGAGACGTCCTCCGATGTGCTTTCGGATAACTCTGCCCGAAAGAAAAAAGGCTGGCAGAAAGGTCGACCCAGACCAAAGCAAAGGAAGCTCCCCAGAAAACCGAATAAATGATGGAGTCCATTTTACAATGGAATTGTAGAGGACTATCCAGCAAAAGAAATATGCTGCAGCTCCTCACCAGGGAAAACGTGCCAATGGCTATCCTCCTCCAGTAGACCCATGTCTGACCGGGGGCTTTCTTCGAACTGAGAGGGTACAAAACCTTCTCAAGAGAGGTGCAGTCTGATCCGGAGGGTAGGGCTCACGGAGGGGTGGCCATTTTTTAAAAGATAATGTAGAGGCACGTGAGGTGACACTTGAGACAGGTATCCAGGCGGTCGCCGTTAGAATAGCAGCACCAGTACCAATGACCCTGTGCTCTATATGCCTTCTTCCAGACATGTCGCGGCGAGACAGTGAACTCTCTGCCCTGATCGAGCGGCTCCCCCACCTATCATGTTGCTGGGTGACTTTAATGCCCACAGCCCTTGGTGGGGATCTGAGTTCGCCGATGCCAGGGGCAAAGATGTGGGGGATATCATGGGAGAATTAGCATTGATACCCCTAAATACTGGTGCGGCTACACATATAAATTTGAGCAACGGACGATTGAGTGCGATTGACTTGTCGATAGTGTCACCATCCTTTGTAACTCAACTGGAATGGACTCCATTGGAAGACCCTCATTTGAGTGACCATTTTCCAATTCTTCTGAGGAGTTCCATCTCAAGAGCAGTTTACCACACCCCTGCCAAATAGGATTTGAAACGTGCGGAAAGGGGAGGTTTTCTCCTCGTCGATGTCAACAAATGATCTCACTAGAAATGTGGACATCGGTCTCGATCTAATCGCAGGGGCTCGTAGCCCACCTCGTCTCTGCGTGGGTGGTACGTGGAGAAGGTGCGGTTCCTCGGCCTCATATTCGATGAAAAGTTAAGGAGGCAGTCGCATATCGAAGCTGTCGAAGTCCGATGCAGAAAAATTCTTGGACTCCTAAAGCATATTGGTCACCTCAGGTGGGGAGCAGACAGGGAGACCTTCCTGAAATTATTTGAAGCGTTGCTTTGCTCGAGATTGTTCTACGGGTGTATGGCCTATCCCTCCCCCTGTTCGGACTCCCTGAGTGCAGTATCGGCAATCCAGGACAGATTCGCCACGGACCCTCTTGTCGTGCTCCTTTTAGAAAGATATGCTGAGCTGGAGCGCCTGGGAAAAACGGTAGTAGTTGTCTGGGTACCCGGACACGTCGGGCTGGAGGGCAACGAACGTGCAGACGAGGCAGCGAATGCTGGGACGTCTCGCCGTCCAGACCAAGGTACCGCGATCCGGCCCGGTGACGCTGTGCGAGCAGTAAAGAACGTTTGGGAAACCGTTGGCAGCGTCAGTGGGCCGGGTCGTCCGAGAAGCTCCTGCGAGTTAAGGGCACGACTGAACGATGGCCTCATGAGAATCTGAAACGAAATGAAAGGATCGTGTTAACACGGTTGGGGATTGGGGGTGACACACGGACATCTGCTTCTGGGTCAAAACCCGCGCAGGTGTCCCGCTTGTAGAAAAAGGTTGCTCAGTGTGTCTCATCTTGTCGAGGAGTGCCATGCCTTGGCCTCCTACAGGCAGCGAGTAGGCATGAACCCCGACATAAAAACGGTACTCGAGCGAGCAAGTATAATGTTGGATCCCCTATTCCGCTTTTTAAGAGAAACGGGGGTGTTTCCTCACTTGTAAATAGTGTATAAAACGTGAATATCCGTGTAAATAAGTGTATCTGTGTTGTGTTTTATTGTGCGTGTATTTATTTGTAAGTAATTTATTTATTTGTTTGTTGTAAGTGTTTTATTTGTCTTTTAGACTGTAGGGCCGATGGCGGAATATTGAGTACCCCATCGGCCATAACAATGCAGTGAAAAAAAAAAAAAAAAACACGTACAGAAGATGTATATCAGCGTTTTCTTCATGAGAAAAAGTAGCCATAGTGTTAACAAGATATCACATAGATAACTAAAAATGCTTTGAATCTTAAAACTCTTTTATTCTGGAGAATAATAATACAATAATTCTTTAATCAAAGTTGCAGTCGTGTGGGTAAATAAGTAAACACTTGCACTATTTCGGTTTCGAACCAAAATTTAAAAAAACGTTTAATAAATTCATTCAAAATTTAAGTTTTTTTTTAATTTTCCACCTTACCATTCCGTCAGCCACGGTTTTTTCCTTTCCTTCATGAATTTCTTAATCTTTGGAAAAAAAATATTTAAAAAAAGAGATTACACTACTAAAAAGGATAAATGGAGTACGTTTTCTGAAATTTGCTGGTCTCTAGATTTAGAAATAGTAGTTTAGAATAACCATAATAAGTTTTTTAACTTTGAAAAAAAATTCAAAGCTCTACCTACTAAAACATTTATTTCTCGAACTTTTACAAGTTTAGTATTGATCATACCTTATTGGAAATTTAGCGTAGTTTTCATTGGTATCAACGGATTTGTCCAAATACCTTTTAGTTTTGGAATTATCAATGATAATTTGAAGCAAAGTCGTGAAATCTTAAAAAATAGAAAAAGTGTAATTACTCCGTACCGCTGAGATTCGGACCATAGTTATTAGGGCTTTTTGGTTACATTTTGAATGTAGAATCTACAGGCAATGTTTGTACCACGAGTAGCCGAATACCCTGTTTATATTATTATTGATATTATTATCTTTTATCCTTAAAGAAAAAATAATAAGGAAACGTTTTTACTGCGCTACACTGTATGTGTTACTATGATTCTATCTTTACAACAGGCTGGTAGGAGAAAAACCCACATCACACTAACAAGGAAGCATTCCTGGCCCCATCCTGTACACAATAAATACGGATAACCGGCAAATACAAACCCCCCCCCCTGTTAAACTATGCGAACGATTCGGCAATATTATGTAAGCACCCGAATACTATGATATTCACCGCCGTACCCTGGAACAGTTCGACCTCCACGAAGAATGGTGCACAAAATGAAAGATGAAATTGAACAAGGGCGTACCAAATCCTTTTACTTTAAATAAAAACCAGCCTTTTTAAAGAAGACTAACCTCTATAACAACAAAACGAAATTAAAGACATCCATACAAGTGAAGTACGTAGTGTTCTACGAAGTACTAATCTCAGTCGACTGTACTTAGGCAACAGATTGACGTGGAATCCTCACACCAGAGTAAGCGACAGAATCGTAACAGAAGATTTGAACATTACGAAGACTGCAAGGACCAAATCTGGCATGACTGTAACAAACACAACAAAACAATAATTCGTTTTATTTAGACTTACGGAACTGTGAAGTAAGAATCCATCTAATATAAAGCCAAACCACGCATTTAAAACGAAGTACACAGAAGAAGCCTTCATTCAGACTGGATCCATTCATGGCTTCCCGAAGTTCCAGTCAAACCGTTCGTCTTACCCCTTCCATATAAATCTAGCCCTCTACAATATCTCTAAAATCCCATCCCCAGAACCGTCGTCGTATTAAACGACTTTGATCAAGAGATTTATTCGCCCCCCCCCCCCAATACCTCAGCTGCTGGATTGATTAGCTTAGGCTGGTTTCTCAAAATATGCGTCTCCGAAAGCAGTAGTACTATACGAGTGATGTTGTCAGGTGAAAATCAGAATAACAAATTATACACATGAATCTACAAACTAAAAAAAAACACTTAGCTCAGTATTTTTAATTTTTCAAGATTTCAGGTAACTTTTCCCAGGAAGATAGGATTGTTAAAAAAATTAATACACAGCTTTTGCATTCAACGGCTTAAATTCTATTACAATTCAAGACAATATGAACAAACTTGATCGTTTTTCACTTAATCCATTAATCCGTTTAATTAATAATTATTACAGTAAAAAGTAGTTTCGTCACCTCTTTCTGTTTGTTTATAAATGAGTTATTTGACCAGATCTGTTTACATCGCGTAACGTGGCTGGTTCTAATTAGTTTTGGAAAGATGAAAGGTAACCACGGAAGAGAAAGGGTAAAAAAGTGATTTACAATTTTGTAATTTCGGTCCGAAATCCGACAGATCGGGGAAGGGCGGAGGGCAGGGAAATATTAAAATCCTGTAAATGAAACATTCATCTTGTGACGAGGGCGGTTAGATGAATCACCCTGAACCAGGTTATATACGAGCCCTGACAATGCCACCCACCTCAATGATTTGAGTGGTTTTCTGGGCTTCGCCACTGTTTATTGTTTTGTGTGGTAAGTAGAGCCTTTTGTGCGTAAATCACGGTGCCGTGGCTCCTACAGCAGAAATATGAGTCAGACGTGTCTCCACTCACTCGCTGAATGGGTCCGCTATTCGCCCTTTGGTCAATTGAAACTTTATCACCGGCTTCCATTTTGGATATGAAAACTGAAGTTAGATGGAAAACATAAATTACAAAATTCTCGGCACGGAACAATATCAAACGTACACGTACATTAAAGTAGGGCAGCAGTGGTAGGATACAACTTAAGATACAAAATTGAAATTCAATAGGCATCTTGGTATATCTATCTAGAACACGATTCAAGTGTTGCACAAGTTCGATCACAATTATTTGACAAGTGGCAATGCATTACAATTTTCGGAGCAGAAGTTATCGAACAACCAGTTCGAAAGGCCTTTATTTTATAATTTAATGCCGGTTAAGTAATACTCCACCCCAAATTATACCAACCAGTAAAACAATACATTTAATTATTATACAATTGCTATTTTAATAGAGTAATAAACGTGAGAGCGTCTAAAATCAACGTACAATTTGTGTCCGAAGTTTTAAATAGTTTCAACTAATCGAATCCAAACATGCTTTGGTTATTATAATTCGTATGAAGTTGTGCATTATACATATTCATGTATTATAAGTCTGTACATGTAAATTATTTCAATTTTTTTCTCAATATTTTTTAATTCATTCAACGACAACCATGCTGATTATGGTACGTCATTATGCGAATTTCGAAATTATTAAAACTGAAGAAAACCGGCGCCGAATATATTTTGGAAATTTAAATATTTAGATGCATTCTAGAAAATGAAGAAGAGGACAGGGCGACCAAAATTAAAATGGGTTGATAAAACGCAAAACTAAAATCTATTAACACGTTCATAAATGTTACGAAATTGAATCAGAGGGTTATCACGTGAAATGGAAAATTATCGAAATCCCGATATTAAGACAACGAATAGATAGTAGTCAAAGGAAAAGTGCTATTTATCCCTCTCCGTGTACCAAACCTCACTCCATCAGATAAGTACTAATTTCAAACGACGGTCCAAACTGTCCAAGAGAAAAAATTAAAAATTATAATTAGTCGAAGTTCAGAAACAGTTGTGCGGCAACCATCCACTACTATACTAGCAGCGTCAAAGATGGCTAATGACATAAGATAATTCTGGGGAAAATTTGGTCAAAAATGAAATAACTGCACATTCCACTAAGTGTTTAGGCCTAAAAGACTATGTGTAGTTTTTTAAGTCACTTACTTTTAAACGCAATGTGCTTTTTTAGACATCTCAAAAACTAAAGTTACATTTCTATTAATCTATTTGCATATTTTAAAACTCGAATAAGTCATAAAGTGAAATAGAATAAGTACATTTGCCCATGCCTTAAAGAATAATGGGACGATATTGTACAGGTGCGGTAAAAAAATTAGATGAAAATTTTTTTCGCTCATTGTATTAGCATTTGTTTCATTGGCAATAAGTGAATTAGGGCAGATATCTCCCCCGTAAAAAATTAGATAAGTCGTGCATAAAAGTACCAGAAAGTCGCGATATAATTAAATAAATTTAATAAAAAGCTATTTGAACTAAATTGAATTTGCGCCGAAGGTCTAAACTGTAAAATCGCAATCCTGAAAAGTTGGTTTTTTTGTTTTTCCCTGAGGGTTAGAGCATTACATACTATATTTTACATGTTAATTTCCTATCATATTAAAGAAATAAATTTATTATATTTTGTTGAAAAATCAAATTGCTTTAGGGATTAGGATATTGATTCCTAATATCCTTCTAATAATCATCACTTTATAATACCTGTCTTAATCTTTTCAACTTTAGAGTTTTACATGTATTATGATTTTAAAATCAATATATCTTTATGGACTTCATTTTTCAACGAGGAGATCCCATGGCCCAAATTGTAGAACTATTGTACTGGAAATGCTATTGTATTATTTATTCATCAATTAATTCCGACTGATTCCATTTTACATTTTAATGAAATAAAAGCACGTCTCAAATGGTGAAAGTACTTTACCAGAAGCTTTTCATTTCAGAGGTAAGGACTATAAATTTGAAGATAAGACCCGATTTAATTTGCTCCTTTCCTACGGTTATCATACTGACAAAGGAAAAGAAAGTCGAGGATGGTCTGAAAAGCCGTATCGACTCAGAGAAGCATTTGTAGGATTTTGCTACTGATTTGTAAGACAGAGGAAAAAGGCGCGTTAGAAGCGAAGGAGAAATGGGAAAAAGAACGAGAGCGTAATTCCTACGGAACGTGTAAAGTTCCCTTGATTACGAATAGGTCGAAGCTTCTTTTCCAATTATCCTCCTCTTCGGTCTTCGGCCGGATGGGATCGGTGGCTCGGTGATAAAAGCAGATAGGAGATGGTTAAGATTGAAACGGCCAAAGGAGAAAGGAGGGACCGTGAGAGGGAGGCCCTCAAGAAAAGGGCCCAACTTAAATAGAAACCCTGTTTAGAATACAAGTGAAGGCGGGAGTATTACTCTGGGAGGAGGCTAAGCCGGAATACGGCGAAGCCCCCGGCTCTTTGGAGAACGTGATGTCTCGTTTTACACTTGGCCGGACCCTGAGGAGAGCTTAGCCGAAACACCCACCAGGAGTAATCCCTTTACATGCTACCCCAACGTCGCGCCCAATATATCGGGTTGTCCGGAAAATAATGCAGGATTTTAAGTTTTCATTAAAAAAAATCTATATAAAATATTCTGTTTACGTTTACAGGATTACTCATTTGTATGAATGTCAANATTATTTTGATTAAAGAACATTGCTTTAAAGTAACTAGTTTCTTTTTTTTTGTTTAATACCAAAATCCTGCATTATTTTCCGGACAACCCAATACTTTAACAGCGTCCCGGCTAATGCAATACATCAACCGGGACAATTCTTGCGCTTAGTCCTAATCCAGCCGGAATAGCAAAAAAATAAGGTTTTTAATTGGAAAGACTAAATGGATTTCTCATCCCTGCAATAATTCTCATCTGTACAATTTTTTTCGAAATCCGAATCGAATCGCTAATATTGTTCAATACTATTAAAACCATAATTAACATCTTACCGTTCATCAGTCGTCAATCAATAAAGCTATTCCACTCACCTGAAACAAAAATAAAAAATAATTATTAATTAATTGGACTATTTACCAAAAATAGTATATTATACTTTTTTTGGATTTTTTTATGTACTATGACACACTATGTCGTGTTACTGACAAAATCAAACAAAATTAAGACTTAATTTTGGAAAATCTTTCCCCAATAGTGGCATAGGTACGACAAATTAGGACTTTGATTACAATTATAAAAAAGGACTTTAATTAAAAATTTAAAAAAAGGAATGGCGGCTCTTCGGTGCTTCAGCACATTCTTTTTAAACAAGTAATAAACAACCAAGCATATTCATTAACAAAAACAACAAAAAGGCCCACTGGTCAGAAAAAAGAGTAGTGCGAAGTCGACAAAACTGGAGATTGAGGAAGCGATGATTCCAAGTTGATAGCTCAAGTCCACAAATTTCTTTCGACTCAAAAAAAAACTTCCGATCTCAGAAAAAATCTAAGAGACTGCCGGTGGATCTTTACGTGCATGGCAGCTTCAACTAATCAGCGAAATAAATACATTGTTGATGAGAGCATTATAGTACTAACCATTTTGTTTAAAATAAATCTGATTGTAATGTTACTTCCAAGAAATTCTTAGAAAAAACATAGCCGCTATAATGATGATATAAATCGATAAATAAGCTTTTAATGAATATTAACTCCACTCATCAAGGTATAGGAGCAAAGTGAATTCCCCTCCACCATCAAATTATAGCCCCTTTGAGATCCTAATTCCCAGAGATTATGACCATGACGGAAAATAATGACACTCTTGACTGCCTGATAGATGGTTCATTAATAATATTGGTCAATAGAAAATATATTAAATTCGTTGTATATCAACTTTCCGTTGCAATACAGATTCTCACGTATTAAAGATAATGATTCAAAAGAACATGCGTTAACGACCAAATTCAAGACTCTACGAGGGAAGTAGATGACATAGTTATAAAGGAGGTAGCTGGGATTTTAATTTTCTGTGTACAATTCTTCATTCTGTGATCTATGTCCAGGAAATAATTGAACCGGGGATAAAAACCAAATTCTCATTGATTCGAATTGACCACATTCAGCTATAATCGACAATAAATCATTCGTACATACCAACTCGCTGTTGATCGGAAAAATGTGGTCTTTGATTCATTTTGATTGGAATACGGAATGTAACAAATAGGTCCTATTGTAAAATTTATTTAATTCCAGGAATTAAGGTTTGCTCTCACAATGCGAGTTTGACAAACAATAACAGAATGTAAACAATAAAGGCAATTAATGTTTACTTTATTGAAGAAGCAAATTACTGTAATTAACAACTTTGTCATTTTTGACCAATTTAAAATCCGATTGCACCATTGGTTTGGTTTCCGCGTAACCATTCCTAATCATTATTCATTAAAAAACAATGTTTTACATTAATGTTACATTATACAGGGTGAATTGCTACTCGTGCTACAAACTTCTCCAGTAGATTCTTCACCCTAAAATGAACAAAAAAGTTCATATTGTCCATGGTCCGATTCTCAACCATTTCAGAGTAATTTCGCTTTTTATCGATTNGAAAAAAAAGGATGTTGGTGATATATCATTTAGTCCTAAAACAATCTCTGAAAAATTCAGAAAGCAAAACGAGTACGCAGCAAACATCACAGTTTCATTTTGCTCTACCACACAAAAGGAATTTAAAAAATATATTTATTGCCTATTAAATCCATTATATTTAGTGTTTAGTGGTCTATTGACCAAAATAATTTTTTCTATTAATTAATCTTTTTATGTATGGTTTTGGTTGAAATGAAAAACGTGTGTAACGAGCGGGATTCGAACCCAGCCGAAGGTCATGTGTTCGAATCCGCTTGTGACATAAACTTTTTTCTTGTATATATATATATATATATTTATATATATATACATGTATATAAATGACTTATTTCTTTAAAATGAAATAAAACACCTTGTACCTTGTAACCAACTTGCATGGAAATCATTTCGAAAGCAGAGTTATGACTGTATAAACAAAATGTTATCATAGACAACACCGAAATGATTTAAAAGCATAGGTACATAGTTTCTTGTCAGAATATGTACTAAAAGGGTGGATCAGATTTGGAGCCAAATTAGTACACATAGGACGGACTATGTCGTTTAACTCTATTAAATTGCATCAGGTTCATAGTTTGCATCTACCTGATTGAAAAACCCTTTAAGTTTCTTCTCTGACTTTCATAATCAATAGTACATCGTCAAAAGATCTATTTTTCATATCTAACTTTGACGTTAATTAAGGATATATTTTATGAAATTGTCTTGCTTTTATCTGTTTCATTTCTGTTATATATATACATTTTCCTATTTATTTATCATTACAATCGTCTGAACTACTATTTGCATACTACAGTGTATACAATTTTTTTTAATCACATTGCATGTTTGGAAATTTAAGATTATGTAATTTAATGTGATAAAACAGTACATTTATGTAAAGACTAGGATATTTATGAAGTTTTTGGTAGAGTGCCAACAGTTTTTAATTACATTGACGTCAATTTTGTAAAAAAAATTATTTGCACATATTTGTTTAGTGGTCATAATTGATCATATTAATTATTTCAAATAATTTTTTTTTTAATATTTCTTTTATTTCTACGTATATAACAATGATTATTAGCAATGCATAATACAAGCATGGATCACAATCCGTCTGTCGGAGGTCGTTGTCAAGAGAAAAAGAATAAACGAAAAAATAATAAGAATTAAAGCGAGGTTATAACATTATTCGATACATGCTAGCACACCATCAAAAAAGATGAAACATAATAGTAAAACTACTTCTAATAGAAAACAAACCGAGGGGAAAAGTCTTAATGGTAAAGGGACAAAAAATCGGATATAATAAAGACATTTATTATATTAAGGAAATTGAGTGAATGAATTGGAGGGGTCAGAAATTGAATTCCATAATTAGGTCTAATCTATATTTCCAGGCGTGGCGGACATACTGCGTGAGCGCCCGTGGATCTGGGCCATCCAACAGATTTAACAGAGTGCTCCTAGAGAGGGTAAAAGATCCCAAGTTCAACTACCTTATCTCGCCCAATATTGTACATTCGGCCATAAAATGCAGAGTTGTTTCCACAGATTGAGAATTGCAAAGGGCACATAACTCCTCCTTGCCCCTCAACCAAAGGGCAGAGTTCAAGTTAAGCGCATCGCAACGGGTGTTTAATAGCCATCTTAAGTTTGAAAGACTAAGGGAATTAAGGTTCTCTCTCTATAGATTAAATAAAGTGTGGGGGTGAGATAAGTCTTTGAATAAGGAAAAGTTAAGCGAGGAGTGAGCTAGGAGTAAGCAACCGTTCCGATGACGTTCCTGGAATCTATATAGCAGATCTAAAAATAGAGCTGGCCAATCAGCAAGGTTTTCGTAGGTGGGACAGGTTACTTCAAATCTCTGAAAGAGCGTAAGCCATTGGGCATACCAGGCGATCTTATTCCTGATGACTTCGATGGCAGTTATTTTTGCCAATTTTATGTAAGGGGAATTCAAAATTTTGAAAATAAATGACAAGTGAAGTTTTAAGGTGTATATATAAATCAGGTCAGTGGACGTTTCTAAATAAATCATGTAGTTTGGGGTAGGGTTAGGAAGAGCAAATAACTTACGCATAAAAAATCTTTGGAATTTCTCGACTTCTTCATATTGTTGGTAGCCCCATATCTGGCAGCCGTAACAGATGATTGACCGACATACCGAGTTGAATACATTAAATTTCACGTGGATCGGAACCACTTCCTGTTTCATCAATGGGGCCCAGGTTTTACATAGAGCAAGCTTCGCACATGATATTTTCTTTTTCAGATGGTGTGACCAGTGTAGATGGGGGGTGAGCGTGACTCCAAGGTATTTGTATGTTCACCACCTCAATTCTTTCCCACTTAAAAAGCCAGCGGTTTGTCGCCTTTATTCTCCCCCCTCTTCTGAAAATCATGATTTTGGACTTTTTGAGATTAACTGTCAGGTTCCACTGGGTGCAATATGATTCGAATATTTTAATATTATTTTGTAGCCCATGCGCGGTATCTGCCAAAATGACAATATCGTCTGCATAAAGTAGTATTTTTATGCTAACGTTGCGTATTCGCACTCCACATTCGAGAGTCGAGGGGAGATCATCAAGAAAGAGAGTGAACAGAACTGGACTGAGTAGACAACCCTGCGTAACACCACATTTAACCTCAAAAAAATTGGATAACCTTCACGCCCTCGGACCTCTGATGCTGTTTGTGTGAAAAGGGATTTTAGGATATTCAAAATTTTGGATGAGAAGCCATAGTTACTAATTTTGAACAAAAGTCCTCTACGATCTACGCTATCAAATTGGCTTTTAAGTCCACGAAAAAACAAAACATTTGTTTAGGCTTTGCCAGTTTGATATTTAACAGGACAAGTAGATTATCACTTGTAGAGTAACCTTTACGGAAACTCATTTGACATGCACTCAATAAACCCTTTCTTACTACGAAGGCATCAGAGTCAAGGCAGGAAATACCTCTATAATTATTCACATTATTGACGTCGCCACTTTTGAATAGGGGGATAATGATTGATTTCGAAAAGGATGGAGGAGTGAGACTGAGGAAAATAATAGAATTAAAAATTGGAGAAGGTATTCACGAAAGACAGGCGGGGAATTTTTATGGAATTCGTAAGGAATTCTGTCAGGACCTGGGGATTTATTGTTTTTAAGCCTGGCAAGGATAGATTCCAGCTCTGCAAAGGTAAAGGGGGCATCCAAAATAGGGTCAACTATATGTGGTTCAGCGTAGGAGATGACGGTTTTGTTAGTAATGACAGGATTCAAAAGTGACTTAAAATCTAGCGACCATGCTTCGAGAGAGATATTATTTCCACAAATATGTCTCTTTGTTTTGAAAGTATTTTTAGCTTGCCATAACTTTTTGAATTTCTAGACAATTTTATTTGTTCAGCTGCTGAAAGGATGTATTCTTTTTTTCTATCAGCTCAGTTTTCTGTAGGAGGTTTTTGCACGCAGATAGGCTTTTTTAACAATATCAGATCCAGAATTGCGGATAAGGTTTAAAAGAGCAAAGGACCTAGCTATCTCACGGGCACATCGGCTGTTAAACCAAGGCTTTTTTCCTACCATACTGACACTAGATGTTACATGCGGACGAGCAGCCCGAATTGCATCTAGGAAGGACTCGAGAAAGGTTCCAGAAGCGTTCAGGGAAGAGAGAGGTGGATACGACTTCAAAAGCATACTGACTGTTCTTTTGTACGTATCTGATTCACTTTCCACCCATTTAAATTGAGGTAAGACAGGCAAAAACGAGTAATGTTCTGGTGGAATACCTAAGGGGATAGAGACAGAAATAGGGAGGTGGTCGGAAAAAGTTTGTGGTAAAACAAAAAATCTGAGACATAATTGATTACTTCACTGGAGATGCATCCCAAATCGTTTACGGAAGTAATAATTTTTCTTTTTATTTAAGGTTTTTCGTTGAGATAAAAAAGTTAGTGTCACGAGCGGGATTCGAATGCACGACCTTCGGCTCAATACGCCCCTACTCTACCCACATGAAATCATGATAGCTCATGTGGTTAGAACAGGGGCATATTGAGCCGAAGTTCGTGGGTTCGAATCCCGCTCGTGATACTAATTTTTCATCTCAACAAAAACCTTAGATGAAAAGAATAATTAATAAGAATAATTATTTACACAATTATAGATACTGGTAGCCATACGGTAAGAGCGTCAGACTTTCGGCTATATCCCGCGGGCATGGGTTCGATTCCCGCCGCAGCCCTTGGTGATTCCCGCTTCAGATTTTCGTCAAGACAAATTTTCTATTCTATTAATAAACCCTGGCTTGGCGAATGTAGAAGATACGACGCCATTAAAAAATTAACTAAAAAAATTAAAAATTAAAGATAATTAAATGTTTATGTAGCCAATAACCTCTCGAAAATGAAATGGTTTTATTCCTGTTCTCTGTACAATTTTCTCCCGTTAGTTTAAAAAAATTACGAAATATTAAAATATTCAACATTCGGTCCTATATATGTATAAATACGGCCTTTTAGGTGAAAAGAGTTGTGCTTGAATGTGTTGTTCCTTCGAATGAAAAGAAAAACCCTTTCCAAAAGGGGATATTGAATCCCTTGTTTCCCCCTTCGTCCAGTCGAACTTTGAAATTGGGAAGCTGGAGACACTCGAAAAAGTTTCAGAAGCTTGAGCAATAAGAGCCAATTTACTTGATTTCAAAGATTCTTAGCTCAGATTCACAAGTCTAGTTTGTTGGTTTATCTTATTATTGAGAGTGGTTTGGGGGAGGTAAAATAAAATGTATGCATTATTGAAAATATTTTTCCCTTTTTTATGTAGTACGATAAATCATGACAATGAATTATGTCTTGTACTCCACGTCAGTCTAGTGTTTAACTATTTTGTTTGTGTACATGTCGGTAGTTCTTTATTGTTGCGTATAGACCTGGGCAAAGCTGTTTGTTTAGCGTGAACGTAATTTGGATTTGCATGTCTCTTCAATGAGCTCAAGATGTTCCTGGATATTGGAGCTGACTTTACTAGGATTGGATTTGGGAGATGCGGAGCAGTATCGTCCGCCGAGGTTGTAAGGATGGTGTGGGATGTATCGCAGATAAGCATTACAAATTGTACCTAGGATGGGATCAAAACTGCTCCCTGGTGGGACGTCGGCCTGATCGGTATGACTTCGGAAAATTCGTTGCCACATCTCACTCTAAAGCAGCGTTGGTTAGAAGGATTTTAGAATTTAGGAATAAGGAATGAGTAGAAACTGCTTTAGTTTGAATAAAAATCCCAGCTGCCAGAAACTGTCAAAAGCTTGGGACATGTCTAGTAATGCATTAGAGCAGTACTTTTTGTACTCTAAAGCAGAGTAAATAGTGTCAACAATGTGTGGTGATTAGTGGCGGTTAGTCGATCAGACCGCATCTCACGATTTCTGAATAATCAGTGTCAACAATCCCGAAACATTGTCTAATCGTTAAATGACGAGTTCGGAAACCAAATCTGTCTGAAGGAATGACATGATGAAAATGCAGAATGGGTATTAGACGTTTTAAAACGATAGCAATGTCTTCCTACAGTTAGTAGCAATGGTTAGTCGTAACTTTTTGTTATCAACAGCGCGCGCGCGCGCGCGCGTGTGTGTGTGCGTGCGTGTGTGTGTGTGCGCGCGCGTATGCGTGTGTTGTGAGTAATACCAAAAAATTAATTCACTGAATAAAAATAGAATCAGCTTTCATTCGTTCCGATAGTGCGAATATACTAGCAGGTTTCGCAAGAATGCGACAGAACAATAGTGACCTTACCAACGTATAAGGAAAACGACACTTTTTCCACCTATGGAGTGAGAAATTATCCGGTGTTAGGTAAAATTGCGTCTGGATGGCAAAGGACATCCATCCTTGACCTATGTGCAGAAGGGGATATTTTTCCGGACGGTGCAAAACAACTGGCTGGGCAACTATTGCGCAATGAAGGTATAAACCAATGTATACATTGCCGAACGCCTATTTTTAGATAACTAAACGGAAAATATCACTGCATAATTTTTTTTGTATTAACTTTTGTGTTTTTCGATATTCTTTAACTCAAATTGAAACTTGTAATTTATTTTTAATAATAATACAAAAGATTTAAAAATAAGTTTCCTTTTCTGAATGGAAACAGTGACTTATAAACTAAAATAGCCCTAGGGCTTGTTTTTCCCCGAGATGTACTCTTTTCTGATATTCATCGTAGAAGTAAAGTTGATGGTGTGGTCCGGGCTAATAAAGCCCATCGGAAATGTGTTGAAGTGCTTAGCGAATGTCGCAGGTGGCGTCGTCCTAACAAGAGTGGACGTCTTATGGACGGCAAGCGAGCAACAATTACCCGAACAAGGAAAGGGAATGGCCCCTATTCCAGAAATTGTCGACCTGGGCCCAATTTAAGGTAAACGCAGCTCCGCCCGCCTATACCCACTTCTAAATTAAGCCATGAAAATGAGAAAAAACCTATTCATACAAAAAAAAGAAGGATAGAGTACCTAAATTATGTACAATGCTAGTTGGCGCAGGGTGATAAGAATTTAATTGATGAGGGCCAGTTTTCTTTTTAAACCACAAACTGTATAATCACCGCTGTTTTTTCCAATATGAATTGTAAATGGCGGTCGTTAACTCGGCACATTAACCTAATCGCTCTGAGAAGGTCTAACCGTTGATATCATTTTCGTATAATTTTCACCCCCTTTAACGAGAAACCTACGAAGTTTCTATTAATCGACGACGTTCCTAAAACAAAATAACCCTGGGATTGGTTTTTGGAAAACAAATGGAAACGACACATGCATTAGCTAAGAAAAAGAAAACGCAGTGTACTATTTTAAAGTTGTAGCACGTTTAGACAGTTCAATGAAGCAAAACTGTATTGTCATTGCTCCACCTTTAATGAAATACAATCTTATAAATAATAAAATAAAAGAATATGTTTTGTTTAATTTCGATCATTTGTATATGCCTCCTCGTAAAAATATAAACTAATTCGAAAAAATTAAATTTCTTCAGAACGAGTGGTTTTGTATAATTTTGGTATTATAACGTATACATTTTAGATAGATTCTTAAAATCCGTTAATTGTCTGTAAAGGAGTGAAGTAATTCTTCTCGAACAAGAGAATTGCTATCAGTGTACGATACACCATCAAAAGCTCAATCAGATTAACAATGAACATTTTTAGGGGCAACGCTGGGATTTAAACAGAACAGGGATTCTTAGACAAGACTTTATTATGGAATAAAATTTTGAGATTTCCCCTTCGGGTAAGCGGTGTGATGAATTTCTAATTTAGTCGTTTCCAATCAAAATGGTATACCTATTCTCGTTGTTGTGGTTTGTCATCTCCAGCTGGCCAGAATCCGAAAAGCGACTGACAGAACAAAACGGCGAGAATAGGCTGAACAAAGTAATCTAAAACTACATATCTCCAAGTTCATTACCCCACACATCCCAAGGTAAATTTCTCAATTTCTTTAATTAGAAAGATTTCGTAATTATATAATTTATAATATCATTTATCATTGTGTTATGATTTGTTGTGTCATTTATCACTGTGCAGTTGCAGAACACGAGTACATAAATTTCAACGTTTCATATTATATCTTTATTGCCTGTAGATGGCAACAAACCGCATGATAAAGACAACTGCGTAGAAGAGCAAATTAATTAAAGAGATTAAAATCCATCTAAATTTACGTCTCCGTTGCCATTTCATAGCTATGTAGAAGGGTTAAATGGGAATAAACGTAGTATCATAAGAAAAACCGAAGAAAAGAACGATATGAGTAATAAGAGTAAATTTATATTTAATCAGAATTTGAGCCGTTGTTTTATAACGTTGTGTTTTACATCAATCAAAAATAAAAAATAAACATGAAACTACCATGAGATTAATAACTTATAAGGCGTAGATGTTTTCTTCAAAACTACTCTATCTTACCAAATTCAGAATGATTCAAGTAGGTTTCGTTTAAACCGAAAATAAATGTGATTCTGTGAAGAAGGTCCGTACCACTTTTGATAAAGTAATACATCCTATATCACATTACTGAGAAGAAAAGAATCCTTTGTGCAGTAAACAATATCGCAGAGTGATGATAAGAGACGCCAGGGTATTGATATAACCCCAGTTATTTGACCAAAGGCTCTCTAAGCTTTTATTAAATTCCCAAGCTCTTGAGAAGAAAGGCTCTTTCTTGTATGTTAGCATAGTCCCCTCTAAACGCTTGTTCAATGACTGACGTTCACAAATTAGAATAGCTTTTCACTCCAACAACTAATATTTTACAATCGCCTCAACATCCGATTTTAAGGGTATAAATATAAGCCCTTTGTAATACGAACTCAAACTTTCTCTCTAGTGATAATCTCTGTTTTAGAATTTAAACAGTTTACCGTTGACACTCAAGGTGTAATATTACCGTTTCAACGAAGCCGAACACAAGCCTTAATCAACTTGCATTGTTTATGCCACCTGAAGGATTCTATATAATACATCTCAACTCGCGTTCTTCATTCACAAGTCAACTTCATGCAATCAATGCCTAGGCTTCACCACTTAATGACAATACACCAATGTAACTCGTTGCATTCTTAATAACAATATGTATTTAATTAATTTTTCATTAATATAGTGGAAGATTTGATTAATATATAACCTGTACACTAACTGGCAATGAAATTTCGGATTTGTTACCCACTTATTAATGTAAATGTTAAGAAATTAAAATATAATATTCTTCTAGCAGAGACAAACGAACCTCCGCTGGACCATAGAAGAAAAATGTTAACAGGTTGTGTAAAATGTTAACACACGCTAATTTGTATTGAACTGTCACTTATGGCCAGAAACACACAATTATACCACAGCATTGCTCTCTTGTCGAGTAAGGTACTGACATAAACATACTGGAGAAAGAAGAAAGAACCACTGAAGAAGTCGAATCATTATGTCCTTCACCTTATTTTAACCCAAAGTTTGAAGTATTCGACAATATTATTACCTACTTACATCTCCATAAAATACACCAACTTGAATAAAACCCAAGTCATCCAAAATATCTAAGTGATCTTTATGGGAGATTTCCAGACAGACATATTATTTACACCGTCGGATCACTCCTAAATGGACTAGTAGATTGTGCATTTTATGATCCTGTACAAAACTACAGTAAAAATATTTTCACTCCCACAGTAGTTATCTATATACACTGCAGAATTGGTTACTATAAGGGAAGCTATGAGGTATGCGAAGAATTCCCGAAAGTGGTCATATGAACACACAGATTGCCTTTGTTGTCTGCAAAAACTTCGCAATGACAAAAAGTTGTATATCGCGGACTACATCATTATAGAAATCCTTGAACTTCCAGGTTTCATTCCTGCAAGGCCTGGAAGGTCTAAAGGGCATAAAATAGTAATCACCGGGACCACAGTCCATGATGTCGTAGATCGGTTTGCCAAAGATGCCACCACAACGGGACATTTCCTAAAAGCGCCAGTACCCAGAACAGATCTTCATGCTGTATTAATATTACAACTGCAGATAGATTGGCAAATTGAATACCTGTCAAATAACTAAGGGATCATATACAAAAATGTGTTTCCGTTGGTAGCACGTGAACCTTCGTTCACCAAAGAAATTAATACAACCAAGGCATTTTGGAAAACAATCGGTTATCTGGAAAACGATCTGGCAAAAGGGTGTTTATAGGAATATACATTTAAGTATAAAATATTAACTGAAGATTTTCAATTAATTTGTCACGATAAAATAGAGAAATAATTGTTTTCTTGATCTTCGTTATGAGTCCGGAGAATAAGTTTTATGAAGCTTTAATGCAAATGAAGTGTCCTATACATTGTACATACATAATTTGCGCATACACGTAGTTAAATTTTGGGTGTTGCTCATTTGAAAATTATTGTGCCTCATGTTATGTTACAAGTTAGGTAAATAATGTTGGTTTATCATATTTCCTAGTGTAAGCAAAATGGTTTAAACATTTGCCAGAAGTGTTAATATTTGTGTCCGGTTTAAAAAAATCCCCTGGCTGGAATAGGGATTTAATGGGGTGAAAACAGTGTTTTGGTGCGGGAGGTTGGGCCCCCATGGATCTCCCTACAGGCCACTTGCCAATTGGGTCAGACTCTGATTACATTTCCATTTCGGAAATGGGCTGATTCGGAAACTCATTTATAACCTGGAGATGGTGAGCTTTACGGACGCCGTTTTAAATTCCTAAACTTCCTTTCGCCCTTCGCCCTGTCACCACATCACCTCTAGCTCCTGGCGACTTGAGGAAGGGGAGGTCACAGCCAAGATTAGAGTTCTTCTATGCAATATATTGAATTTGTCGGCTAGCTCGAAAGGCTTTTCGCTTTTCACTGTTTATGGACCCATAGAAACTCATTTCTTTTCTGCGCGTGAAATGCACTTAATAACTCCATGTTCTGGTTTTGTCGGTGGTGACCTCTTTAAAAGTTTTCCTTTTGTTTGTTTTGCACCGGGCGGAGTACACCTTTTATTAAGCTTGTGTATTTTCATGTGATTAAATGAAAATATTGGCAATATTGACAACCAAATAATTCAGTTGAATGACCTTTTACATCAGACCTAATTGATATCAAACATTTTAGTTGATGTTACAGATTGCATAAATATTTACTCCTCCTTACATTGTTTGTTGCTATGAAATTACTAATCGAACTGAGCCATTTTCCTTTCGTAAATTGTTATTACGAGAACGAAGAATAAAACTCTTGAAATCAACTCTTCTGTTCTGTTTGGCTAAACATAATTATTGTGTTTATAATAAATAAGTTGTTGCTACAAGTTTCCTTGAATGTCGAACATTTAAATTTTCTATCTAATAACGTCGTATTATGCACATGCAACAAGTGATAGAGATGATTAGATAAATCATCTACCAAATCATGAATAAACAACAAAAAGAAAAAGGATTAATAAACATCCCTGTACAATTCATTTTTATGTGACGAATCAACACTCTATAGAACTGACCATAGCTGGAATTTGGAGGCGTAAACTCGGCCTTGTGGAATATATATGCAATACACACGCCCTCGAATCTGTTTTTCACTTCTTGGCAGTGTTCAATTCTGGGTAAGTTCTTGCTAAGATTGGCTTGCTTCACCTAGGTTCGAGATCTAGGCCTTTGATTGGGTTTGTGAAACAGGCTTGGCGCTACAGATACGTGCTGACAGAAGAATTTAATAAGTATTAAATTCACTAATTTCGTGGTCCGCTTGACCAATTAATATATTACAATTAATTAAGGTTTTTAGTTGAAATAAAAAAAGTCAATGGCACAAGCGGGATTAGAACCCACGATCTTCGGCTTGATACGCCGCTGCTCTACCACTTGAGCTATCGTGACCTCGACCCATACGGACACCAACTTCCCATCTCAACCGCACCTTTTGAATTTTCCCTCCTGGGTTCGAATCCCGCTCGTGCCATTGACTTTTTTATCTCAACTAAAAGCCTAAATTAATTTTAATAAGTATTATTGAAGCAATATGTTTATTTTCACTTTTTTTATATGCACATAGAATTGTCATTGTTATTTATTTTAACAACGGCGACCTACGGAAGACGACTTTTTCGATACTTTGTATATTTACCGTTAGATTTTTCTTCTCTTAATTATATTTTGGTTTATATTGTAAATATAACAGTTTGTCATTCATTCATCATTTTAAAAGATTTTTTACTGTGAAAACAATGGTGCAATCGGAAAAAATGACGAAATTATGGCAAAAAGTTTAAAAAAAACAACACATTTCGTTTTAATTCCAATAATTAGCAAAATATTGGAATTGTGTTTTTTCAAACTTTTTGCCATAACTTCGTCATTTTTTCACCAATTTAAAAACCGAAGACACCATTGTTTTCAGGGTAAAAAATCCTTTAGTCGATGTGACAGGATGTATACGCTTGTATTTGAAATTTTCTTTTTCTTCTCTTTACTGTATTTTGGTTTATATTGTAAATATAACAGGTTTTCATTCATTCATTCATCCTTCTAAAGGATTATTGATGCAATCGGTTTTTAAATTGGTCAAAAAAATGACAAATTTATGGCAAAAAGTTTGAACAAACGCAATTCCAATATTTTGCTAATTATTGAAATTAACAACGAAATGCGTTTTTTCTAACTTTTTGCCATAACTTTGTCATTTTTGAAATGTAAAAACCGATTGCACCATTGTTTTTAGCATAAAAAATCCTTTAGAAGGATGTGTCAGGATGTAAACGGTTGTATTTGAAATTTTGAAGTTGAATTGGGCCTAAGGTACCCTGTATAATTTTTATCCAAAAAACGGTAAACATTTGAAGCTAGACTAAAACATATAAAACAGGTATTTTTGTTTTTTTGATAGCGTCATTGGTTCAAGAAAAATTCTCTACCAAAAAGGAAACCCTGTAGAGGCAGCTGTCTCTTGCCAATAGTAGACAATTTCTTTCGTTGTTATACTAACAAAAACTAGTCAGAACTAACAATGTGGTTGCAACAATGATTTATCTACTACGCGTCAGTCCCTGTCTTTGTTCTGTCGGTAGGCCTCACATCAGTCTGTATAATTGTAGTCGCTCGCAAGATGTAACTAGTAATCTTGTTCTGCACATAGAGCATCTCCGCAGTCGCTTGCTAACAAGAATATACCCACCAAGTCAACCAGATTTGACCTATCCGTAGGTCATATTGTCTTTCGTATGGTCCAATTGCCATTTTAAACACTATCAATTTTTGAGTCATTCCCAACAATCTCTCGTCCAGTGGTTTGTCCAGTGTTTCCAATATATACCAGCATACAAATTTTTCCTAAGCTGGTCTATTTATTGTTGTTAAATTTTTATTTTGGCAAGGTTAGTATATATTGAATTGTGAATTCCTCTTAAACATTTCTTATTTTTTTTAAATTGTAAAAAAAAATCTGTTTTGTGCGAATAAATGTTAGTATCATATTTTTTAGATATTAACAAATGCGTAATATGCAATAAATACAAAACATTTGTTGATGTGATTTAATGAACAGCAGATTTGTTAGTTAAAATTTTCTGATATCCTATATTTAGGTTTATATCAAATTAATTTGCTGTAACATTAAAATATAACTTTTCATTGAGATTATGATGATTCATAGAAGATATATTTCTAGCTTTCATAAAACGTTAAAAAACATCGTGTTTTAGTTCGTTCCAAATTGGTTAGACATGTCTCCTCAAAATATATCGATTATCACCTTGCAGCCTTACTGGGTTGACATTAATAATTTTGTTTCTTATAAATCGTCTTTTTGACAACATTTATTAGCTTGGTTTCACGAAATGTAAATTATTTTTTCAATAATCTGGGGCAAATTGCTAACGTTGATTAAAATAATTAAAAAAAAAGTGTTTTTTACTTCTTGCGAAATGAGTAACTATTAAATAGAGTAGTATAGTAAATAGAGGTGGCCAAACGCTCCTTTCCAAAATATAAAGCTCTACAAAACATATACATTAACATATGTATATTATATTATGTTAACAGCCTAGAACGATAACATGTTCAAACTGCCGATAATAATATTCCAATTCAATATAACCATCACTAAAAATATTCCAGTTCAATAGTGTAAGCAAAAAAAATACAACAACCGTAATAAAATTTTTGTAAAAAAAAATCCTACATATCTCTATAATAATACAGAATAGTTTTGTCCCGAAAATATTTATCAACACATCGCAGCAGGGTGGCACAAGAGGGAAAGTGTTATTTTAAGAAGGTTGAGAAAGAGAGGTCGCAGCAATAACTAGAAGCGGTTAGCCTCTAGGGTGGGCAAAGAAGAGTCCAGATAACAATGTCCCTCATGGGAACAGCTTTGACAAATACTCGGCCATAAGGGCTGAATAGCAATGAACCCGCTGGCCCACCTCTTATAGACCCGTACAATTACGAAGGGTCCACCTCGCGGAATACCAAGTGGAATACACCCTACACTTTCACGTGAACCTTCCTAGGTTCCTCTGATTTATCACTCTTGACGTATATTGTCCTCTATGATTTATTATATATTATACCCTATCAGACAGGAGATGCGACGGGATCAGCCCCTTATCGTGGACCCTCGAGGGGATCTCTCTTTGATTTATGTTGGACTGAGAAATCAAACCGTTCGACCGGATTAGCCTGTTGGGACAGGTGTACAATCCAAATTCCTTTGATTCTTTTCAAATTTATATTGATAATATTGATTTTTCATAAACAAAAAAAAAGTGGGACCTTCGATCTTTCGTCCTTAATGAAAGCCAGACTTGTGGCAGTATAAAAAACATCCCGAACCTTTGAGCCGTTCATTTGAATTTCCAATGAGTCCGGATAAAACATATACGTAATTAACATGAGAATCGAAGTTGGAAAAATGTTTTTTCAATGGGTGTAAAAAAAAAACGAGCAAGAATAACGTCATATAATCAACTGGGAATCTGATTGGAAAAGAAAAAACAAACGGACAGGCATGGAACCCGGGTTTATCTTCCGGTTGATTAGCATTTTCCTATATGGGCCTGCAGTATTTTCATTAGAGGGAAAAGCAGATATAAAGCCGTTGCCCGCGCTTCTGCCGGATCCTAACGGTCACTAATGTCCTACTTTTCCACCCCACATGATCGCCTACGCGTCTGGAAGGATGGTTTTCACGTTGTTTCCTAAGCGATGATTGAAAGCTTTGAAAAGTTAGAAAAAGAGTAATACACAGCCAGATTTAGAGCAAGAAAACGTTTAATTAAATAGTTAAATTAATTAAAGTTTCAATTTCTAGCTAGAAAGTTTACTGAGATCTTCACTGGTATTTCGAAATATTAAATTCAAAACAATAAGAAAGAGAGAAACGGGGATTTGCTAAATTAAAACATCCTTTGTAAGAAGCATGAATCGTATATAATGGGTATGCTAGCTAAATAATAATCATACCTTAAATGATTTAGCATTAATATTTATTTTATTGATTATAGATGTACTATATATTATCATTACAGTTAACTCAAAACTATCTTACCAGACGGAAGTCACAGATAAAACCTCATAACAAAGAAGAAAAACTTACAATGTTAAGTGAACAGCTTGGTTAGAACAAAAGTGTTACAATACGAAAACTAGTGTTACATTGTAAGGCGGTATCGTTAACATAATTTTATATAATTGTTAACATTTAGTAATTATATGTTCAAGTTGGAATTTCGACTGAATTCCATTAAGTCAGTTCATTGACTGCATCTTGCCTCACACTGCTTACACTTCTTGACTTTTTATGACTATGTTTGACTATGCTAATGATAATGTAAATGACAGCTCATAGCTACATACTCTGATCCTCAATCTATGCAATGTATTAAAAGCTGTACGAGACACAAACTTGACCGCAATAAAACGTATGGCGACTGGAGACGCATGGACATATCACTTATTCTACAGGCAAATTTTGAATATTTGAATCAGCCTTGCCTCATCCCACGTACATCCCTGAAGTCACATAATCTAACAAGGGAAAACTTTTTCGGTGATATTTCGGTGGGCCCTATGAGACTTTTTTTTTAAATAGCGAGTTTAGTTGTGCTATCCAATAAAGAAAAAATTCTTCAGTATAAATTATTTTATATCAAGGCCCTTGAATAGATTAAAACCCAACGTGACGGATCGGTCGTGAAAGTTAAACATTCAAAGCGCCGTTTTGCGAGTTCCGGTTCAGTGATTGGTCCGTTATATTATGCAAATTGTATAAATACGTTTGTAATGTACATGGTTATATTGGAGGACCTTAAGGTTGTGACCCCAGAATAGAAGCATACGCAAAAGTTCATCAAAGCACCATCGCAGAAACTAACGTCAGAACTATTAAGTAGGCATATCTAGACTCAGAGTGGCAAAACAAAACTGGGCGGATATTGTCAGCAAGAAGAAGAGACAGCGGTACATGTCCTCTGTTGGTGCGAAGGCTTCTGTAGGCTAAGATCCCTACTCCTGGAAGAGAAAAGCCCGGGCCGGGGGATTCACACGGGAGTTCATGACAAAGCTTTGGGATGTGGTAAAAACCTTAATGGAGAGCTCTAAGCAACAATGGAGATGGCACAAAAGACGAGTCGCGGTGCGCAGGTCGTAAAGAGACCGACTTCTTTTCTTTTCTAATCAAAGGACTAGTTCAACAATAGTGAACTTTTTTCAATAATAACAACTTTAAAATAATATAACTGGGCCTAAAGATTTAAGTGATTTTCCACAATTCATAATTTGGATTTTGTTATTCTGCTGTGGTGTACACAATTATACCCCACGTGGAGGTTCAATGCGAAACCTCATGAAAAAACTAAATTCTCGTAAATTTTAAATTAAATTTTTCTTCTAAGGAAACTTTTTTTGGTGGAAACCGAAGAACAACTTTGTTCCCACCTAAAAAAATTATTCTTATCTACTTTGCAAACATTCGAAAAGAAACAATCTTCTAGGTTAGCAAATTCTAGCATTTTATACCCTCCTCCCCAAAAAATTGGGGCAAATGCAATCAAATTTGTGACAATACAATCAAAAATAGTGTTAAGTTTGAAAAGACTCCACCGATCTACAGGAAGAAGCATACAATCTATGCGTAATAGCCAAACCTAGACTCCGGAATTGAATTAGAACGGGAGATTTAAAAATAAATGAATTAATTAAACTCTGGAAGAAGTTTTATTTATTTCACCTACACTTTTTTCAACTATACTGGCATAAAAATTGCACATTGTTGACGTATCTGAAATAATAAAAATTCTGCTTTCCATTCACGTTGAATCAAGATCAAAAAGAATTATTAAACTTTAAGTGGAACATCGGACATTGAAGATTTAAAAAATTGCCTCCAGATAATCCAGAAATGTTTATTATTTATTACAATAATAATTCATATTTAATCGTCCACTGGGAGCTTTTTCAAAGCGTTTTTTTGTTCTACTTTAATCCAAGCATATTTCAATTACTGTAATATTTTATTTTTTCTAACCATATTTGAAATAATCCGCCATATAATTTACTTGTTCTATGTAAAATCCCCAATTCTACGGACAAAGAATAACCTTGAAATACGTGCACTACGAGCGCAGAAAACCATATTTGAAAAATGTATTTAAATTAACTAAAATATTTTTCTCGGATTCTACATATGTTGCAAAAATGCTGACACAAGTGCATAATATTTTTCGGCCTAGTATCACCAAAATAAGTTTTATTGAAATTGCTGATCCGACTTCCGTACCATCCCTTGCTAGATAATGTGACTTCAGGATAAAACCAGGAAAAGGCATGACTGTTTCAAAATATTCTGCCTATGCAATATGTGTGCAGAAGCGTCTTATAGCAAAATATGTAATTGAGGTTGATTCATGTGTGTTTTGTTTAGTATTTCTTTCAATATAGTCTGTTGTAAACGTTGAGGATCAGAGTATAAAGATTCCTTATCCTTGAAAATATGAAAAACCTACAATTTGCCTAACTAATAAAAAATCCGTTCTAGAAACTAATAGAAAATAATGCATTACAAACTATGACGTAAATATATGTTTAGAAAGACGTATATAAATTCTTTTTACAATTGTTTTAATAAAAAAAGATTTCTTGAAAATCAAGATAGCAGATGTTCACGTCTTCATTGTAAAAATTACCATTAAGAAAATGAAAAAATCCATAGCTATATTGCAGTTTTTTTTTTCTAAAATTTCAGTTAAACACTTTGAATGAGGAAGGTATCAAAGATAATGGTGGGAAACGAAAAACAAAGCTAGGAAAAAACATTCGCACAAAACCAATTACCCTACCGTACTGCGGGGTAGGATCGGAGGTGTTCGCAATCAATGGAAAACCATTTTTCATGCGAGCGCTCGTTCTGAGGAGGGGTAGGTTAAATTACAAACCCCGTCAACCCCTCAGGATCATGCACCATCAACCACCGCAGCCACCTCGTCATCCCACGAAGCAATTGGCTTTTCATCTCCGTGGACCTTTGAAACTGATAGCAGACTATACCCGAGTGAGCTTGGCTGCACGGTATATAATTGTTTAATATCTCTGATGGAAACTGTCTAACAGGGTTGAAACCCGAAATCGGGGTACTATGATGATCATAAGGAATCTCAACATACTTTAAATATTTTGATAATAAAATTATCGTAAATTGAGATTTCCCTCTTGGGATCTGCTGGTAAATGAACCTATGGTTTTGACCATTTGATATTTTAGCTTGTCCATGCGGGTTAGGTCAACAAGACGAGTTAGATGAACACCAATAATGAATATGAGTGATTTCTGTTTAGTCAGATCTCTTTTCCTTTTTTCCGGCGAGGTTAGGTAGGGCAATAATTATGGAAATGACAAATTACATGTTTGTCACTTCGCAAACTCCATGTGGAAACTTTACCATTTAAAAATACAATTAACTAATGTACAAATTAAAGTTATATTGGAAGTCCACGGAAATAGAGTTATAATTGTATAAACAAAGTAAACGGAGGGTATTAACGAGTACACTCGGATTTGGTGATTAAGAATAAAATCAGCCGATATCACGGATGAAACAGAGTGTACGTCACCAACCTTACAGACCTGACTAACTATTTTTCAAAGCAATGGCAATGGTCTATAAAGGGTTTTTTGTTTTTTCAAATTGGAAAACGTCAAAACTGAACGTGTTCTATTTTATCGTGTACTTTCTATCTAAAACTTTAAGGGGTAGTTCCGCCGGAAATAAAGAACCTGTCTTCGAGTATGGTAAATGTATTTGACAATTATCTTGTAACAGTCGGGTGTATTTTATTTGTAAATAAATAGATGTTTTTTGATCATTTAAAGGAAAAGATCAATCCGCCAGAAGTCTTAAGTTTAAAAATAAAATATAAGCAAGTAATATTACTAATATACATATAAGTAAGACAAGCTTCTTACACTTAACTTTACTTTGTCTTAACTAAACTAAATGTAAACATAGAATAACATTAAAATATTGACTCTGATTTCAATCCAAATAAGCGTATACCGAATATTCCATAACAAATTCGAACAATTCAATACTTGGCAGAACGAAAGAACAGTAACGAAAAAATTTCTTGTTTACATCCTCCCTCATAATATTTTGGTTTGTTGTTAACTAAACGAATATTGTCAGGCAAAGTGATCATATTTTAATGTAAAACTATTATTGTAATTTCGAATATGCACTTACCAAATTTTAGCACAAAAGTAAAAACTTATTAATATTACATTGAATTAAACAGCACAACGAACCAATCAATAAATTTCAGAAGCAGGTGAAGTGCCTGCTTTTGTTTTATTTGTATTTTTAATCAACTTCCTTAAACTTCTGTTTTAAATTAAAAGTCCACAGCTGCTTAATTTCATTCAAGCGGTTTTGATTAAATTATAACTTTCCTTCAAATTGAGTTATTGGTCTTAACAAAATTAGGAGAACAACTGGTTTCTGTTCTGACCTTGTTTATTTACATAACAAATTTATAGTTGTTATTTGCAAATATTTTATGCTTAGTAGTAGTTTTAGTGCGTTATTTTCATACCATACGAATTTAACTTAATTACAAATATCCATAAAATGTTGTATTTAACCGATTTTGAATTTAAAACTCAAAACAACCGTGTATTCACATGTGTATTAAAAAAACTCATAATACAGATAATGTAAACAAATACGTACGGGTAGTATGTGTCTTTATGAATGTATACTTTAGCACTTTCCGATATATTGCAATTCAATATTGTATCATTCCTCACGTTCCTCTAATACAACAAAATTCCAATACATTATCGAATTTTGGAAAGTAATATAGACAAAATTACATTGTCACATCTACATATGTAAATTAAGAATGGAAAAAGTTAAAAGGTTATCGAAGCAATGGGCGAATTGTTAAATCTGAGTGCGTCTGTTATTGTTGCCACAGAATTGTGTCGTTATGTTTGCGTGAAAAGAAAGTGTCTATTATTTTTTGGCACTATGCGAAAAAAATTTTAGCATAAGAAAACTTTTTTGGAAAATTTAAGTTATTAGTCACGATGCATTATAGCTGGTAAATGCATTGTTTAATTTCTGTAAGGAAGAGCATTGAAAATAAGACGTAAAGAAGTTTGTACTTATTCTGTAATATTGTTATACTGAAAATGAAATTAACGTAAATAGGAAAATAAAAAAATAATGTTGTATAAAATTTAAATTTATAAAGGTGTGATTGTTGAAAAATAATATGTAGGTAAAGCACTAATTTTTGTTGTTTTATAAGCACGAGATTCTAGTAGTTAATTTGAAAACTGACTCTATCTCTCTTCTAATTATCACATGGTCATGTGGTAAATGGCTTTATAAAGTATAAATTATGTTCTATTTGTATGTATTTGTAATGTATGTATATGCGAATTGGTAAATGGCTTTAGAAAGTATAAATTATGTTCTATTTGTATGTATATGTAATGTATGTATATGCAAATTGTAAAAAACTTGTTTAATAAACACTAGACTTTATTACTACTACCGTGTCTTATCATTTAGCTAATTTTTAATTATAGGTACCAGCAAAATTATATTTGAATCATATATGCGTTATTTCTGATTTTTTTAAAATTATACATTAAATTTCTAATCTATACAAAAAAATATCGTTCTGCGTACTTTGCGATTACAAAACAAGCAATAAAAATTATATTTACGTTTAGTGTTTTTTATTATTTGTTTATACGATGGTATTTCAAGTACGAGGTTATATGAACCTCGCAGTGCTGGTGTTTTTGAAAAAGGCCGATTTGTAAGTATGTCGGGTTCGAATGCAAGGCCGCTGGATTCGAACCCAGGGGCTTACAGTGATGAGGGTCGTGTCAACGCCTAAACAGTTGTGGCCACCGACGCGCACATGTAATGTCATTGTTTACTGTACACAAAGTGTCCATGTTAGACCACCCGGCTGAATTTCTCTTGAACCAATGACGCTATCAAAACAAAAACAAAAAAATAATAATAATAAAAACAGTTTAATATTTTTTTAGTCGTTTCAAATTTTTACCTTTTTTGGAGAAAATTGTACAGGGTACCACAGGCCCAGTTCAACTTCAAAATTTAAAAAACGACCCTATACCTCCTGGACACATCATTCTAAAGGATGCTTTACGCTGAAAACAATAGTGCAATCGGTTTTTAAATTTGTCAAAAAATTACAAAGTAATAGCAAAAAGACACCGGCAATTTCGAGGAGGAGTTGAATATTTTATTTAATGTTCTCGAAAAACAGAATTCCTGTCTCCGAAATGTTGGAAGGGTTTTAGGTTTGTCAACAAATGAAATTAGAGCTGTACTCGTGGACTTAAAAATTTAAGCCATATCGCTCTCTTCTTGTCCAGGAACTTCGGGATTCTGATTATGGCAGGCGTTAAACGCTGGATGCACAATGTCGATTTGGGAGGCTGAAGAAAACGTTTTTCCATACATCCTACGGACTGATGAATCCAAATTCAACTCTAATGGCATACTAAGCCGGTGGAATTTTCGAACGTGAGCAGAGGAAAATATGAGAATTTCGTACACTCTATGGACTTCTCGAAAATAAATTAATTCGGCCTTATTTCTACGAAAATAATTTAAATGGTGCTTAGTTCCTCAATTTTTTTAAGGAGGTTTTACTAACTACTAGATGTTGTTTCTCTGCAACATCTACAATGATTCTCCAGCTTGAAGGATACCCCGCACACAATTCTTTGCAGGTGTAACTATTTAAATCGTCACTTCCGGGATAGGTGGATCCAGGACCTCATTGCCCGATCAGTTAGCCTCCTCGGTCACCCGATTTAAGACCACTTGACTATTTTCTGTAGAGCCATTTAAAAAACAGAAAGTAATTGTCAACCCCACCTATCCTAACTCTATCGATCTATGAGGTCATATTTGGAATCTTGAAGTTGAACTGGGCCTGGAATACCATGTATTTTTCTCCAAAAAAAGGCAAAAATTGGAAACTAGAATAAAAAATATCAAACACTATTTTTATTATTATTTTTTTATTTTTTTAATAGCGTCATTAGTTCAAGAGAAATTCAGCCGGGCCATCAAAAAAGGATACCCTATATAATAAGAAAATTCATATTTCGGCTTCCTACGTCCATGTCGAAAAAGAAAATTGCACGATGATTTAAATTTTATTTTCACTAGTATTGTCAAATTATTGCCGATATAATTAGTAATCAGACTTCAAAATTATAATTATATATTATAAAAAGATCAAGGAGGAAGCCCAATTAGAAAGCTGCCCTCAGTTCCTTCGTCGAGTTTTCAAAGAATAATCACCATGAGTTTGAAACGTTAATTACTAATTTAAAAAAAGGAACATTAATGTATTCGGTTTTTATACCTTTGATTTCAAGTTCAATGAAATACCAGATGGAACATTGGATAGTGGATTTTATCTTACATTAATTTACATACATGTTTTTTATGTTCAAACATTATGGTCAAAATATTATGATATACTTTTAATTTATATGATTAATTAAAGGTAGTGCATAATGTACGAATGTTAACAATACTTTTTGAATTAATTATGCTCCTTCTGTTAAACAAATAGATTAAAAAATCATAGTACATTTTATGTTTACGTTATATGCTTTCTAATAGTATAGTGAATTTTAACCCAATTAGCAATTTTATCAACAAAAAAAACATCGACCCATCGTATGGGGTATATAAATATTAAACGAACTAATCACAATGAGTTAACTGGTGGGCCGAGAGTTGCATGTCGGGGTATTGAAACCGGTAGTAATGTCGGTTCGGGAGATGGGGTTTATTAGGCCCAAGGGACCAGTTTATCCGCGTCTATGTGTTGGAAAAGGCGGAGTATAGCTGGACTGCTGGATTGAGACCACTCCGGAGCTATTATAGTTGCGGTACACTGGGGAACGAACCAGCCGTACGTAATGTTATATACGCCCACGCCACTGGAAATGAGCAGTGTAAACTCCGCAGACAAAAGTTAAAACATTTTAAAAGAAGTACTTGGAAAAGATATACATATTTAATTTATTTAATTAAGAATTATGTTATTAATTCTTAAATTAATGTGTGAAAGTATAACATAAGACCAAAAACGTATGCAGAATTAATTTAATTTAACGAAAGTCATTGAAAGTACATTTCAGCGTAATTTTTAACTAGGTACTTCACAAACGTTAATTACTTTCGATAAATAGACTTGAAATGGTGTGAATTTAAAACGATTCCAATCCAAGCTCAACCATAGGGCCATGGGCGAGAATTTCCCACCCAAAGCTTTTGTATTCAGATGACGAGCATCAAGTGTAAGCAAACTCCGATACCTAACCCTCCTCACCTCCGGAATAGGAAACTCGCTCCACCCTTTTGAGAATTAAAGAAGGCCTTGCATACCATTATGCCAACTTTGGACCTTTGGATTAGAATCGTGTAAAAAAGTAACACTTGTGAAGGGAAGTTGGCCCGAAGTCGCCGTTGGAAAAAGTTTGATCTTCACACCAGTAGTTTATCTACAATTCAAATGATAAGAGCAACTTCAATTATAAAATGCAATTGGCTCTCTAAAAATGAACCCTCATGACATAATAGGCCACCCCCACTTTGTTAATTATTTATTTTACACATTTAAATGATTTATCCAAAAATAAACACACAGGCAGACTCTTTGCATTAGATTCTGGATGTTACCGATAAAAACAAAGTTTTCAAAAATTAGCATGCGACAAAACTATAGGGCAATCTAAGTTCTGATATTAATTTCTAAAAAATATCTCAAAATAATCAACTTAGTTCTAGCGACATAGTCCTTCATTCTTGACATATTGGCATAAAAGTAAATTTATTTAAATTCAATAATAATAAGCAGCTGTAATAATAAGCCGGAAAACATTATGGAAATAAAACTACATATGAATTCTTTAAACAGAAATGATTGCAATATAATATAATTGAAAACGTGTCGAAACCTCTCTGGCAGAAAAATTCTGCAAGTAAAAACCAAAGTAAAACACCAGCGCTCACTACAGTAAGGAAAAAGGAACAAATCCTGACTATAACAGTTTGTTAGGGAAAGTTTAAAGAAAGAATGCGGGAATTTTTAGGTCCAAAAGCTTCTACGTTAAAAATCAATGCCCCAAGCTTAAAAAAAAATTTAAAAACTAACCTTTCTGCTTCTCATAAGGCAGTGATGTAAATAAATGACATTTTTTTCTTGTTAGTTTAAGAGGACAATCATGCAGTAATTAAAACAATTCTTTCTTTCCTTCGAGCGTTACATAGAAACGTCTCGTGCATTATTGGATAACGAATTTCGTAGCCGCTTAAGTAGTTCGTCACATTATTAAACTGAACACAATATTAGACACCATTAACCACAGAAGAAGGTGAAAAAGGGCCACAGATTGGTATCCCGAGATCGTGAGCTCTAGCATGAGAAGAAAATCTTTAACAAAACTTGTCTGATAGGAGATTATTCTAAAGATTGTCATGAACCAAACTATGAACTATAAAACTTAGCTGCAGTATTTAGAAAGAATATGTAAAAACTTGTCACATCCCCCAGCTTTGTTTAACTAGAGTTGTACGTTTCTAGGAAGATTACGCTCGGCCATACACTTCCCATCGAACCAAGAAAGAGTTAGACGATCTTCACAGAATCGAACTCCGGCCACACATGTCATACCAGTACATTTCCTTCTTGTCGATCAATGTTTCGTTCTTTTACAAGCGTCTTTGTCCTTAACATCAAATGTCATACTTGCTTCATATTACCTTGGATTACCATCCGGCAACGCAAAAGTTGGCACTTATAATAACTTCATAAATCCGTTTATTTGGTGGGGTTAGTACCCGCTAGTAGTAGTATAGTAGTTACCTGTTGAGTACCTGCGACCCCATGACCTAATCTTATCGGTACTCCAAAAAGCGGGACTGGAGAAGTGAGATTCAGTTCCACGACAATTAGGTCCCAGTACCCAAATTTCTCTGCAGTCTAGTAGACTTGAGGTCTTTGTGTACACCATCTTCCCCTACATGTCTGTCCAGTAACTTATCTCAACAAGCCCCAGTATCCTGTTTCCCACAGCGGGTCGCAATGGCTTATAACATTGAGGTTCTTTAACGTGCGCACCTAGCCGTCAGGCCTTATCACACGTTTAGTTTCTCAAGTTAGGAGCGACTCACCTCCGCGCACGTTTGGAAGTAAGACCGTGAGGTTCGGTGTAGAAGCCCGCAAATCCACTGACATTAACCCTAACCAAGCCCGAGTATTGCTGTAGTTGCAATAATAAATTGTAATATTTATTATTTTCAGGCCCAGTCCAATGTTGTATTACTCCGCTCGCCACAAAAATTTTTCTTATAATATATTCGATTCAAAGCCTTCATTGATCAAAGAAGATATTTTTTTAGCAAACGAAATTGTGGTGCATTAGTTTTGCGACAGATATCCCAAGGAGTGGTAACGAGCAACTACAGGCAGAAAAATGGCTAATGACAATGGATCACTATGGCCTATATGCTGAGTACTAATTTTATTTTTTACTAGGGATATAAAAATATTAATTTATTTATAAAAATAGTCTGTTTTTAATATGAACACTGACAATACAGTTGTTTCAATTTTGGTTAAACAACAATTAGAAAATTAAAAAATTACCATTTATCTATTTATTTGGTTTTGCAATTCATCAGTATTCAATAATCTTTCTCAAAAGGTGGTAACCGAGGTCACAAAATGTGTGGCACCGTTATTTACCTAATTCCCGTAATGACCCTTTCAGAATTCGCATTTCTCTGGTTTAATTACACGTCGAGTTATACGAGACACACAGGTACGACTGATTACGATGTGGCCCTGGATTGAGTTATGCCAGAGATAGTGTACAGGGCCACTAATTGTGGATGACACCGGTGGTTCCCCATGTATCAAACACAGTGCTCGGATTACCCCGCTCTTGTGCTCTGACCCATGTATGACTAATATAGGCCGGAGCATCGGCACACCTGACGCGGAATAACATGGTTAATTTAATTTCCGACCTTTACCCTTTTACAAAGGAAAGTTTCGAACTGCATCACGCCTAATCCGAAAAGTGCCTTCGGACAACAACATTTCTTTCACAATCGAAGGAAATTTCGCCTGTTGTTGTCCACCTTACATTTATAATTGCCAATGTCACAGCATGTTAATAATATGCAATGTTAACAATATCAGATTGGGAAATTGAACTGGTCGACTGACAACTGTTGACAGCGTATAGGACGTTGATCGGTCTGCACGTTTCCGCTATTAGTCATCGGAAGCCGATTAAAATTAATTACAGTGCTACAAACACAAGCCGATAGCGTTTTTCAATAAAGATGTTTTATCGGTGGTACGCTATTGAAGATTCAATTAGTATTGTGAAAGAAATAGTTTTAAACAGTTTAATTCGAGATCATGAGTTGTATGTTTCTACTAAACTTACAAATGAACGGTCTGATCGCCTCATCGACTATGGGCTATAGATTTATGCAACCAAGTTAAAGTCATGAACAAATTTAAGGCTATTTTCATTGGTCGTGAGTTTAAAGAGTTTATATCAACTAGTCCGATTCAAAAAAGACCTCGATTAAACTCCAATAAGAAAAATAACAAACTAGCATTGAAAAAGATAATCTACCTCACGTGATTGGATATCGGTGTGCTAACACGTAAATTAGTTTATTCACTATTTATTTATCATCAGGCTAATTTTTCTGTTTGCCTTAGGTCAGACGCAATTTATTCACTGGGGCGTTAAGCGAATCGTCTCCAATCAAGCAAATGAAAATATTCCCTTAGCCGCACGTCCGAATGACGTTGATATTTACTTTATCCTTGAACACGACTAGTCCGAAACCCTTTGGTTGTTTACTTTTCCTTCAAACACGACACGGTTTCTTTTTTGTGTGTATATAAACACTGGAAATACCAGTTTGTTTTTCGCCTCGTATAGGCTGCTGGTGAACGCCTGGCGCAATTTATGGAGGACATGACCGACGAAATTCACGAATATGCGTGTCATTCGTTGTCCTTCATACAAACAGCACCGGAATAGATTCAGAACAGAATTTATACATTCACAAACCTTAAAACCATAATTACCAGAAATAGCTTGCTCACGATAGAAGTCTAAATAAAATTAATCCAGTCGACTGGATAAAGACGTACTGATTTTAATAACTTTAAAATATTTCAAATAAATAGATATAATCGTAAACCATAATATTACAAAAAACAAGAAAATGGCTTCTTGAGCATTTCAATTGTAGTTTTTATTTTTTTTATTTTTTCATTGCAGTTTTTAAAAAAATATTCGTTACTTGATTTTTTCTGAATTTTTTTTGCGAGACGTGCAGAATGGAGAACCTGTAATTTGATCACTACGAATCATCTTGGTAAGCATATCCCTGCTCCGTTAGTCTTCAGATGAGTTTCGACCATGTGGTGTACGCAGGATGATGTGCATTGGGAGTCTACAAAGCATTATTCCCCGGGTGCACCCATTTCGAATAGGGCCACGGAGGTGCATACATATAATGGTTGTATGTACAGTTCATTCGATTCCTTTTACTTGCATAAGTGGAAGGTCCTTCAGTACAAACCTCGATGGGCCCACATAGCATGAGAGAGACCACAGGAAAAGAATTACCCCGTCAAAAACACACTGAAGAAGGCAAAAGCCGATACGCGTCTGACTGGACCCCACAGAAAGGCAGTCCACGAATATCGGTAACCAACAGGTTATGAATTTTTCGATTCATTTCAATTTAATTATACAGTATTTTAACTTTTAACTAATTTTATTTTTATGACTGACACAATTAAATAGGTAGTAAGTCAGTTTTGTGTAAGGTAGTTAAATTAGATTTGGCGCGGCAATTTAATGATAATTACTTTTTCATCTTATAAAAATCCCCGTCAGTATTAATGCAAAAAAATATTTTTGGGACCAACTGTTTTTGTTATTTTTCTGACCCTTTGAGCAGGTCAGTAGATATCAACAAAATCAATATTAAATCTAAATTAATTATTTTTTTATGTAAGGTTTTAGTCGAAATGGAAAGGTTAGTATCACGAGCGGGATTCGAACCCACGACCTTCGGCTCAATACCCAGATGCTCTAACCGCTTGAACCGTGACTTCTTCAAGTGGTTAGAACAGCGGAGTATGAGCCGAAGGTTGTGGGTTCGAATCCCGCTCGTGACACTAACTTTTTCATTTCGACCAAAATCTTACATAAAAAGATTAATTAATGGAAAGAAGTAATTTGGTCAATAGACCAATAAATATAAGGAATTAAATCCAAAGTTTTTTTCTTGACCTACATAAAAATTTCAACGTACTAACGCAGTTCATCAATTCAAATGCATTAACAGTTGGATGGATATTCAATTCTAATCAAACTTCAGTACCGCAAAGTAGTATTTATATGTAGTTAAGTCCTAGTAATAATGTTGGGATAGCAATTCAGTGGTTAATTTTAGTTTAAAATAACAACACAATTAATTTTGAAACAAATAAGGTTTGGGCACGAATGGGAGGAATGAGCCGTTTTATATTCAGACCGTTGGTGTCATTAGATCTGTTCCGGGAAGCTGCAAGATCTTGGTCATTAATAGGATGGCCTCTGAAGGAGGGAACTTAGGATTCATGGTCCGTGTAATTTATGGTGATTCACCATCTAGAGAAGAGCTAGAGCAAACTAAACTTGTTTTATTTATTTATTTTTTTATATATATCTCCCGTTTTTTTCTCTATTCTCTTCTCCAACCACTTCAAGGAAGAGAATTCCAATTGCATAGCAAAGCGTCAGGACGTGCTCTATATGTGACCGAGGGCGAGAGAACAAATGAGACAGAAAATGAAAGAGCTACTCTCTTCGCACGTGATGCCGCCGAGGCGAACGTGAACGCCACGTGAGTAATGGAAGTCCGCAAAGCCCACTCCTTTCCTATTTCCTACCTTCTTCTTCTACTTCTTCTTCTCCCGCCTCAGAGCACAAACCTTTATTTTACTCTCCATTCCCAAGAACAGAATAAAAACTCTTCCTAATATTGTGTGCAATTTGTAAATGCTTTCCCTCGCCGAAAGCGTTACATTCCAGGGTGACGTTTATTGGACATGCTTTTATTTCGTTTCCCTGGCCTGGAGAGATTGGCTGCAAGAAATCTTGAACGTCTCTAAACCAATTTCGTTATCCGTTTATGATATCGAAAAAAAAGAAACCAGTCGAAATTGCCACAATGCGATCACAACAATTGTTGTTGCAAAATTCATTTATATTTATTAGTTTTTATGTGCGAAATTGCAAAAATATTTGACCATTTATATAATTTCTCTTAATCCAAACAACATAACTTCTCCAATGTATCACAGTGGGATATTTTATCAAGAAAATTAATGCCTTAACTCAAACCAATATCTTGGTATATATGTCCAACATACCGTGGACGATTTAACTAACCAACTAAGAAATAATATGTAAATAAAAATATCATTGGCATATTAATTGCGAAACTTCAACATTATTATAATAAATATACCACTCCTCTCGACCGCACATTGTATCATGCAAAACCTTTTTTTTAAATAAATTTAAGTTAAAAATTAATTAATTATAAACAATATTAAAGTGTAAGCGGAAGAGAATAAAAAGAAAAAGGGCGAAGGAGGCAAATGAAAAAGAAAACAACACGTATTGCTAGCTTAACATATTATAAACTAGACAATGAAGAAAGTTGGCCGAAACATGTTAAACTGAAGTTGCAAAAAAGCCCAATGGTATGTCCGATTGGAATGCAGGACCCCTGGATTCGAACCCGGCCCTTTACCTTAAGGTGGCCACTCACGATCACTCCAAATGGAACCGCGCCAAGCCGAACAGCTCCATTTGGAGTGCCTGAAATTTGAGGGGCATTCACGACCGCTCCACAGCCAGTCGCTCCGAACGTCAACCAGTGAATTACCTTCTCAAAATGGATGACGATCTCTTGTGCTACTCTTCTGTTTATTTACATATTAAAAGCAAACAATCGAAGAGGAAATGGTGTAAGAAGTGGCTCCTGAACAGAAGCCGTAATACCCACATCAATTTGATGAAAGAACTTTCCCTTGAACCCGCTGATTGGAGGAACTATTTAAGGATGGATGAAACATCTTATTTATTCATTATATTTAGTGTTCTATTGACCAAATTACTTCTCTCAATTATTCAATCTTTTTTGTAAGGTTTTGGTTGAAATGAAAAAGCTAGTGCCACGAGCGGGATCTGAATCCATGTAAATACGCCGCTGCTCTACCATTTGAGCTATCGTGACTTCGATCCTCTCCGACACCAAAGAATGGCAAAAAGAGAGAAAATTCTTGTTTGTAGGTTGAGGTTGTAGGTTGAGATGGGGAGTTGGTGCTCGAGTGGATCGAACTATCGAAGTCAGGATAACTCAAGTGGTTAGGGCAGCGGCGTATTTAGCCGAATGTCGTGGATTCCAATCCCCTCGTGATACTATTTTTTCTTTTCAACCAAAACCTTACAAAAAAAAAGATTAACGTCTTATTTATATTTACTCCAGCTTGTTACCGCCTTGATTAGAAAACAAAAGACAGTCATGAGAGAAATCATTACTACATGAAAGGTTGGCAACCACATTACGATTTCTCGCTACAGGTATGAACTACAAAGAACTTAAGTTCTCTACTACGATTTCTGATCATTGTTAGGGGTTATCAATTCCGTATCTCTCGTTCTTGTATTCTTTGTTTTGAAAACGTCGACCAACTGGTTGAGGATCGAATTTCTTTTATTTCTATCGTGGTAATATAATCATTGTCCACCATTTTCATAAACATGGTAAACTTTTATACAATTCAATCACCTCAGCAATAAAATCTCGATTGGATATCATTACCAATAAAGAATAAACGTTTTTGACTTTTTGAGAATGTACAATGGAGATGTTTCCTCAGTGACAGAAAGACGGAGACTGCGCCAAAAAAACGAGGGTTTTCCCATTCACGACCAGGCCAGCGCGCCAAAATCCCCACCCTCCACGCCAGGTTTTCCCATTCACGAACGCGCCATGCCGTCGTCGCGCCGTAGATATTTGGAGTGGCGCGATGGAGTTTGGACCGGTCGAATATTCGGCACAGCCGGGCACGCCAGTTCAGTTTTGCCATTGACGTGGTTTTTGGAACGGCGTCGCTCCGTTTGGACTGCTTGGAGCGATCGTGAATGGCCACCTTTACAGTGATAATCGTCGTGCCAATGCCTAAACCGTTTCGGCCACCGACGCTCCCTGGTTGAAAGGTTGAGTAAAAAGATTTTATACATTATAAAAATTGACGAAGTGAAAATCCTTTTATTGACTAGTACTTAGTTTAAAATTTATCTACGTGCTTATTTAAATGTAATACCACTTTACGTTTAAATAAGTAATACAGTGGTATTACATTTAAATAAGCAAATAGATAAATTTTAAACTAAGTACTAGTCAATAAAAGGATTTTCACTTCGTCAATTTTTCAACCTATGCATTATGTTTGTAGAAGAAATCAATGTTAAAAAGTTTTGTCTGAAAACGCTATATTGTACCATGTAAGTACGGTTAATTATTATTTGGAAAAAAAATTAATAATCTATTCTAGATAAACTAGAGAAAATGTTATCGTCCAAAATGGTGAGCATAATTTTCCAAGTCCCCACAAAGAACTAATTGAAACTTTAAAAGAGAGATTTAACAGATTTAACATTGTTTAAAAATAGAGCCCTATTGAAGAAACAACAGTTTGTGGAGTTTAACCTGCTCAAAAGTTAAATTTTATTAGATCGGAGTATCGTCGTGTTAATCTTTCACAAGTGCCTTAAAATTCAGAATAACAGCGGTATCTAATTTCAAGAATACTGCAGGCAAAGTTAGATCATTATTATCCTAACCGCCTTAACAGTAGGGAGCATATTTCATTCTAAGGGTGGCCGCCCTGGCTGTAAAAATATCGCTAACCACATTAGAGGCGTGGCGAGGGTAAAGTTGTGGGGACCGTGGCCCTTGGACCATGAAGATAAAGGCATGCTTCTTCTCCCTCCCCAAGCCACCCTCTCAGTCTCGCTCCGTACCCATCCCTCTTAATGCACCCCTTATAATTCATACGGTTAAAGTGCACCTCCTTTCTTTAACAGGGCTCCATCTCGCTCTATCTCTATTTCGCCAGCGCTAAAGGCGAACCAAGGCAAAACGTCACAACTCTCGGCTCCGCCTATGTGATTTATACCTTGGAAGGAGAACCGAGAGATGTCACATTTGTGATTCTTCACGAAACCCATAAATTTCTCCTGTTATTTTCTGACGTAAATGCTAATTAAACCTTCCTTTCACAAACAATTCGGTAGAAGTAAAAGCCGTTTTGTTTATAATAATAAAATAAGTAAAGTGTGTAAAAATTAAAAACAAAAACTAAAAACGCATTAAAAATAACAACAAATATAAGTTTTAGTCAACACAATTTTGATGGCTATTTTATACAAGTACAAAAATAATTACCTATTAGGTCATTAACAAGGTAGGTCAAACCATTTTTATATTCTGTTTCACTTTACAAAACACGTCCAGTTATAATTCCATGGGCTGTACCGGTATTCGAACACAGAAACTCTAGCGTGGCAAATACGATTCTGACGCCCTAACGATCGGGTAACACGGTCCCCAATTACAAGGTTTATTTGTACTATTAAATTTTCAAAACTCGCTAATTTAACGAACGAATTGTTAAAATTATATGTGACGTCTATATTTTTCCTATTAACTTTTGGTTCATAAATTAAATGTTTAATTTTTTACTTTATGTATGCTTTTCTATTTCCAGTATATGTGAAGGTTGGGAAAGATGAATAGGCGATTACTGTTTCTTGAGAAGAACTAATAACTTCAAATTCTTTTACAAATTGTTACGGCATAAATTGTATATATTATTTATGTACGTAAAACTATTTTAATTGTTCTAATGATGTAATAAATAGCAAAAAAGAAACGATTTGCTTTCGGTAAAGCGCCTTGTTACCTATCAAAATAATGACGATTCGCTGATATGAGCAATTATTAAGAACAGATTCCTAAAAAAAGTGACCGCTGTTACGCCAAATTTAATTATTTCTTAATTAAACGTAGGCTGCCGGCCTACGACTATATATATATATATATATATATATATGTATATATATCTGCCCTAGGGATGTAAGGGAGGGTGAATTATTAATAACAGTAGGGTTCGTGGATACTTTTGAACTTGCGGCATAACTCGGCCCTAGAAAGCCACAATCCTTTATTGCACCAAGTTTCTAAGCCTCGGCTCATCTTAATAATACGCCCACAACTTAATACTTTACCTCAATTTAGTATATTTTTCCGCGCCGTAAAATGGTTAATTCATCTTGGAATGAGAATAAAACAAAGATATTTCAAGACAATTTAGATTAATACAACCACCGATGAACAGAAAACTGAATTAACTGCTAGCTGGCAGTCGTAATTATTCAAATCGCTAAAAATTAATTGAGAAGTCAAGGTTTCGAACCAATCATATTCAAAGTTTCTATGTTACTTGACATTCAGGTTCAGTTCAATATTCGAAAAGTAATTCCAATTTAGAGTTTCTTATAACTTCAATTCAAACAAGTTCTGTCAACAGGAATAAATGAAATTAAAAAAACAATTTCATTTTACACATTTTGTACGTTATAAGAATATGGAGAGAAATGAAAAGATCTCATATACAGTTTCTTTATGTCGCCTTTCATTACACCCTGAGATCAAAATTTTTCAAATTCCGTCCATCTAAATAAAGAAAACAACTGCAGAGGAAGGAATTTCTATAATAGGAAAATTCCTAGGATTTCTTTAAACTGAGCGATTCCCTGGAGGAAACGAAGAATTCAAACTAGGAGGATTTCAGGCTAGTCGAAAAGAACGCTTAGCTTGAGAGACAAGTACAATAAGGCAGATGTTTTAGGTGAAACGACTGTTTCAAATAGATAAAATGGTACCGATATTTCCTCTTTTTTTCGGTTTTCATTCATCATCTCACAGCTTTCTTTTATACAGAACCTTTATCACATGGTATAACAGTCCGATTGGAAACTGTTTGAAAATATTTATCAAAAGGAAAGTGGTTTGAGAATTTGAAACACTGAAAGGGCGGGCACATGTCCCATCACAATTTTGTCTCAAAAAAACTAATTTAGTTACAAACAAAAACTTTTATTCTTCTGTGCCGTAAAAAATTATAGTGGCAATAAAAATTCTAAATAATGTACTATTTAATGAGTATTTATAGGATATGTATGAAACTATAAATTTATCGATTATTTTGGTTCTTCTATAGCACAAAGCAAAAGCAAATAAATCAAAACGAGAACAACAAATTTTCAAATTTAACCAAGTTCAATCAGCAATACACAAAGCGTTTGTTGGCAAGAAAAATAGAAAAAAAACTAGAGGAGGAAATAGTGGTCTTAAAAATATCAAGATGTTTGCATCGCTTTCAAAAAGAATTGGCTGCAACGAGTTTGCTGTATATATGATGAATCAGAAAGAACGGATATAAAGGGTACACTTATGTTTTCTAATGTAAAAGATTTCCCTTGTACTTTACCAACATGCATATTTAACGATGAAAAAATACATGTTCCCACAAAATTATATCTCCTAGCCCACCCCATCATGCACATTTCATACAATAATTCTCCAGGTTTATTTTTTTTCTTTAATTCTAAGAAAACTGAACTAGCAACTAAGGGTAGTATTCGCTCAAGTTCGAATAAAAAGGACATGTTCTTAAAGTGGAATCATAAAAATAAACAAAAAATGTCTGGAGCTTCTTACTATACTATGCGCTCCAAATAGTAATTATTATTATAAATAATTTGAATATAAATTATATTACAAAAATAAAATATATATTAATTCAAATACATTTGTATTTCTCAGATATATTTGTATCACTAAAGCGATGAGAACAAGTCTCACTGATAATATGGAGAAAATATTAGTAGGATCTTCCTCTGCTAAATAATAACAAGAACTGCAAAAAAAAAACTATGGTTAACATTAACAAAGAAAAAGAATTTCGAAAAATAAAATTTAAATGAAAGGACAAGAACATCGTAATGAAAAATATCTGATAGTCATGGCTCCTAATGACTACATCAACAAGATATGAATTTAGACAAACATAACCATCAGTAATAAATAGGAAAAGGAGGAAAACCTTCGACATTTTGGTTAGAGGACAGGAGTAATTGTTACAAAAACCAAGTTTTCAGAGCCCAAAGGTCTACACACAAGTAACGTAAGCCGAAATCCACTAATTGAATCTAGTTGAACACAGAATATAAAGACCAGATAACCGAGCGGCCACCGAGCATTAAATTATAATATTATCAACTTGAGAATGGTGCTGAATAAAAATGTTAGAAGCACAAAACTGAATCAGTCTTTACTAGTTCCCAGGCCACACAGAAAAACAAAGAATCGTCAGCTGGTACACTGCTAATATATCTAAACCCCTCTGTGGGTATGGATCCATACCATTGGCGAGCATCTAAGAGAAAAGACACGGTGAATGTGAGGAAACAATGGGAATCATTCGCCGGACATAAACAATGTAAAAACATCCTACATGTAAAGAAAATCACCACAAGATGCGTTCATGTAAAGAAGAAAAAACTCCGAATCCAGGCAACATTCTTAACAGGGCACAGAGGACAGAATGGAAAATTAAGGTATTGGATACGATAAGATAAGAAATATATATGACAGTAAATAACACAATTTTTGCTTGTTCCATTTTTTAAGCAGTTGCAAAATAAATAAATGAGGAAAAAAATATTGGCCTCAAGCTACATGGATTCTGGGAAAAGGCCAATGCTCAAAATAACAGACTGTTATGCCATACTTTATCGAAGGAGACATTGCAGGATGAACAACGTAACCGTAAAAGATATACAACTAAATCCGAGCCTAACTCTTCTAATAACTAAGGCTAATAACTCTTGATTTTGGACTAACTGGTGTACTAAACGTACATAACAGAGGATACTGCAGTTCTGGTATAGCCATTATTTCGAATATACATCCCCATCTGCAAAGTAATGTATTAAGTTTAAAGAACAGAATCGTTGACAAGTTCAATGTGTAAATTATCCATTTTCGCAGAAAGTAAACCAATGATTTAGTACGACTTGTTAATATACATCAATATATAGATAGAGAAATATTTTTATTTATAACAAAAAAAGAATACTACAAAAAATAAATTTATAAATATATAAAAGCATGGATTAAAACCATCTGCCGTAGGTTGTTGCTGGCAGGTGGATAAAAAAAAGCAATACGAAGTATACAATAGTAAGTAAATAAAATGAAGCAGATAAATACAAAGGTGAGACTGACTTTATAGAGCAAACCAAAGATGTAGTATGTCGAATCAGTATTTATATTTAAATTTATGGACCAATCTGAACCTCCAGGTATGGCGGGCGTATTTAATTAATTTCTACGAATCAAATACACCATTCAAACATTCAATTAGGAGATCCTTCCTTAAAATAAATTTCCCCAAATAAAACTGACGTAATCCCCCCAGTATTGTGCATTCCGCTAGAAAGTGAAAAACGGTTTCCAAGGAGCGGGAATTACAATGGGAGCAAAGCCCAGACCCCCCCCAGTCATAAATGTAAGCTAACATCAGCCAACGGAATTCTCTCAAATGGTAATCTTTAAAATTAGCTTTGTTAAAATGACATAATGGATTAATTTGTTTCCACAGGGATAGGTGGGTAGAAGATTGAATACGAAGACGCATTTGTTGATTATATTGACATATTTTTAGCAGCAGCGTATGAAGATTGTCTTTCCTCACTGAAGAATTTTTCCAAAAAGGAGAAAAGACAAAACCCTAATCTGTAAAAATATTCCGTCAATGTGAGAACCATGATAGCTTTCTCCCGATAATTGCTATAGCTCTATCCCTGGGGAGCTGTGCAACAGTAGAAGGAAAACAGCGATACATTTCAGTATTGGTACTTACGGTTTGTATATTCAGTAAAACTATAATTGAACAATATTTCTGTATTTTTCCGTTCTAGTACCAAGTTAAACACCAAGCATATTAGTTCTAAAGACCAGAGCCCATTTACAAACAGCCAATCAGTGGATATCCCATAATTATAACACGATGGTAATATTGTCGAGAGCATTTTTTTTTGTTACTTATTCAGTAAAATTATTATGATCCTAATAAATTAATAGCAAAACGTGGCAGATATTTTGTATATAGTAACATAAGGACAATTAACATTCTATCATTTACAACATAAAGTTAAGTTAGTGTTTAAAAAAAAATTACTACTGTATTCTCAAGAATTAATGATCTGTAATTTTTGTTACCGATCATTCTGTCATTCGCCCTGTTAGCCAGACTCGTTTCTGCAATTTGCCATCATCATTGTCAAATCTATCATTTCTGAGATTGTGTACATCAGTGATATATCAAAACTCGTACAACCAAAGCATAACGTACATATTATTCTTAATAAAGTTGAGCTGGACTAAAACAAAACCGGTCGAGTATTTGAACATTTTTTATAAATTGTATTCAACATGTACCTCCTTTCCACTTATTTTGCGTATACTTTTATGAAGGGAAATGCACACCGGAGGATATTTATTGATAATGATATATGTTTATGAATATGAGAAAAAGTAATCCTACCATTATTTCTGTAATCGGGCACTATCAACTTGGGTTACCTACAGACAATATGTTGGAGGATGTGTTTGTCTCTGTATGTGATGTGGTGTGGTGGGTGTGGTGTGGTGTGGTGTGGTGTGGTGTGGTGTGGTGTGGTGTGCGTGCGCGTGCGAGTGTGCGTGTGCGTGTGCGTGCGTGCGTGTGTGTGTGTGTGTGTGTGTGTGTGTGTGTGTGTGTGTGTGTGTGTGTGTGTGTGTGTGTGTGTGTTAGACTCTAACTACTGTCGACAACTCTCCTGAATATAGCCCGGACCCATTGGATTTGAAGAGACTTTTTATGTTTTTCTGAGTAAAAAGGTTTTCTTATGTGTGGAGGGTGTACCCTAAAAAGTTTTTTTTTCTTTTTTTTTATAATTCATGCCGGTTAAGCGGGCACGGTGCTGAAAACCTGCCGTAGGCAGTTTGCGGCTTCAGCCTTCCACCCCACTAATGTCCCACTAACGAGATGGCCCCAGGCCGCACCTTAGTCTCTATTACAGCTAATTCTCTTCCACGACCTGATTAAGTTAATGTGTTAACTTGGGACACTTGCCTAATGAGTCTGTGCACAAACCGTCTCTTTATTATTATTGCTCTCTATTCTACGGATTAACTCCAAAGGAGCCGTCTTGCGCAAGCATAGCCTCGCTAATACCCTTTCATTCCTCTTGTATATTCAATTTCTTTTACACCTCAGGCGTTTTAACCCAACTCGCACCCTTTTAATGCCGTTACACGGTTAAAGAGAGCGAGCAAATTGCACTGAAGCCGAGTGAAAAGTCTTCATAACGTTTTCCTCGAATGGATAAATTCTCCTTTGTCACCCAAATTAAAATTAAAACACGTGTTGCTTTTCTATTAGCTAGCCTGAGTAATAACCTTCATATAGTCAATTTCTGAACATTTGCAACAACATTAAAGAAACTAATCATAAATAAATTAATCATCGGATGAACATCAAATCGAACCTAATAAATAGCAGGTGGACCGGAACTTTTATTAATTTATTTTAATATATAATTAGAACAATTATGACGTAATAATCAAGCGACGAAACAAAACGGTTAAAACGCATTTTTAGAGAACAACGCAATTGATATTCGATTTTCCCACCTTCAACAACCACTGAATATAATTTTTGGGTGAAAAAAAATTTCGCCCCCGAATTTTGGTGTAAACGTGTGTTAAATTTGAAACAACAGCCCGGTCAACCAGGAATTTTACAAGGGTTCAGAACCTTATAAATTATATGTAATTTCATAAACTCTGCCTGCGTAAATAAACTAGAACCTAAAATATAAACTATAAACGTTTAAAATATGTATATAGAAACGTTTGAAGAGTTTTTTTTATATCATCTTATCAACTCTAAAATCTCAACATTGTTGACATAGCCTAAAAGAACAAACAAATAAACAAATTTTTTCGCCTTACGTAACGCGAAGCGTCTTTTGTTTTTGGCTATCCTTTCCATATATGTAGCCTTATTGAACGCAATATTGCATATTTTTTGCCTGTTCTACGGAACAATACAAAAATGTCCTAGGGATAAGTCGTAAAAAACGCTGGGACAAGTGTCTTATAACTTTCGACTCAGTATCACAAAACAAATTCGTTAGCATTTAATCATTAACAAATAAAACAGTGGGAGTAGGAATTATATCTAACCTGCAAAATAAATAGCTGCCGTGTATTTAACCAAAGAATCTCTCCACCGAGTGTAACGCTCCAATTAGCATAAAATCCAACGTCAATCAGCCAGCGAAAATGTATTTACGTTAGTTAAAAATGTATTACCCTTTGTCATTACATTCAATCATACCCAGAGTAAATTTATTGGCAATCTCCGCACACAAAACCCTCAAATATATTAATGAATTGTTATACGGTTACACTACAATAACACAATGTAGAATTCTGGCTAGTTGCAAAGAATATATAAAACACCGTGGACACAGTTAGAACAACATCGTTAGAAACTTTGGAAAGATTCAATCGTTATCGTCTGAAGACTGCGGTCCTGTTTACAGAGAAACTGGCAACTCTGTGCGACCTGATCCACAATTTCCGTCGCCATGACCTTTCCCTAATGAAACTCCTTCGGGAAACAACGCCTGGGTCGAATGGAAGGAAGGCTGGGATCAACTTGTTTGCCTGTATGATTATTGTGTTTGTTCAGGCCTTATCAGCCACCATTGACCCTTCAACCTTCACTTCACCCCATCCGTTTTCCTCATGAGAATTTGTCGTATATCTATAGATCCAATTTCGCCCAACTGGAACAAAGGAGTTTTTGTATGTACATTTCCCACTGGCCCATTGTCACACTTATGTCAAAATGATGAGTTGTAAAACCTCTCTTTTTTTCAGTTAGTTGAATGAACTGAAGGGACTTTCAGATTAAATTAATTAAATAATTGATATTTAACTACTTTTTAAAAATAAATTGTATGAATAATATAATACAAGTAGGAAGAAATCTTCCATCTAAATTGCTATCCTAATGAAAATATAATACATACGTTTTCCACTGACGTAAAATAAATATTTTAAGTTATTTTATTGTGAAATGTTATTTACAGTTGTAACCTCTCAATTTAATTGAACATTTTACAAACGGAAAATTAAAAAATCTAGTAATATTCGTTTTTTAATTAGAACGTGTAGCTCGTCTAGCTCAATTTTCAGAAGATGTATGCAATAATTACAAAACTGTTAACAGTAAAATGTATGTTTTGGACAGAAGTATAAGGCATTTTTAACTTGTTGCATTTATTTCATAATAAAGATGTAGTTCAATAAAATTATTACTAGTACGTGCTAAGAATTTTTTCTGTAGAATCATTAAACCATCTATATAACCTAATCGCAAACAATTCAAAAAATTGTAATACTTGAAATTTAAATTTGTTAAAGAAAAAATTCAATTTTATTATTACAACCTCTATCTTATCAGTTATTCTCATCTGGGCTCCATTTTATATTGCGAAAAGAGCCGTGCCACCAGATCTGCTGGAAAGTGAATGGAACAATTCCACTTGATGAGTTCAAATTGTCGGCTTGATAATAAAGTCAGATAAGAGAACTTTACACACCATAAAACGAATTGTCGCTGAGACTTATACTAATATTCGGGAAATGTGGGAAGTAAAGTCTCACCTCCAAGTTAAGTGGAACGACTACCAAAATAAAACATTCATAAGTTACATTGTTACTTAAGATCAGCCAGACCATTAATTCTAAACAGGAAAAAACAAGAAACGACTTTACCGTCGGCCTAAAGTCAACTACATTTGAAACTATACAGTTTTTAACTATTTTTAACAACAAATGTACAGAAAGAGATATGAGCCATGTAAATTTACATGTTTAACTGAAATCCCACAAGTCTTGAACTTTAATGTAAACGCTATTTTGGTTATAAGAAATATTTGGGAGACTGGAATAATAAGGAACTTTGAACTGCTTACTTAATTATGAGATATAACATTATGGTTTATCACAATCCATAAAAGGTCAATTATAGGTCACTTGTAATAAGTTATGAATGGATTATCCTAATTTCAATCAACCTTGACTAGAAGAACGATGAGATAGGATAATCGCCTATAAGAAAACTCCGCTCTGCTCTACCGTAAGAGTTAAAAAATCAAAGGAACTATACGAAAAGGAAGATAACGTACCATCTTACAGCTGTTCAACGCGATTAGATCATAATTGATGAGGGAGAAAAGACAATCAAATAAGAGTTTAAGGCGGCTGAGATCACCCCAAGGAACATAGCAATACTATGGATAACCCCGGTAAGTTTTAACGGTGTTGCCAAGAGCAGCCCCCCCCCCCCATTTCACAATCTAACCTTACGAACTCTGCTTGTGTTTAATACTGAACGAATTCTGCTTATACAAAATATGACTTTTGTTCGCGGGTGAAGAGCGTAAACTAATCCTACAATGGGTGTAAACTGAGTACAATGGATTTTTCAAAACATATCGATCCATACGAGATGAGGGTGTCAGTCCATTTTTCATACAGAGTGTGAAATACGGATGAACAGTATATTTGATCCACCTAACGTTCAATCTCATATCTTGCAATGTGCAGACCAGGAGTTGGTGAATGGTGAAATGAGGAATATAGATTTATTCAGGTTTGTAGTCGAGGTCGATATTCAGAGATATATGTACGATCGACTAGGTACTTAGGTTGGTCGGAATATGTAATAAAGAATAATAAAGAAGATACTAAGAACCAAAAGTGAGCAAAAGTAATAGGACAAAGTCAATGAAACATGTAGATTAATTTCGCACTAACAAACGGTTCCAATTAAGCTCAATACTAACAAAACGAACGGTATATTTCCGGTTTGTTGTTTGTTTGAGTTCGGAAATTGACCATCATGGTGAATATAACGGGCATTATGACTAATCTAAAAATAATTTCACAACAAATCTAGCCCATACAACAAAACATTAAAAAAAAAATTGTAAAACGCATCATTCAAATGCCCGTCATACTTATATTTTATCAATTCTTTTAAAACCACAGGCAAAAAAACTGTAGCATTACAATAGCATGATCGGACATGAGAAAACTGGGGGTTCAGCAGATCTCAAGAAGGAATTTCACACTTTGACTACACATCTTAATATGCAAAATCAAATAAAAATAAATGCAATAAATTGAGTGAAAGCGTAACAACAAAAATAACTAAATTTTCTGATTTTACATAATAATATAGGCTTGTCCCCAATTGCCCCGTGGAATATCGAATACTCAGGGGTAGCGCGAATGTTATTTATTAGCGTGAATGAAAATGCATATCCTTAATTACTCCGAGGAATATAAAGTACTCAAGAATAATATGAATGTTAAAGGGCCCAACATGTTTTTACACTGTTTCTATGTTTTTCAATATTTGCGCTTGTTATTTGTGTTGGTTTATCTACAACTGAGGAAGCCCTGATGTATAGAAAGGTTAGAACTGATAACAAAAGCGAGAAAGAAAATGGTTTAAAACGCGAGAAAGACTCGAAAAGAAATGCAAAGCTAACGACGAGAGGGCTGGTGATGATAAATATCATTTGCCCCATTCAAAGAAAACTTCTAAAACTTAAAAAAAATATTTTTTTAAATAGTTTACAACATAGAGTAAGGGCTATACAATCACAAAAAATAATGTAATGGATAAATGGTTCTGCGCCACGCACCTTATCGACCTTACTTTTATCTCTCACCTGTATACATTTATTTATTTAAATAAGTGGCTCTACATAAAAGTAAAAAACTACTGATCCTTTGAACAGAAGCGTTCATTGATCAGATTAAATTTTACGATTAGATTTTTTCAATTCAAAAACGTCAATTAAATTAAAGTCTTTTAATTTGAAAAGAAGCATCATTCGAGTTCCCTAGCAGTTTCGTCAACATTAATTTTGGAAATCATTACTAGGAAAAGAATCATTCGTTGGCAATGATAAACGTAACTTAAGTTCTTAATTGTGGTGAATGCATCCAAAATCACCAAAGCCAGGAAAAACATAAGCATCTGGGGTACCAGAGTACTAAAGAATTTTGGGTAATGAACTAGCTCACAAATCGGCCAGAGAGGGCAAGATCATATATAGGCCAAGAACCGGTAATTGGGACAACAAAATCAAACATAGACTCCACCATCTTAGAATGGTCCACAAAAAACATAGCTCACAATTCGGCCAAAGAAGGATTGGTAAGATCATATATAGGCCAAGAACCTGTAATTGGGACAACAAAATCAAACATAGACTCAACCATCTTAGAATGGTCCACAAAAAACAAAGGGAGAAAGTGTACGAACTCCGGGCTCAGTAAACCATGAATAAAAACCGTCACAACTGTAACACACATTGCTACAGTTATACAGGGCAAATCTTAAGGGTGTAAGAGGGATATATACCGGTCACTGGCATCTGAAGAAACACCTGCACAACAAGGGGGTACTCACTGATGACCCCATTGTAGGTTAAGCAATGAGAAGGGAAAACTGCATCCGTGTCATCTTCGAAAGAGAAGCCTCAGACCTCAATTGAGGCTAAACCTAGGAACCAAGAAGACCAAGGAAAATGACAGTAAGTGACCTACTACTTATTAAAATAAGGATCGAGTCAATTAAAAACTACTAAGGAACTGAAAAAAAGTACAAGCCAGAAGGATACAGTGTTTAGAATATACAAAATCCCTCCTCCACTTGATTTCTAGTATTTCCCTATTATCAACATCATTATTGCCATTTTCTTTGTCAGTGAAAACTGAAAAGATCGTTTAGAAGTCATATTTTCTGAATAATAATAATTATGATTATTATTTTTATTATTATTATTATTAAAACTTTATTAAAACAAAATTGAAACTTTTTTCGTTGAATTAAAGAACAAAAGCATTATGGATATGGATGGTCCGATCCGTCCGCCAGAAAATTTTAATGGTTATGATTCATGTTGAATTCATTTGTATAGATTTTTTTTCTTACTAATTTCGAAGTTAGAAAGAATTATTTCAGGTTTATTGAGTTAGAGAAAAATTATATCTAAAAAGTTAAACGAATTTTAGTAGACCAACGACTCAGCAATGATTTAATTAACCAATTATATTGATGACAAAAATGAGACAAACAACTTTTCTGGAGATATCTAGCTATAGTCGAGCTATCGACCCTACAGTCTTCTAAAAACCCAAATAACTATTTTTTGATTTGATAGCCTCGTATTTTCTACTCTTACAAATTTATGAAAGGATTCAATTCATATTTTACTATTTTACATTAAAAAAGCAGTTTTATGTAACAACATATAGATTTTTAAACCTACTCAACAATATTTTATTTTGAACTATTTTTCACTCCGATTTCAAAAAATTGTCAAAAAATCTTCACATGTAAAAAAATTAACAACGTTATTCCATTGTTTAACAGGAGTGATAGGTAGTTCACCAGTCTGTGAGCAATATATTTTTAACATTGCTTACCCCTTTTAAGAAAGGAAATTGTTAATTTATATCTAATTTAAAACCTCTTTAAAAATAGAGTTGGGTGGTTTTAGTTTGTGTGCTTAGCCCTCGTCACCTGCCTAATAATTAAACATTGTCATTTTGTTTTATAGAATAAATTTGAAAAGAAAACTCCATTTTAATTTTTTTATAATAGAGTTCATTCGACGGTAGGTCGGAATCCTGGTCAATTAATCAGCGTTTTTCTTATACCACTCTACAGAAGGTCGGAATTAAGCCCCTGGGCGCAAGTAATAGGGGGAAAGCACGTTTCCAGAACTTGCCCAATACGTCTTCCCTTGACTCCAGAGACAAAAACACTTAACGTACTAGTGGAATGGGAACTAGAGGAGGAGCCCACTGATTTCTGAAGCGGTTCTCACCTTCTCCACTGACTTTAGGCCATTTCTCACAACAATGAAGAAAGACGGTCACGATAAGCCGGGGCCCCTTCATAGGCCAACAAACCCTTTATTCCATGAAGGCCATGGATGTTATCACACCATGGATGTTTTTTAACGTAAGGAAAACTCCAGTAACTTATTAATTACAAATTAAAATGTAACAAAAAAACTTTTATACAATAGCGTCCAATCTTTGTTTTCTATAAACTATAACACAGCAATCAATTTTCGTTCGAAATGTCTAACACTGCTTTTGGCGTTCTTAAACTAAGATAACTAACTTACTTATATAATCAAAAACCGAAAAACTCCCCAACGATAACGAATGTTTCCTTTCATTATTAAACATTACTGAATCTCTACACCCTAATCTATATTTTTTATTTTACATTGAATGAGTAGAACAAACCAAAAACAAAGTTCGAAAAACGGCAACATCCCCCCCGGAAAAACAAATTGTAGACATATTTATAATTCCAAGTCAAATTATCAGAATCAAGCTCAAAACATTAATTACAATAAGCTATAAAAAAAATTACTTAGTTAGGGATTTCGATTGTGTATGTAAAAATTCTTAAGAGTTACCCATTCCTGTTTTTCTTGTAATGTCATTTTCTTGAAATGTAAAAAATCGCAAAGTTGGAATTTTGTTTTTATTCTACCCCTTGACCATAATACTGATCATAAATCAAATTAAACTTCTCGTCAATAACTTCTTCCTAATTGATCATAAGTCTTAATATTTATACTATTTGGTTCAAATAACATGAAGTTTATATTTTCATCCCTGTCAAAAGTTTTTTAAACATACAAAAAAAATTTAAAGTAACTGTGATTTACCACCCACTTTTTCTACCTTGGATTTAACATAATATTATATTATATTGAAATAATAATTTCAGCTTGTAATTTGTGTTCTAGGCTGATGCCAGAGCGTGTAATTAGGTAGTAACAAGCTAACTTGTTTACACGATCTCGATTTAAAACATACAAATAGCGAACAAAGGACAACAATCTATTAATTTACTACAATTGTTAACTATAGATTAAAAAAGGTTTTTTAAATATATTGCTTATTAATAGAAAATTTGCACACTTTCCTTCTTAATTTTTTTTAAATTCTACCTCCTTTAATAATTAAGAAACTTAAAACTGATGAAATCAGTTGGTATGAGGCGAAAACTGAAAGTATATCCTTAATAAAATTAAATTACCTTTACTCCCTTAAGGTCCAAAACATTTACGCATTCTCGAGAGAAAAATTAATAAATTAATTAGCAACTTAAAAGTCAGCCTCAAGAGAAAAATGATGACAAGATGAAAATATAAATTAATAAAAAAATATAATGTGACCTTCGTTTTAACAAACATTACTATACAATACGAGAAGGATGCATTTGTTGTGCAGTTGAGTTTATACCCAGGATAAATGGTTAATGTAGAGATAATTATACTTTCAAAATTCAATTTCATTAGTCTTCCGTTCCGGCCGCTAAGATATTTACTGACTTTTTTTAACTTCCCACTAGAATAAAAGTATGATAATGGTAAATATTCTTCGAAAAATTAAGTAAACAAACCAAATTATATATTTATTGATAATGGCTACCATTAATTAACGCAATATTATGCATAACGGTAAAAAGTAGGATCAGAAACGACCAGACAACGAAAAATCCTAGCTGACAACATGCAAATGAAGATTGTTAGCAAAATATAAATGCTATTCTTAAAACAATCAAAAAGTTTTAACTATAAATAGAATGGAACAAATTCTGGGTTAAACATTTAACTTCCAATAAAGGGGGAGGTAAAACAGAACCAAGGCTGACAGGCGGATAATCAGCGATAATAACATGATCCGGAGATCAGAAATTACGTGCTGACAGCACGCCAACAACGCCTGATTAAAATTTATTGTCCTGAGCGCGTCCGAGCAGAATTTTCCTTGCCTTTAACGGGAAAATGCCTAGCTTGCAGTTGTTACACACTTCTTTTGATTCTTGGTGGGTTGTCTTCCTGGAGAAGATAAAGAGTTAGAGGAAAACATGAATTGTCTATACCTGCGGGAACTGGCATTATTTGTGATATACTGTTTGCTGGTAACAAGTCGGTCGGAGCCTATTGGCTCTTCGCCTGCGATGCCCCTTTCCTAGCAATACATCATTTTTGTTTTCGCCAACAAAACCCGTTTTTTACAAACTTCCAACGTTAAGATTAAAAAATAACTAACTACATTTTTTAAACGGCTTTAAAATTATTTATATGTTTTGCTAAGCAATAGATAACAATTTTGACTACATAGAAACTTAGGTTTTTACCATTTTTACTCTTTAGCCTGTCCTATAAAGCCTAAGCATGTATAGAGGAGTGTATTCTTAAAATTTTAAATAGAAATTTATTTTTAACCCTTAAAGTAGTTAAATAATTAAGAGAACTTTCCAAACCGTTGCACTTTGCAATCGATGGTATACTAATTTGGTCTAGTAATTTAAAAGTGTAACAAATTTACCTACATTAATCAATACGTATTTTAGTTAGCCTATAGCAGAGCCACCGTTTTTTATTTTATTATTTCTATTCGTTTTATTATGCTATTATTTAAATTCTCACTCCAGTTCTACCAACGAAGCCGACAATAGCGGAGTAAATGCACCTTGACTCCGATTTTATTATTTCCTCGTAGCACCTACTGTGACTCACCACCTTATTTAATATTTCTTCTCGAGCTCGATTATATATTTTACATTCCAATATGATATGTTCCAGTGTTTCCACTGCTCCGCATGCATATAACTCGTCCATGGACAGTATCTTTTTTAAATATTTTTTACATATGCCATGATTTGATCGAAGTCTGGAAATGATTTTACTGGTTTTCTTCTTTGCATACTGAACTGAAAACCTGGGAACCAACGACACCTTAGGAAATAGGTTCTTGTAACATAGTCAACCAAAGTAGTTATTTAAATTAAGTGTGGCTAAGACGAAAAATTAGTGTGACGAGACGACCTTTGCCTCAATAGTCACACTTTAAATAAAAATTACAAATCAATTTAAATGTTTATCTAAATTGCTAACACCTACCAGATATGAATTATGTGCGGATACAAAACTAAAATTTAATTATACGGTAAAAGGTATTTATACAGTAAAGTGTAGATGCACACGAGCCATACTTCCTTTTCATTCTTATTACGTGGGGGAAACGAGGAATTTTAACAATTCCTGTTCAAAAACACATATTGTAAAATGATTCCATTTTTGCCGTGAATCGTTTCGTTGGCTCTACTCAAAGAAAAAAAATCCCAAACTTCGAGTTTCGATCTTAGCAACGTTCTTGTGTAAATTAAAACCATTCTGACAGATCGGTCGTGCTGGTTTAGCATGTCGAAGCGCCGTAATGGCGATTACTCCAACATTGTCAACTATAATCATTAATACTTATTCTCATTTAGTCTTAGATTAGTTTATGGATTTTATAGTCAACACATTACCAAAAGAACCAAATCACCAGCTGGAAGGAGGAAGGAACGACTTGTCGACCTTGTTGTATTCAGCGTTCTAGCGTTCTCGCCTTTAACTAGCAGAAAAATATTTTCCGAGAGTCGTGACATCTGGAAATTTTATCCAGGGAAAATAGCAATTCCTTTCATTAGTTCAAATACTACTAGGGGCTACTCTTCTATTGAGAGGTGAAGCTTGCAAAAAGTAAAACAGTATTTGTTTTACTACGATAATATTCACGAAAAGTAGGAAGTACTGTCGCGTCTGCAAGTCCAGTAGGACGAAAGCCAGAATAAAAATTCACACGTTATACCGTTGCGTAAGATTCAGCCGACCATTAAAAAAAAATTATAAAAACCTAGAATAATACCATTGCGGTCGTACTTTTCAATAATTTCTCCATTTTATTTTAACTCCAAACTAACAACGTCGTTAAAAACTAAACTTAACAAACCTATTTTCTAGTACTTTGTGATTAGATACAAATGGATTAGCTTTTTTATCGTTTCAACAAATGTTACAATCCGTCTAAATGGATCACTTCACGATAGATATTCTCAATTATGAAATGTATACGTGGAATAGGTATTTTCACTTTTTCTTCTGGATGTTTTGTTATATCGGATTGAAATTGGGGTTTACAAGTCAAGAAAACTTATTTGGGTGATGTAATGTAAAAGTAAGATTTCCTTTTACAAGATTTTTTTAAACTTGTAGCAGGTATTAATGCAATAAAAATAATTTCGAAAAAAATAGTTTAAGTTAATTATAAAATACGTACAAACGAATGAAGCCCATTTTATCCGTACAAAATTGGGTTTTTTAATTAATATGAATATGGATCAAAAATCTAAAAAGACAAAGTCATAATGGTGTTTTTTTAAGGATTTTATTACAAAAGTAACCGTATTCTAATATAGGTTTATTTTCTTTCGTCTGTCATCAATATCAATCAGTATAATTTAGGCGTCGTATATCGATTGGGGCCACAATGCCGAGCCATCTACAGGAAGGGAACGACGATTCACTTGATGAGTGCAAGTTGAGGACTTGATAATGAAGTCGGCTGAGAGTTAAGTGGGAGAGGATGCGAAGAAATTAATGTTCCGGAAGTAGAGAGATTGGATTAGTCTTGCGAGTAAAGATGAATTAATATAGATGATGCCCAGAAAATTCATACGAGAAGGATTTTCTTAGCACAAAACACAACACTAATTATTCCTAGGTTGAGGAAAAATTGTAAATTATGAAAACGTCACAAATTATGTTAATAAACAGTTGTGCTAAAATAGTTATTCATGCTGTAATTACTTTCAGCCCACTGTGTTCTAGAATTTATTCGATTTTGTATTACAATGATGGTTGAATACCCTTGCTAAATAAGATAAGCAGAGAAATATTAATTTATATCAATGCATTTAACTATAAGAACTGTATGACCTACTAAATATTGATAGTGTATTCCTTTAAGATTGCCCAAAAAGTGGACTTTCCTAAAATAAATATATTTTATTCAATAAGTTGATAGAAAGTTGTTAACAACTGAAAAACCATATTAGTACATTGAGGACGAGGAATTGAATGTACAAGGACTTTACAAAAACAAGTGAGTGGAATGTTCCTATATTAATGTTTCATTAAAAGTTTTGGAGTAGAGCACCGAGGTATAAAGTCGGAGGTCTGGGTTGGGTCCTGCTCGTGACAATAATTTTTCATCCCAAACCTTCGTTGCATAAATATTTTAAAAAATTTAGATTTTCAATGTTTTTAATTTTACTAACAGAAAACAGGTGGCTGTTTGATAAAGCAGTACAGTGATCTCCGAAATCAGTGTCAATATTTTTTTTATTTTTTGACAATAGTTATTACATGTTAATTATTTATAAACATCAAGAGCAATAAATTAAATTGAAATTTCGCTAAAGACATGTGCAATTCATTGCATGTTAACAGCTCAGTTTTATTAAAGCAAATTATTGTATTTGTAATTGTAGTAAATTATTTAACTTTCCATAATATTGAAATACATACATGCCAGATATAATGAGAAAATTTTTCAGATTCAATAAATAATAAAAATGGCAATGATGGCACACGTAATATTCGAAATATGGAAAGCAATCTTGAAAAGGGAAAAATTTTCTCAACTGCTTCAATTCTGATTACATTCCTTGCAAACCACACAATGACAACAAATCATCAACCGTTCGTACATTAATTGTTAGTACACGCGATTGTCATTTTCATTATAATAAAAATGGAATTTAGATTTGCTGTAATATTAGAGTTAAAGCCAAAAGGCCAGAGCCATTCATTTGATTGAAGGGCTTGTTATTGAACAGAGGGATGGGCCGACGAATTCAGCGGTCATGCAATTTCGCCATTCTGAACGACAGTGGACACTGGCTCGGAACCCATTCACGACTTCTGTATGAAAACAGTGATTCTCCCCTTCGCCAAACGTGATGGGCTATTGTCAGGATTAAACGGACACAATGTCATCAAATCACCTTTTAGAATGAGAGGATCCGGATAAGATCGTTACGGTTTAAACAAAAGGACTGTTATTTTTATTACTCTCGTAAAAACACATAGATAAGGAGTATATTTGACGTGTATTTAAAGTATGAAATGAAGCAAAGTTCTCTCTCACAGACACAAATTCACAATTGTCAATTTACTTATTAAACAACCAGTACCTTAAGGATGGAGGCAGTTATAATAATAACGAACATTCATTATTATATCAGAAAAGAAAGAGCAGCAGAGGAAAAAAGAAAGAGAGAGAGAACGGGAGGAGAAGAGAGAGAGAGAGAGAGAGAGAGAGAGAGACANGTGTGTGTGTGTGTGTGTGTGTGTGTGTGTGTGTGTGTGTGTGTGTGTGTGTGTGTGGGTGAGAGAGAGAGAGAGAAAGAGAGAGAAAGAGGGATAAACACAGACAGGCGGTCAGACATGATTAAAATATACAAAAACCTCAGCTATAAAGACATACAGATACAAAACTAGAGAGATAGTGAGGGTATGGCAGAGTAAGGCAGGCTGTCAGACAGTTAATCCGGTTTTATTATTAATTAATTTTCAATAAATATACATTAAAATATGGAAAAGCAGCTATAAAGACACAGATACAAAAACAAGGAGACAGAATAATCATAATAACATTCCCGGAGTCCCCGGAAAAGGTGAGAACGATACGGCTTAAAATTGTAAGTCCGGAGTACATATCTAATTTTATGTGTTGAAAAACCTAAAACCCTTCCAACACTTCGGAGAGAGGAATTCGGATTTTCGCGAACATACAGTAAAATATTCAGCACCTCGTTGAAATTGCGCTACCGGTTTCTTGGTGATGAAATATCAACTGATCCGTATCTCCTCATATTGCGAGCAACAGGAATAAACGTTTTGTGGTTTACTCTGGAACATTCACAAAATTTCTAGGAGCACTACACGATGCGCAATGCCATCTCTGTCAATAAAACAATCGTACATATCAACTCGCTCTTAATCGGAAAAATGTGCTCTTCGGTTCATTTTTATGCATTTAATACTATTGTCATTACTTACATAATTACACTTTATTTACTTCCAGCAATTAAGATTTACTCTCATAATGTGAGTTTGACAAACAATTAAAGAAGGTAAACAATAGAAGTAACTAATGTTTACATTAGAGAAGGAGCAGATTATTGTAAATAAAATCGAAACAAAAAAACTGCAATTTTTTCATCCTTTTTGCCATAACTTTTAGGCGTGAAAAATCCTTTAAACAGATGCGCCAAGATGTACAGGGTCGTAGGAGAAATTTTGAAGTTGAACTGGGCCTGAGGTACCCTGTATAATTTTTCTCCAAAAAAAAGATAAAATTTGAAAATAGACTAAAAATATTAAACACGGTTTTTTGTTTGTTTTTTATTTGATGGCGTCATTTCAAGAAAAAATTAGCCGGGCTATCTAAAAACAGACAGCCTGGTATATAAATATGTAAAGGCCCATTAATGATGAACAAAATTTAGAAAAATGCCTTTATCTTTCAAGTTGCATATATTTTATTTTTAGCTTTTCAAAAATGGTACCTGTTACCCTGTATTTGTACAAAACAAAAATTGTACTGATAACTGGTACAAAAATTTTTCTCGTAGTAACATATAAGAATAAGTAAACTAACTATATCCCTGGGTTGAGGTTGGCCATTATTCTGAAGTAGTTTCACGTCAGATACTAAGTCGAATCCTTTGAAATTTATTACGTTGACATGCATTCAAAATAAAAACAAAAACAACGTCATTCTGCGGAAATGCAGTGAAATTGTTGAAATGGGTCACTTCCATGTTGGTTAATTCCGCGAAACCTCCCCCATAAACGGGAAATATCGTTAAACAAATAACTAGATTACTGGAATGTAACTTCGTTCATAACCGTAAATTCCGAGGGCCATTTCACTTGAATAAGTGGGCAGTGTTAAGGGCGCAGGGAGCGGACATTACAAGGACATTGAGGTCAGACTTTATGGGGGCATTGTGGAGGCCGTGGTAACTAGAGCAGGCTAGCGGAATAGACAAAGTTCCGGTCCGCAAAGCAGAGTCACTAACCGGTTACGACGTAGGATTCAATCAGCCGGAGGATAGGGGCCGACCAGGGTCTACGGATAAGGGGCACCTGGATTAAGGAGGTGATCCGACTCCTTTATCCGCAGGAAAGACATATTAATTAAAAACCAGCATTGCCCTTTGTACTTTGACAGCCTTGGCATGCCCGGCAAATTAGAAGATCCGCGTTTAATCTTGATTTACTGAAGGTTAATAAGTGACCAAGAAAATCCACTTAAAGCCTTTTGAAATGAGCATTAAACATTAATATGGAAATTCTATCACGCTCCCATAAATTTGTTTTCTTTTTGGTAACTACACACTTTGATACGATTGATACAATTTGTTAAAAATCATAGGTAAATTTCACAACTCACAAACTTACATATTCCCTAACACTTACTAATTTTAAGGTTGGAATCCTAAACCATTACCTGTAAAACGGCATGTATTAAATTATTATCTCTGTTCCGCTCATATTATATTAAGTTACTATTATTATCTTAGTAACTTAATATAATATGAGAGGAACAGAGATGAACGTAATTTTCCGTTCACAGTTGTAAGTTATGATGAATGTGTGCGAAAATATAAATTAAACTGACAACGCAAGCCTATTCCTTCCTCAATGGCAAAATAAAATATACTAATACAACAAGAAACATAGAAGCGGACCAGAGATGTTCTTAATGCAAAAGACGGTACATGGCAAGCAAAAAAAATTAAAAATTAATTTAGTTAAGACATTTCTCTTATTCTATTTTTGCTAACACTTAATACGCGTGCTTCTTAATCAACAACATTAATCTCATTAAACCGTTCTCGAAACATTGTGTAAAATATAAAAACGTCCCGAATTGAAACATCACATGTTTTTATGTGAACTACGTCTAATACATATTAAAACATAACACATTAACATAAAAGAAACATAAATACGCCAGTGGCTCCGAATTTGTTTATTTGTAAATACAGAAAGATTGGTTACTGTTTGAGTGAATGTATTTATTAGTATGATAGTAGTGTATGCATGGGTGGGTCTATGGTGGATTATCAAGTACCCCATAAACCCACCAACCTAGGTTAATATTTTAGATTAATTGTAATTTTAATTGTACATAATGTATGGATGTATTTATTAGCGTGGACAAGGGCGGGTCTTCAGAGGAATATCGAGTACTCTGAAACCCGCATATAGGCTAGGCTAGAATGGAATGTTAGTGAATGAGATAGTTTCAGAGCCTTTTCACCACGTATGGGAGGGCTAAAAATGTACAAATAACTTCCCAGATCAAAACCAGAAAGATCGCCAGACCTACAGAAAAGCTAACTTAAAAAATAAATAAATAAAATATATAAATAAATAAAAATAAATAAATTTTTAAAACTGAGGTGCAAGAAATGTGAGGTGCCGGCAATAGCCCAGGCAGCTAGCCGGCCGGAAAAAAAATATATCCATAAAAAGTGTAAGATTCTTTACCTGAAAACACTTTATTTTCTATGTGTTAAGATACATAAAACAAAAGACATTACAACCCCATTGCTTAAAATAAACCAATGCCAGTTTACTTTTCTTTGGCTTGGTGGTTTCAGCCATACAACTTGTTCAATATTCCTCGATTAGTTTTCAGACAAAATCCAGTTTGATATAAACTGACTCAATGTTTGAAATAAGGAAAATTTATTTCATGTTTTTTTTCAAGGTGGTCGTGGGCAGCAACGTCCTGAATTTGGCATTCAAAGAGTCTAAAGAAATTGGGCAAGGCGAGAACCCTGATGAGCTGCACACGAGACGTGCCTCTCCCTAGTTACTCTTCGGAATAACCATCTTTTTTTTAAACATTGCGGAGAGAAAAATATCCTAGAATAGTAGAGCTTAATTCAATTAAATATGTATGCAAACTTTTATAATAAGGGAAAATAAGAAACCCTTCGGTTCACAGAAAAATATTAAATAGAGAAAATATGTTAAAGCAAACTTTCAAAACGTGTTCGTAAAGATGTACACATTTGTTGAAGGTAAGAAATTTATGATTGTCATTACTTTTGAGATTTACTTTGAAAGGGCCAAATCGATTTATTAAAAGATGACTGACGTGGGATAAAAAGTGACAACAATAGGGCTATTATGGGGAGAGCAAATGATTCACTATTTCTACCGCAGACCATTTCCTTGAGTGAGTGACGCAAGGCTTCATATTTCGTCGGTGTTGCGGTAAAAATACCAACAAAACTGTAGTGGGATTGTATACCTCCATAGCAAGGCGATTGCAACGAATGAAAAATTGTTTAAGCAAAAAACATAGCACAAATGGAACAAGTGTAAACAATCGATCAATAGTTCGTCAAAACTTAGGGACATAGCAAAATGACGCCTAAAATAGATTTCACCAATGCAAACGGATTCGTATGTTTTAGACATGTTGAAAAATAATTTAATTAACCTATTTTTAAAAAATGCATTATCTCTAATCAAGTTACGAATCTTTTTCTTGGAGATCTTATTTTGTACGAAGAATCTAGGGGCAATTCTTTTCCATTGTTTTTAAAAAGGTTGGCATCATACTGCCCATGGTGAGATCGAGGAGAAAGCTAAGTTTGAACAGAGAAATGTTTAGCTTGAGAACACTCACGGAATTTCTTTGTGATCTTACAAAAAAATTCCAGCCCATGAAAACAGTTATAATAACACTTTCTGCATGCCAAGTCGTGCATACCACTCACAGATACTCAGACAGAAAATTACCATATTGAAACTTAAATAATAAAAAGAAGTCGTAAAATTTAAGAAAAGCCAGCCAAATGCCATTAATTGATCAATCCTTACAGTCTACTAGTGCCCAGATAAATTGTTTGAAATTCGATATTAATGTTCACGTAAATAAATGAACTTTTATTCTCTATTTATAGTTAAGCACACTTTTCTAGTTTTTATTTGTACTTCCGTCAAAATGACTAATTAATAACTGCAAAATAACGCTTTCTAACTCCTTTAAACCTTTAACCAACTGGAACTATTGTCCTATTATAACTATTTCTACCGTACACTATTATTAAATCAGTACGCGACAAATGAATTATTGTTGGATAAATAATATCGAACTAATATGTAAGCATAAGGGAATAAAAGATTGGTCAAACATTAAAGAAAAAATTGAAGCAAAGCGATTTATCGCTGGGCTTGATGGTGATAAAACACGAAATCAGCTGTTTCGCATACCTACTCACTCTCTATAAGATGGTACGGCAATGGCTTTGACCCATAAATAGATATCCGTTTGTCAACCATGCTTGGCATATTCTGAGTCGCTGAATATCCTCCTCCAACTTAGACCCTCTATGGAATCAATCTATCGTGTCTCTGATACTCAAAGGCTTCTCAGCGATCCGGTTCATTGACGCGATATATTTTTTAGTCTATTTTTATTTAATTTTAGTGTCAAGGAGAGCGGTAAGATCTCTTAGGTTAAGACATCACGGCTTTCGCCATGTTGCCCGCTTTTTCGTTTCCCTTCTGGCCTATATGGATCGGTTTATTCCATTATCATGTTGTTGATGAAATCATGTATTGTATTTTTAATAGCATTTATTAATTGGAGTATCGACTATCCTTCTTCCTGCTGAGAAAATAATAATGGTGTAATCGTTAGATGCAATTTAGGTCTTCATTCTCCTCGTCAGTCTCCTCCTTCCAACTGATTAAGCCAAATAATGCCCCTCCCAGTATAGCCGAGAAATATTCGCAATACTTAGCCGAGGGATTATTAAAATTTTATTAAGGGACAAAATTTTGAATGTTATTTTCCAATTAATGCATTTGGTGGTTTAGAACCAATGCAGAAATAATTTAACCTAAAAACGTTTATTTAACAACTCATTAGCCTTAGAAATTCGGCTTCACGTCAATTTGTTCCAAAGGAGAACCCAGCGATAAGCAAACTAATCGTAGAGGTAATTGTACGCCCTAGGGGCCTGCCAGATTTGATGCTGAATCGACTCTTAGTTTACTATGGGGAATTTGGTAACGGCTGATAAAGGCAGACATTGTTGGCTCGATTCTCAAATGGTCGCATTAATAACTGAACAAATGGCATTACGAAATTGACTAGTGGGGATGCAATAACTTCCAGAACACGGCATATAAATATATACACATATAGTGGTGATTGATGAGCTATTGACACATTCCATTGAGGAAATTGAGCAGCAATTTTAAGGAACGCCAGGCTTCTCCAAGCAATGGGCCTGAGGGAAACTGATTTATTACCGTCCATTATATGACGTCTTGAAGAATTTCACATAAATACCGCGTGTAAAGTATTTCTATTTTTATAATTAAAGGCGCAGTTTTTTTAACAAATAGACAAGTTTATTTACGTTTTTCACGTAAATACGTTTAAGATTTTAACCAAAGGGTAATTTCCAGTGTCTTCGAAAACAGTCGTACATTGTTTATTTATGGCTGATGTTTGATTTACCATGCTGATAAAAAAAGAGCAATGAATCAAAATGACACTGAAAAGTAAAACAAATTTTCATCCCGGTTATTGATGACGATCACTCTGAAGGGTAAAAGTAATGATCAGTTTCCTCTGAGGTCTAATATCATGCATGTCAGTATAGATATAATCGTGACTGCTGTCGTGTTCACGCCCTAATCAGAACACGTTACAAAAAACAACGATATTAAACCTCCAGAAAAGTACAAAAACAAATATTACAAGGTTCGTTTAAGTTTACAGTATAATTTTACAAATTTAATATTAAATAAAGTACATTCCTAACAGTCTAGCCTTCATCTCCGAATTAATTAGTGAACAGACATAAACATTATGATTTTAAATTACGAGACGATATGGGAGCAACATCATGGCCAGTGAAAAAAAAACAAATGTAAATGTTATAGAATGTACTGGCCAAAGTTAATCTGGTTCTATATAATTTCAATTATTAATTTCATTGTACTCGTATTTTGTATGTATAATTTTCATCCCAGTTATTGATGATGATCACTCTGAAGGATAAAAGTAATGATAAGTTTCCCCTGAGATCTAATATCATGCATGCTAGTGTAGATATAATCGTGACTGCTGTCGTATTCACGCCCTAATCAGAACACGTTAAAACAAAAACAAAAAACCTCCAGAAAAGTACAAAAACAAATATTACAAGGTTCGTTTCATTTCACAGTATAATTTTACAAATTGAATATTAAATAAAGTGCATTCCTAACAGTCTAGCCTTCATCTCCGAATTAATTAATGAACAAACATAAACATTATGATTTTATGTGTGGTGATTAGTGACCGTTAATCGATAATTATTCAAAAATCGTGACCGCATCTCACGATTTTTGAATAATTATGATTTTAAATTAAAAGAACAGATATGAGACCAACATCATGGCCAGTGAAAAAACCAAAACATATGTAAATGTTATAGAATGTACGGCCAAAGTTAATCTGGTTCCATATAATTTCAATTATTAATTTCATTGTACTCGAAACAATAACTTCCGAAATTGTAAATAAATGTTCACATTTAATTTACTTTTTAATATAAATACAACATATATATGTAGTTTCATATGAACAGGAATGCATTCTTATTAGTTGGTCCCATCCGTAACTGCCTTTTAATACAAAATTCTCATTGATAAGGACGAATCATTATTTAATCTATAAGCGAAAATGTTTGAGCCTAGGTAAGACAAAGATATGCTTATAAAAACTTTTTTTTTGCTTTTATTATTAGGGACCGCGTGGCAGACTGGACAGTACTCGTATTTCCTACGCCAGGGGTTTGGGTTCGAATATCGTAACAGCACATGGAATTTTAACTGGTAATAATATATATAAGATATTTAATTGTAATAATATTTGGGCACGATGACAAAAACGGATATTCGGACGTTAAAGCTTCCTGCATGACAGAATTACTTTCCTTATTTACCTTTATTATTAAAAATCAGCATTCTTAAAACCAACTGATCGAGTCTTTGGAGATTGTTTCCTGCTTAAAAGCCAATGTGAATATTTGTTTATGTATAAATCTATACGCCTAAAATTCAACCAGACATAGAAAACACTAATAACCAAAACTCTGTCGTCGCGTAATTATGTATGATGTAAATAGAAATGCTCATTCTAAGAAGGGAAACACGTAAAAAGTGAACTGTAAAATACTGAAACAATTTCTTTTACAAATCAGATAGATGATTACACAATTTTATTTTCAGTCATTGTGTAATTATGCTTAAAATTGTACCCACTGTCTTTTAAAATAAATCCTCAGCTTAACGCATGTTTCCAATGAAAGAGAATGTTAAGGTGTACCTACTTAGAAAACTATGCACTTTTATAAAGAAAGGGTTATTCATAAGAGGGAAGCCGCTTGATCTGAAGAGGGCTTAAACGCCCTCCTCTACGAAGCTTGAAGATACCCCTACAACAGGGGTATTACCCGAGAAAAGAGAGCTATTGTTGTTTAAGATCGTTGCCTCCTAGGCCGTAAACTATCCCAGAGGACAAATTCCATATCCACCGGCGATGCACGTGCGTTAATTAAAAGGAATTCCTTAAAACTTCGAGCCGAGATGAATTAAATAGTTTTCAGGAGACAAATTGCCATTTATTCTGAAGGATTAACTTTCCATGATGAATTATAAAACAACTTTGAAACTTTTATTTAAAGTACGTTATAAATATGCAGAATTTTTTACCCTCCGACAAATATTGTAGATATTATCATATAAATTATATATAAAGTATTATATATAAATCCGCTAATTCTTTTGATTTTATGGAAACATTAAGGAAATAAGATTCCAGGTGCAATCACAGATCAACGGACTTCGTTGGAACTTTTTGTCATATCTGCATAAAAGGTGATTTATTTAAATCTATCTACTGCCTTAAAGATTTACTTTATTTTTATCGAAGCTTAACTTCTTCGCACTTTGGAATATGGGAGATCTGAGACTCTTTGTTTACATTCAAGTAAAATTTATATACTAACATTTAATTCGGTTGTGTTGAAAGATGAGATTTACCAATCACAAAGTAAAAGCAACCCGTGATAACAAACAGACATAATTTATTTGAAGGAATTTTCTTTGAAAGGTGGTACCCATTTTGTGCATGGAGATGCAATGCTTCATCCCAGGGAAAAATAACAAAATGAGACAGCAAAAAATAATGATAATTGAAATCCTGTTTCAACAAAACACGAACTACAGAAAGGATAATGCAGTTGTAAGTTCCGGGGTTTGCGGTGCGCCATTGTCAATGGTAAACTGTCGTCGAGGTTGGTTAATGGAAGTCTCGGCCACTCATGCTGTTTGTGGCCAGAGCGTGCGGGTTTAATTAAGTTGTCCGTTTTGTCTCTGGCCGTGGATGTGTGTCTGTGTGTCCGTCTGTTATTCTGTCTGTATGCCAGTGTGCGGTCACGTCTTGGGCAATTGCAACGAGCACAGTCCTGTCACGTAACTCTATGACCCTCCCCGTCCGCATTCTACCAATATCCGAGGAGGAGGAGGACTTATCTAGATGGCCCTAGAGTCAACTTTCAAAGGTAATTTCGAAGATTATTTCAGAAATTTCAACGGAAACTAGAAGTTCTACCCCCTGTCGAACGATTGGAATCATTCGAGACCAGGACAAGCAGAACATTATCAATAAACCGTGAAAGTTTGTGGTAAAATTGTTTTTAGTACTTACTATTTATTAGACGATTGTATTGAAAAATCACTCACCTAAAACAAACGAATAAGAAAATCAGTTTTAGAAACACAGAAATAAAGTTGATAGATTATAACATATATTAATGCGAAATAACTACATTAATTAAAAATGGTTTAGTTGATGGATTTGAATGCAATATCTTTGTTAATTATGGAAATTAAAACAAAATTGAACAACAAGCTATGATTTGTTTGCCAACCAGTTTAAAGGGAAAAAGTTGTTTAAATTAAATTACATAAAAAAGAAAAAAGAAACTTTTCTTTCCACGGTAGAAACTTTAATTCAGGTGGGAAATGCTGTTTCTGTTATCAGCGACCGGGAGTGAGGAATGCAAACTAAGCTCTAAGTTCAGAGGGGTCCAAATTGGTTCCCTTATCACTTGATTTTTTTTAAATTGGTTCCTCCGAGTCCATCCTCTCCTATAAGAGCATATATCCCTTGAAGGTATATTTACGGGCAAACATCAGAATTTACTGTTCAACTTCCGCCTAGTCAGCAAATCCACTTAAGCTATTTCGCAGAGGGTGATGCAATTTTTTTCAAATCTGTTGAAAATTTATTTTCTATTGAAATGCAATGTACGTGAGAGAAAATTAAATTCAAAGCGATAAAAATATATTTGTTTGAGGAAACAAAATTTGAAAAGATTCAATAACGATCAAAAACCACTATCGTTGTACATAGTATTACATATTTATCTCATATATTACATTTTTTTAAAATTATAATGAGATACTTTCTAGGATTGTCTTCTTAGAAAAACTTATCACAAGAACGTAAATGCAAAAACGTCGTGGATACGAAACTTTCTGGAAGGTATGCCGACGGCCTTTTGTTTTTAAAGGGAGGCTCTTTTGTTAGCAGGCACAAAGGGGTTTCCGTAATCAATAGCCTAGATCACGGTCTTTCCTCCGTGGTTACAAAACAGCGAAATGTTTTCAGTTCAAAAATTGACTTAAAATTGACATTTCGCAATAGGATTTCATGGAAATAAAGTTTAACCACAAATCCTTAAAATGAAAGTTTTTCCAACCGTTTAATCGACTTTTTTAAAGGAGGCAATTTAGAAGGTTTGATGGGTGAATTCTTTCAACCGTTTCATTTTTATTGATCCTCTTTCAGATCACATTTTCTCCTTGTTTAACACCATGCATATCTCGGCACCATAATAGTTACTAGTATAGTTAAGATTCCTAAAACAGGTACAAACCTGCTATCAACTATCGAAACTATAAATTACAAGAAAACTAAGCTTTTTCTACGCAAAAAAAATGTTTTGATCGACTATAATAAACCAATTGTAAATAGTTTACTTTCATGTATAAAAGAGTTTCACAACTCCCCTTGTGTTACTCTAGCACAGCAACGAGAGTAAACGGACCAGGGCTCAATTTTAAACTGCAGAAAAAAAAGATCACAATTGTCAAAATCCCATCCCGAACCAATCGGCCAAACCTTTTTAGTTTTATGTTCGTCAAAGAGTATATTTGTAGAATTCTGTTGAAATATAAATAAAACGTTGTACCATACAAAATATCCGTTAGGAAGAGGAATTCCGTTATGCTTTATTTGGGTACTTATATAGTAGTAATTTATGCTCCTTTATTACCTGGTAAAACATGAACAGGAATATTATCGTGTACAAACTACACCTTCAGTGGGAGTTTTAGAAATTAATTACACCTTTTTTCAGCTAAACTTTCGTCTATTGTGTCCTGAAGAGGATTTGCATCAATGAATAATCGTTTTGGTTTAAACGTTACAACACTGCAATGTTTTATCCTCATGATTGGTTTGAAATTTATGACCAAATTCATTTACTCAAATTGGCAGCAATCTTTTCCGATTTAACAGTAACCAAACTTATATTTCGACAAGACAAACCTCCATCATGTCGTACGCCTTTGCCTTGAGAAATTCGTAAAACTGGACCCACCCTGCTTAATTCCCTAATTTTCGCCACCAGTATATTGGTCTTGTGTTACCAAAAACAAAGTTTTACTAAGAACGTAACTTTTACAATGACCAATTTTTCTGCTTCGTAAACAAAGGAATGAGGTCGATACAAATTTAGAACATGGATAAGAGTGGAAGAACGTACGGTTATATATAAACAATCTTGGATTTTCAAAAAAGCATACAAGAATGTACCACTGATCTTATTGTTACAATTTTCTTTTTTTTTACACACACACATGGACACCAAGAACGAAGGAGGTCCCCCTGAGCACTGAAAATGTACGGCTTATTGTACTTTATTTCTGGTTCCGTTTTTCTTAATTAATTTTTTTTTTTTGGGGAGGAGGTCGCAACACGTGTGCGAGATTAGCCCCCGGTGTACCAGTGTTCGTCCATCGAAGAAACCCATGAAGGGGGTTGGGGCCAAATTCAGGGTCGCTGAGATCTGATCACGCCCCAGACTTTCCACTGATGAGCGCCGTGTCAATTTCTTTCAATTGCGGCCACCGGTCCCCTTAGGCGTCAGAAAGAAAGTCCAGAGGCGATGGTAAGGATCGAACCCACGACCGCAGGACTAGCCGACAGTCCGACGTTTTAACCAATCGGCTACCGCGCCCACTCTATTAGCTAAGCTCATAATTTTTTTTCGGTTGAAGCCATAATTGTAAATAGATTTTTGCATTCGTTAACTGCGTAAAAGTTTAGAAATAGTTTCTAAGACCTGATAAAGTGGACAATATATTCAGAGGTAGAGGTTGAAGATGGAACTAAATGATTTTCTTTCTTTCAAATTCGTTTCACCACTTCTTTTTTGTACACAGCTATATTAACTGGCTGTTACCAATAGCATCAAGGAAAATATGGTCATTTAACCTCAAAATTAATGTTAGCGTCTCATGCCCATTTTTTCCTACAATGGAATAATGCAGTGTGTGTTTGTTTTGGGGTTTTCCTATTAATTATATTCCTAGCAATCCTGTTATCTTAAAGCTTGTATAACCTATGATTAGTTAACATCAATCAACTTCAAATCAAATACATTACTCCTTTTTTTATCTACTACTTCTCCCGTTCCGTAAACAAATCGATTTGGGCGAGATAAGTGGCACGCCAAGTTTGACATATAATAAAACAAAGTTGAGGTCAAAAAGCTCATTCTATTGCAAGTGACAATACCGGTTGTTCCGTGCAAGCGGTTGTAGTCCGATGTTCACGAATAGCGGAAAACTTGGGAAAAAGCCTCAAGCATCCCTGATTGTTATTTAAAAGTCATCATTTTTTTCTCGTAAAAATAGCGCCTAGGCAGTAAAACTGCGAACTGAAAATACGGCTACTACGTTAAAGCATAACCCTGACATTCTCTTTAGGGGCTTTACAAGTAGGTAGGTATATGTCACGGCATTAGAGGGGGCACAAAGACACTGAATGTCAGCAAGCCGTTCTTTCTTAAGCTGAATCACATTAAACCCAATAAATGAAAATAATGTGAAATGTCAGTATTTATTTCTTGTGTTTGGTGAAAACAAGAGCGAACAATACAATAATTAGTTTAAAAAAATATTTGTCTACATCTTTTGACCTAGCCTGAAAGCATAAACAGCTTATGAGTTATTATTCCGCGACATCCTCCAAGTATTAAAATAAAACAAAACTAATTATAATTTTTATTATGTAAAAGGGAGTTTTTTAAAAGAATTATTGCCAATAATTTGTGGTTTAAAAAAAACTTCTCCGTAGATTTTTTTTAATTTGTAATATTCTAATGTATAATTCTCTAATATTTTTTCCGATTTATTAAAAAAAACTACATGGAAAAGTTTTTTAATCACAAATTACAAAACCTAGTCATAATTACAATGTCAACCTGGTATTTAAAAAAAATTTAAATAAAAAAAAAATAAATAAATAGAATTTCTTAATCCTCATCTTTATGTTCATTTATTTCATTTATTTAATACCAAATGTCTTGACAACCACTTATGTTAACTACTACATTAAAGCTTTTTATTACTCTGGTTCTCTTCATCCACATTAGTTCTACTGTTCAAAAAAAAAAGAATATGTAAGCTTAGAAATNATTAACAGATAAATTATATATACTTTTATATATATACTTATGTAGTATATATATATATATATATATACACTTTTATATATATATATATACTTATATAGTAGTTCTAGTAGGAAGTACAGAAGTACAGTAACATCAGAGAATATTGTTTCATTAAAGCCAATTCGAAGTAAATAGATTAATATCAATAACCCACTATTAAAGAACTGTCAAATGTGGCAGGCTCATATCTCGCAGATCTCACCACAACGTTTCCCAATATTTATTCAATTTACCATCTAGAAATGTTTTCTTGACAAGCAAGTTTAACACGTCACAAACATCTAAACCGCTGATATTTCGTAGATGTTTAGGAAGAAACTTTATTATTATTAATTGAAATGTCTTGATAATTCTCTACGGAATGATTCTGAAGTAACAGATAGATTAAACTTTCTCCAAATACAGACGAAGGTTTAGGAATTTAAAAACATTATCAATTTTTTTTTATATCAATCGTCAACACATCTGAAAAATTAAAGGTCGGAGTTGGCTTACTTGATTAATTTTTCAACCAGCCAAGTTTTCTCATAAAATTTATCGTTGTTCAACTCCTGTTAAGTGCAATTTCAAGGAATTGACTCACGAGTAGCAGTAGTAGGGGGCGGTTAGATCCGATTTATTTGGAGTATTTGTACACATCACCTCACCTCACCTACCCGACATCACCTCAACTTGACCTTGTCAAACCAACTCAACTGGGCTCCCATTTAGAAGAAGATCCAGTTGACAAACAATCCTGGATTTGAAACTCTTCAGTATGAATCGACAATTCAATGAAAACGAATTACAAATATATTTTCATTGAAAATAATACACTAAGATTCGACAGTTATTGGCCTATTTGTTGTATCTAAAGTTGTTGTGACATTGTAAGTCATCAAGCCGTTCTTCCTTCCTTTAACTAAATCGCATTAAGAATCAATGTAAATTAGAATAAGATTTATTATATGTTTTATGTATTTGGTGAAAACATGGAATTATTCACATCCAATTAAAAGTGGGGTATTTATGAGATAGGTATAACCGTTTTTCGACATTAATAGCACGAACTAGTTTTACTACAGACAGCTTAGAAAATTTCAACATGACGTGAAAAAATAATATCGCTTAACACAAAACCCAAAAGTGGGATGATATTTTCTGAATATTCCAAATCAAACAGTTAAATTTGAAAAGTTAATTTTTCATGTTTTGTGGGTGAGTGCGTGTGTATGTGATAAGTCAAAATAGTACCAATTACCTATCAAATCAATATATAAAAATTAAATTAGACATTCTTAATAGACCAGGGAGTTCGAGAATGGCATGTTAAATCTATTAACCGTGTAAATATTCTAATATTAATTAAACAATTTCTGCGGCAAGCATGAGATTGAATGAACTCGTCTCGAACATATTGCCACTATTGATCATATTTTGGGCCCGCCTATTCTAACAGACTTTCTTTGTTCTCACACGCGCTCGGACCATTCATTGAAGCCGTTCCACCGTAAAGATCGCGTGAAAGCCCTGAATGGTAGGATATAGATATAATACGATAAATAACAATCACATGTCCGACAAGAAGCCCGATGATCAGTTTGTCCGACCTGGGCGGTATCAACTTATTTTGGATAGGGAGATTTCCCATGAAATACACCACATCTTTTGTGATGAAATATACCGGTTTTGAACAGTTTCCTCGCTGCTTCTAGATAACTATTTGTGTTATATTGCACTGCGGGCCAAAGCTAATCGCGGCTATTAGCCTCCGCTCTCAACGACTGTTTACATTTATAACCCTAGCAATAAAACCAGTGGTTGAACCGAGTTCAATCTCTTTCCTCGTACCGAATCGGAACGAGGTTCGCCATAAGTTAAATTATTATTCATCCTAGAAAGAGGCTGATATTTCTTAAAACATTCGACTCTTGGTCGTTTGAAACATCAGATATTTTCGCGATACACGGGAACCACCAACAATTTTTAAAAAAGTACTCCTTATACAAAAATGCCTTACTATACCGACTTCCTTCCTCACCTCTTCAATGTCCAATGTATATAAGCATAAAACAGCAATATCTCACTGGCACAATTACGCAGAAAACAAAAACTTTGAGTGAGTAGAAATATACTTTGATTGAACATAAAAAAATATTTTTTTTGCATTGTATAAATTCACTTTTTTCCACATCCTACATGTGTTAAATTTAAACAATGTAAATCCCACGATGAAGATGATCTCAATAAAGATCGAAACGTCGGCACGATAAAGAAAATGTTTTTCTGAAACCTACATCACACCAGACCGCATCTCACGATTTCTGAATAAACATTTTTTTTTTTATTGCGCCATTTGAAAAATGGCACAAAGGAGGGAAAATTCAAAAGGTGGGGTTGAGATGGGAAGTTAGTGTCCGAATGGATCGAAATCACGATAGCTCAAGTGGTAGAGCAGCGGCGTATCTAGCCGAAGATCGTGGATTCGAATTCCGCTCGTGCCATTGACTTTTTTATCTCAACTAAAAACCTTAATTAATTGTAATATATTAATTGGTCCAGCGGACCACGAAATTAGTGAATATAGTGTACTCTGTTGATAAATCACTGCCAAATCAGTGTGGGTTCACAAAGTAAAGCACGAATCAATATGACCTGGTGGTATAAAAGTCACGTTCTTGAGCATTGCGGACCGTTGGGAAAAGTCTAGCATGGCACCACGAATGATTTATCAAACTTTCTTTAATTGTTATACACATCATTTTGTTCGGAATGGGCGATTTTCAGCTTTGAAAAATAAACCCGGGAACTGTTCAGAATAGCAATTTTAATGATACTAGAACGTTCAAATTGAGATATTTTGAAACAAAAGAGTATAATTAATCAATAACATAACACAAACCAAATGGTACAATATAATTAGGAAAATAACACAAAGCTTCTGAAAGTACTACCAATAAAAATTTTTAAATAATTAAAAGAATTATGAAGGTGTACCTGAAAAAGTATTAAGAAATGTATGTTTGTGTTAAAAACGAAACTCAAACATTTTATTCAGAAAAAGTAAGGTAATTGAATATATCTGAACATAATAAAAATTAGGCAGAGAATATTGTTTGTCAATGAACTATCATTTTTTTAAGGAACCATTATATTAGGTACGGAGATAACGAAATGCTATTATCAGCAGACCCTGGCTTAGTTAATATCCCTAATGGACTACCTAATTATCTTCCGTCATTTATCAAGAATCTCATTTAAAGTGTAGTTCCTTGAAGCTGGAAGATGGGAAAAATATTCATAAGTCGCAGGAATAAATAAATGGGGAGGAGGCCGGGTCCAAATTATTTGGCTCAGGTTGGCTATTTTTCATTCAAAAATTAATTTATTTTTGGTTTAAATGGATTATAATAAAATCTTTTTTATTTTGATAATAAGAAATTCAAACCTGGTAAGAAAACAAATAAGACTCGAAAGTAGGGGGGAAGTCGGAATTAGACACTAGATACAAAGGGAGCGCTAGTAATTTATTTGCTCATTTCCCTAGAAACGGATATGCAAATTGTACAAGGGGAGAACCCGAGTGTTATACCCCAAGATATTAAACTTTAATGTATTAACTCGTGATGAATTGTAAATTTGCGGCTGGGGCGGTGCACTAATGCTCTTCGGCGCGCCTCGTCGTTGGATCGTCAATGATCCAAATGTCCAGAAGTTAATTAAATATGAATAATTCTGCCCCAGATTTACGATGAATAATCCTTGTTTTAGTGAAATATGAAACGGAATTTCTGCCGGCACTATTGAAGAGTGAATTACCAAAGCACAGTACTTTTTTATTCTTCAGTATTACATTCATTTGAAATGATTACGGGCGGATTATAGTGAAAACCTTTGTAAAATCATCCCTTAGCCGGGTATCTTTTGGTTTATAACGATCATTTTGATATTCACCGCAAAGACCCCCATCACGACAAGAAAAGAAAAAAGATCGACACAGTGGGACGAAAGAAAAGATATACTGTTCGCGCAAGTGAGATAAACATTTTTCAGAATTTCAATTTTTTTAATGTGAATAATAGCGTTTATTTAGTTTATCAGGATTACTAAGGTGGTAACAAATGATTATTGTCAACCTGTATTTAGTTTGATGTCATATTATTTTGTCAACTTCGGCATCAGAAGATTTTTTTATTTGTTACTCAAGTTAGTTTTTTAGGTTTTGGTTTATATAATTATCTATTTACTCATAAAGTTGTTGATGTGGGAATTTAAGAACAAGACACACCTTTCTTTTTATATTAGTGTCAATTCCACAACGCATTGCCGAGTGTTAGTGCATATTCAATTTCATTAAAATGTTTTTTAACACTATCTGTTTTCGTCCATTCTGGAAAACACAATTTAGATCACTGAAGACAAGGCTTAACACAGAACGAGAGAGAGAGAGAGCGAGAGAGAGCGAGAGAGAGAGAGAGAGAGAGAGAGAGAGAGAGAGAGAGAGAATTATTTGTTGTTTATTTGTTTTTTGCTTGTTCGTTGAACTTGAACTCAGCACAGAATGACACCACTAAAGAACTCCATCATCTTATTTCTTGGACGGGATTTACAACACCCACTAACATTGAAACGTAATCTAGAAAAATATCTAAATGCTTTATCCACAATCGAGTTAGAAAACATTTTATCAAAAACTTATGAAAACCTCAAAACTAAATAAAAATGAACGAATGAATAATGAATGAACGAACGAACAGACAAACAAAATTTCACACCGAGTAAGCGAAAATAAATATGTACAGGACACTACATTTGCGTTAAATCTTCATAAAACTTATTCCAAACACTAAAAAGTAAGAACAAAAAAGCAATTATTTATTTATTTTATAATGGAAAATTCATTGAAAACCTTCAGTGACCATTTTATGTTTATGTACATTCCTATAAATACCCTTCTGCCAGATCGTGATCAGACTGTGCTTGTGTAACTTAAAAAGCCGGATTTCTGATATGTATATCGAAGATCTAAGAAATATATTCTGCACTACCTGCAGTTTGATCGATGTTTAACGATAAAATCACCACACTAGTATTTTTTAAATATATGTGTGTATACATATAAACGTTTGGTGTGGACTTCTTGGAAATAAATTAATTGGGATAATTTCTACGAAAATAATTTAAATGGTGCTAAATTTTTTGAGGGAGGGTTGATCATCACTGTTAGATGATGTTCCTCTGCAACAACGGCAAAGAATTATTCTCCAGCTTGATGGATGCCGCGCACACAATTCTTTGCAGGTGAGACGTTATTTGAATCATCACTTCCTGGATAAGTCGATCCAGGACCTCATTGCCCGATCTGTTAGCCTCCTCGGTCACCCGATTTACCTCCACTTGACTATTTTCTGTGGGGCGATTTCAAAACAGTGTCTACGCCAATCATAACCCAGTAACCTCTGTTGAAGAACTGCGGTGAAGGATATAAAACAATTGTCAATCCATCTGCCCAGACTCTAACCCTCTGAGCACCGGTGAAGAGTGGTTAAAAAGAACAAATCTTTTAACACGAAATGTGATTAATAAATAGCAAACCAAATGACTGTTATTTTTTTCAAACTTTTTCCATAGCGTTCATTTTTTGGTTAACTTAACAGACGATTGTTCCAGTGTTTTCAGCGCAAAAATTCCTTTAAAATGATACGTAAGAATGTGTAGGGTCGTATTTCTGTGAAACAATTTCTGAACCAAATTCTGAACTTGAACTGGGTCTGAAATACGCTGTACAATTTCTCTACAAAAAAATTAAAAATTTGAAACTAGACGAATATATATGTACATACTCCATATGATTCCCTATCGGTAAGTTTAAACAATAAACACATTTGCTATAAAGGAACGTACCTTGTAGTACGTTGAGCGTACCTTGTAGCTTTTATCAAATTACTCCCCAAATATTGCATCGAGTGAAAACTTACAAGATTGCAATTTGTGCAACAATCCTAACATAAAACGATGTATGAAATTATTTGAACATTTACCGTATATGTGAATGGAAAGAGGGCTGAAACAATAGCGAAAACTAATACCGGTAGTTAGGTGAGTACAAAAGATCGCTGAGTTTAATTCCAAAACCAGATAGAATTTCCATGCACATATTGAATATCATGCATGAGCTAAATACCAGTTGAACATCCAGGCCTGATGATAACGTGGCGGCTTGCATAAAACATGAACGACGAGCAAATAGGTAGCAGAGTAATGCGAGAGAGGCCGTATGCATATGTAATATCCACCCCGGTCGGTTTGGAATTTCCTTATCTACAGCCGACCTTTCCAGCTATTAGGGAGAGCTACTGCCTAAACCCCAGATATCGTAATAATGCGTTATAGAATTTCTGGTTGGTCTGCTATCGGCCAAGAGCAGGAAACTAATCGTGCATTCGGGGATTGGTAATTAATGAACCCAGCCGTTAAAACTAGTAAGGAGGCATTTTCGCAAGTGAATAAAGTTCACAACGTTGTCTTTCTCGGTGAACGAAGTTTCATTTTTTATTGGCTTCTGGTGAAACTGAAAGAATAGGAAAAGTAACCTACGAAGTATCGTTCACCTAGTTGTCGAACGGGCAACACGTCCTGCATATGCAAATAGTTGGGAAGCTGGAAACGCTTTGCGAAAATTCCCCCTCGGAACCGGATAACAAACTTATACCGAACACGTGCGGCAAATGCACAGAGAATTGCAAGCCCGTCGATAAGCTTGTCCGAGCCCTGTTTTATAGTTATTAGCCTAGGCTTAACCCGCGTAGTGCACCTGGCACACTTAAAACGACCTTACATGAAATTATTTTTACTAATTTTATTCGTAACGTTCAGTAATTTTTACTTGGATAAGGCTTTAATCATCGACACTACATTGACGAATCAAACTTCGAAATAAACTTGATTTTAACACAAAATTCGAAAGACGATTACACGTCGGCGACAATAGTTCAAATATCCTGTAACTTGACGTTTCGCGGGCAGAAGTTAACGATATCAAAAGGGTGATAAAGACAAAATGACTTCAAATCGGTATTACTCTAAATTTGCTGCTGCATTGTTGCACTATTGCTGAAATGTTCTGATTCTCCATGTCCGAGATTGGGCTCTGATAGGGCGCCATCGACTTCTTTGGTCATTTCTGCGACCTTACGTTCCCTAAAACTAGTCATTCTCACACTCACTCATACAATAAATACATACATACTCCTATATACAAAACCAATCACACATCAATATCCTCTGCCTAGAATCCGGGTCGGAGGGTACTCGATATTACGCCTCGACCCGGCTTCGCGGAGCAGCGATGGAGCCTAGAAATGATATGCTGCACCGCCGCCCAGCATTCGCCTATTCTAACATAAACATAACCTAAACGTTAACCTATGAAATAAATACCCCACCATATACAACCCATCATCCCAATATCTCACTAAAAGCTAAAAAGATTTTTCTTTAAACTCGCTGCCATGCTCGAGCATTAATAATAACCCCTTTCTTTCACGCTAATAAATTACATTCATCCTAATATATTAACATAAACACGACACAAACACTTCACACACAACACAAGCACAGCACAAACATACATAAACTATATACATTTGAAAATCCCTATAGCCCTGAAGTACCGGTACAGCGATTTGTGCTCGCTGCCGTGCCCCAAGACTACGCACAGGTCCGATGATATTCCAAAATATTGCCTATAAACGTCGAGCCTTCTACAATTGAAAAGGTGCTCGACTGTTACTCTAACCTTGCATAATGGGCACCTATGTGGTCGCTTTCCTGCTAGAAGAAATTTTTTTATGACCTACGCGTAGTCTTGTCACTACGACCTCCATGTCATCTAAGAACTTGTATTTGAACTTTGCAGAGATTTTATTTGTTATTGTTCTAAAAACCGTCATACAGATAAAGACATTCAACCCGCAATTTTAATTAGTTTACAAACTTGTATACAGCAGCATGGTACGGAGTTGGGTAGCTCTGGCTTTAAATAAAACCAATTAAACCTGTTTTCTTTAAAGAAAACAAACAAAATATCAGGGCAGAGTTAATTCACTGTGATCCTGACAGACAAACTTCATAAAAACGCACATGCAGTTTGATGAATCACTGTTCACACAGAAATCATAATTTCGAGTGTTCATAGCGAACTTCAATATGCAGAGGAGGTCCTATAAGCATCATATTTCTGTTTCGAAGAATCCCATCAGTAATACCACCTAATTACCTTAGAAAAAAACAATAACCTGGTCGTTTTCAAAGTATTAAAAATTACTCTTTTTCTCACCAGAAATGTTCTGTCGTTAGATTTCCTCTTTAGGTATGCGAGGTGATTACTATAATATATCGTGGTTGTTTCCGTACATTTTAAACAGAAAACCCACGCTAAACCACTACGATTTGTCTGACAAGTCAAAACAGCGAGAATAGGTTACCACAAAAAAAAATCGGAAACTATTAAGAAACATAAAGTTAGTGCTAACCCAACAATAATAATAATAAAAGTGAAATAATATATATATAATAATAACAATATATTCTTACATATTTCTTTAAATACATAATTATTAAATTTATTAATACTAACTTCCTCACTGAAGATGGCACAATGCCTAAACGCGTTTGAACTAATAATATTATAACTCAAAAACCCGCGAATGGAAATAGAGACGGACCCAATAAGTTACCTGTGCCGGTTCAACATGAAAAGTTTAGATGTTAGTTTGTACGAATAGAGGAAAAATAGTAAATCGCTATTCTCCATCTGCCTGGAGTTGTCTTACTCATATGCATTTCAAGAAAAATACGAATAAATATGATTTTAAAAAATACAAAACTAGTTTCGAACCAATTGGAATAAGCCGGGATTTAAAAAGTAATTTGAGCAGAAACTTTTCCAGTTTTTCTTGCCTGCTGGAAAATTTACATATTTCCCCTCAAAGGTCTTCAGTGTATTCATTCAATCGAAAAGGAAATCGAAAATAGGGGACCTGGAAAATGGAGGTCAATTGTATCGATATTCACGTGTAAAGTATCGTTCTGCTTATGCAGACCAACTTTTACCCTTACGTTCTAAAGAGTGGAACAAAAACAATATGAAAATATTTTTAAACTAAATGTTAAAACTTATTATATATATATACGTTCCGTTAGTGAAAATATTACTAAACTTCTTTTGCGTAAGAATTTCCTTACTCCTATTAAATATTTTCACACTTCTAAAATTTGTTTGCTTATTAGTTATTATGCAGTGTCAACAGTTAGCATGAGAAACTTTTAGCGAAGGAAAAATCCTATTGCGTTATCTTAGTACAAATGGAAAGTGCTGAAATGACTAAAATGTTCAAAACCCATGTAAGGTTCAATATAAAAAATGGAAACTAGATTACCTGACTGTTTGTTTTCATGGGAGATTTTAAAGAAATAATACTATAAGATTAGGTTTAGTTATATCGTGATTAATTTTTGACTGGGTAACCGTTTTAATACGTACCTATTGAAAAAGTGATATAGTAGACTGTACGCTTCACCGCAAACCGCACGGAGAAAACACAAATTAATCACAGCCTCGGGGATGAGGGCCCTCTGATTAAGGGGTCCTGACCAAGAGCAGGGTCAACTCGAAGTGACATTAATCAAGGCAAACTTTTGTAATGAAATGTGACTCATTAAAAGGGACGCCCTTGGGTTACGCCAGTAAATACGCCGGCTAGAAAGTGCCTAAATAATTTACCCAAATATGATAGCCCATTAAACATACTTGAAAACCGCGCAGCGAGCTGCACTAATGGTGATTGCGTATCGCCAACCAAAAATTTTAACAACTCAGAAATAGCCAAATGTGTTTTAATAGTGTTCCTTAAAATTTAAAGCAATTCATGATAAAGGAAACAGTTTAAAAAAGGTAACGGTTTTTTTACTGTGATCATTTTTATCGCCCTTTTAATTATCGATTTCTTTCAAAGCAATTTAAATGTTAAATTGAACATTTAACAATTTACTTTTTTAAAAAAATTATAATATATACATAATTTATTCATTATTCGGTGGAAGTCAATCAATTTGAAACAAATCTTAGAATTTCATTACTAAAATTAGGAAATTTTCTTATCATCACAAACATCCTCCTAAATCGTTCCAAAAAAAGCTATACTTCCCTTACCCCCATTACTTATACCCCACTTTAGAATTCAGTCCTTATATTTCCTAATCCAATGGCACTTATCAACCATTCTAAACCTCTAAAACCTCAGTATCACCCTGCGCAATATCGTCCCTTCAGTTTGCTGTCATTGCTTTGCAAAATCTTTGAAAAAAAATCCTTCTGAAACACCTATAGCACATTTTGAAAGCTCCAATGTCATACCATCCCCGGCGACATCAGTGACAGAGGGATGTAGACAGCATTTCATCCTGCCTTGAACTTAGTAATAATTAAACATTTCAGTTCGTGGTCCGATTGACCAATTAACATTTTTCAATTAATTAATATTCATGAAAGGTATTGGTTGAGATAAAAAGATAAAAACGTCAGTGTCACGAGCGAGATTCGAACCCACGACCTTCGGCTTGATACGCCGCTTCTCTACCACTTCAGCTATCGTGACGTTGATCCTCTCGGACACCAATTATCCATCTCAACCTACAACCGTTCGAATTTTCCCTCTTTTGCCATTTTCAACGACAAACGGTTATGGATCGAATCAGCTTTGCGATTGAGAAAAACCTGGCTGATTGTCCAGTACAAAAACATTAAAATAACAATTCAAGTATAATAAAACGGACAAAAGAATAAAACATAGATAAAAATTCGAAAAGTTGTAGGTTGAGATGGGAAGTTAGTGTCCGCGTGGATCGAAGTCACGATAGTTCAAATGGTACAGCAGCAGCTGGTATTTAGCCGAAGGTCGTGGGTTGGAATCCCGCTCGTGACACTGACGTTTTTATCTCAACCAATACCTTTCATAAATGTTAGTAATAATGTTCGGGTGCTTGGGTTAGGAGTTAGGCAAATCTTCGATCGAGAGTGTACCCGGGCATGCAATATAAACTCTAGGGAGTGGATCACCTTAACTTCCATTCACTTATTACCTCATCCTAAAATTTTATCTCTCTGATAGGTAATTTTAAGTATGAATCGGAACATCTGTCAACCTCATCCACTAACCCGAAGCAATCGGTGGCACATGGTCCCATTCTCTATCCAATACATACTCCAAGCATTCCTATATATTACTTCTCACATATAAAGGCGATACCGCTATCCTTTTCGCACACCCTGACAAAGTAGTGGCCTTCAGAAATCACCAGGATAATCACTCCTGTTTGGAAGGAGGAATGGTTCAATAAATGGCAGATTAAACTAATGTGACTAAATCCTGGCAAATAACCTTCACCCTTTGCCGTATCACCTCTTCTCAAATCTATTACACTGTTCTTCTACCAGTAAAAAAACAAACGCCTAACCTACACATCACTAGAACAACGAATCTAGGCGAACTAAATCGAGCATAACCAAACGCTCCAACCTCCAAAGAATCTATCCTCTCCAGTATTCTCACAGACCTCCAAATCCCACTGGTCCTCAAAGCCACAAGAAGTCGACGTGGAAACCTCATAAACCCCTATATCCCAACCCTTTAGTCAAACCCCCTTCCATCCCAAACCCTTCCCGATAATAATAATGCTAAAATATCTAATGCGCCAACTGCCCCGTGATTTCCTTCCTGGTAAATAGAGTACACAGTGCTGTGATAGGACTGTAATTAGCGGTTGCACTGATTCTCCGTTCTTATAATGTTATGTTATAACACAAAATATATAAAAACAACAGTGTTGTTTGTAGCTTCTAGCGCTGTAATGTAATAATACAAAAAATAATACTTCCATCAAACCCCCTGTTTTGTACCACCGTATATATACAAGAAGTACAAGATTTCGCTAATTTTTATAGTTTGTTTTTATCATGTTTCCCATCATATTTTAATATGCAATTAGATAAATATGTACATTGAATTTATTTTTTTAGGCAAAAAAGATTCAGACTATTAAAAAATCTTAATGATGAAATTTCTATAATATGGTGTCTTTGACTCGCTTACTGCTTCTAGTTGTCATTCCCTTGAAATGGTTTTTACACTTTTTCAACATAATATAATCTAGCTTAACATTAACATAGCTAATTAATTTTGGTCAATTATATTCAGCTTGGAACGAATTGGACAATGATACTACGATTAGAATGAAAGAAAGGAAAGTACAATAGTACTGAATAAACTGTTTTATCGTTTGATCGATGAACTTCGTGTATAATAAGCTAATACAATATGTTAAAACGAAACGACGCTAAGTCGCCCACATTTTGTTTGCACAATTGTAATATACTTACAATTTTGAGCTAATACGTCCCTCAAATGGTCATACTTGATCGAAATTGATATTAATAGCTATTGCCTGTATTAAAAGGTGTCGTCTACACTTGGTAAAATCAAGATACTACAACATAACGAGACTAAATGAGCCAAAATTTGCTTACACGTGTGTTAAAACATGCACCTGAATTGAGGATAAAAAAACGATGTTATGAACGCTCACAACAACATGAGCAAACACCTCGCGCAGAACATACACAACTTAAGCAAACCGACTGGGAGAAATTAGAAGGTTTAATCGCACCCTCCACAGCTACCACAAAAAAGCCGATTAGAAAACCTCCATTATTCTGAAGAAGAGACCTTCCATCAACTTTTTTGCAACGTTATTGATTTAAGAACAATTATTAAAGTTCCACAGTTTTCCCTTAGTTCTAAACATCTCAAGCGTAAGGAGCAGATATATTACAAACCTATAGAACTCATCAAATTCTCAATAATGTATTTACATTACTGTAATTAATAATTATCACATTATATCCACTAATCCTGTTTTTATTTGTTTATTTATTGTATTTTAAAATTAAAGTTAACGCAAAAAATTGATTGTTACCCAATTACTGTTGGTGTTTACCCATTAACTCTTTCATCCAATAACTTTCCTTACTAAACTGTTTCCTTTATATAATATATACTGACCAATTTGTATGTACCATCTATGAATTTAATTTATTATTGCAACAAGTAAAAAAAAATCGAAGAATAATTTGTATGAAAGTGCTTCATTTACATAATTGGCGCACGAGTTTAAGCCATCATATGCTACCGTTTCGCGAAGTATCGGCAAAAATTGGGGCCTTGAAAGCCACTGAACGGCACCATCTGACAAAACTCTAGAGGCCGCCGGAATCTCCGGCCAAGACATTAAATCGTCATGATTTGCCAGTGGCCCAAGCCAAATAGCGTGTCGATATCTGCACAAATTTGGCTAAAAATCAAAAAGAGTTGAGGGTGAAACAAGGCCAAGCGTTTAACCAAGGGTCTGCCAAGATCGGCTCGGGACAACACTCGCACTTTGCGCTTGGTGGAATTACGAAATTATGCTTTTCACTTTGACTTATTTGGGAGGGTAAGAGAATCTAAGCTTTCTAATCAACATAGAATATTGAGTTTAACCAAAACAAAATCCTGTTTTAATTGCAAATAATTAATGAATGACTCAAAAAACATACAAAGGAGTAACCCCGTACTATCCCTGTCTCGTTCGATGAATTGTGCTGCTTTTCGTTAGTTAGCTCTCTAAAAACTACTAGGATACGTGGTGATATATTTTTTTAAATTATTAAAACTGGTCTTATTAGACCATCTATACTTTTTGCAATGCTACACATAGAGTAAATAAAAGTATACATTCTAATAAACCCATTTGTACAGTAAGATTTCACTTCACTCTTCACAAAATTTTAAACTACACTTGTTCATATGGCTTCGTTCTTTCCAACATTCGGACGATGTTTCGAATATGTAGGAGTTTGAATTTTGGTAATTCGTCAACGTATTTCTCCCGGCATCATACAACATTAACATTCTTAGGCAAATTATTGCCGTTTCCAATTTATATAAAGAAAGGAAGGAAAGATTTGTGTTGCGGACAACCCTTTTGGTTATAACCCTAATCACTTTTATTTTCAACCAATCCTTATAAGAATTAAGAACTTGGGTAAAACGTTAATGCGAGGCTTTAATTTCAAACACAAAAACCAGCGTAAGTGACCTGATCTTTAATTTAGCGCGAGATAAGAGCGTTTCAGAAAGAGAGACGTGAATAGAGATAGAACCGGCTTGTTTTCATACATAGTTTTGTACGCCTTTATTTATCTCGCAAATGTAATCAGGTTAGTAATTAGCTCGGAGCGAGGGTTTCTAAATTAGAAGCACGGTTGTGTAGCGATGTTTTAAGTTAATTACAGATAAGACTGTTGTTGTACTTATCAAGGGGATTGCAGCCACTCCTGGGCCTTTGGTCAAACTGAGAAAACAGAGTAAATCAGTGCATCAAGCAGTGTGTGAAGCCCCTTGGGAAATCTGTTTACGTTCCTGCCTAATTTACTACAAAAGAAACCCGGTAAAAAAAGACCATAAGGGAAATGGATGGAGTGCCGGAAAACGAAAATACGTAAATGAGCCGAAGAAGATAAAGTGACTTATTTTGAACAACGTGCATAAGAAGTTTAAAAATGAAAAACCTTACGTATGACCGCAACTCTCATACCTCCGTAATATATTCAACGAATACCTCATTACGCGCTGCGTGCGTGTGCGTGTATGTGTGTGCGTGAAACTTTGGAATGCAGAAATACTTATTTGTTTAAACTATTATTTTTAGATATGGAGTTTATGTCAGTTGAAACAAAACAATTATATACAATTAGATATACAAGTTTTAAGATATTAAAAAATAAAGTTACACTGTACAGTAAAAAAAGAAAAAACATTATACAGGCACTATGTAATATGCATTACCGTTACTACACTTGACTAAAATATCAAGAAACCAAATCTCTTATCCAATTGCATGTACAAAGTACTTATGTAAATTTTGACATTATTTACGTCAGTTGCCCACTATAGTCCTAAAAAAACATTTACCTCAAATAAATTAAAGAGGGACATTTGCAAACCAGATGTTTCAATGCTTGGCTATTAATTTTACCCAATTTACACACCTTGTCTGTTACAATTGTATGAAATCTGCCTAGCAAATGGAACCTAATTATATTATCCGAGACCAACCTTAGTTTACAAAGAAACCTCATCTTGTTAAAATTGGTTTATATATAAAATTATCTTCAGTTTGACCAAAGCAGAAAATTGATCGATACAACTTATTCTATTTTGAATTTAGGGCTCTATTTATATCCAGCGAAAGGTAGTGATTTTCAAGCTTGAATTCTTGAATCTTTTAACATGGAGCGGACCAACCTTGAATCCTTTTTTTTTTTCTTTTTCTTTTTTTAAACATCCACCACCCCGGCGTACCTTGTGGGAGACCCAATATCGCTGCACCGCACCAATTAACTAAAATTTTGATTCTTTAAAAGGGCCTTTTGTACTTAACGCCTTCCTCAGACCCTATGTGTTTACCATAGTAGTGGTATCCAACACCCAAAGTTGCTCTGCCCCAATCAAATCCAACTCCTATGACGGTGCCGTCCAGTTTAACTCGGGAGGGATATCAACACTCCGCATTATGGTTCGAACGCAAACCTTGGGAATTTTGTCTTCAGGCATTTCAAGCAGTTTTATCCTCATTTGTGCATGTTTTTAAAAACATGTCATTAGATTACATCAACCGTTTTCCAGCCTCGCCAGATAATGAGGTGTAATTAAAACTAAATTAATAGTAATTAATCAATTTAATATTAATTATTCCTAAATTATTATTACGATTCGAAATTGTATTATTATAGAAAAATATTGAATGCACAAATTGAAACAAATTATCGACAAAGTAATGCGGTCTTTGATAAACAATTTACTGCTGATGTTACGGCTTATGAAACTATGAAAACAAACAGGGAAAGGGTACACAAGCATCGTTGGTTTGAAAAAAAATGAGCACTGGGGAACTTCTTTGGATAAAAGGAAGGGCTCGCAGGGACCTTCAATGAATGGCCACCATTAAACCGTCGAACCAAATCCAAACACAAGTACTTAAGTACGTACTACGGTGTGTGGAGTATCCAAAGACACGTCATGAGTAAAATAAAAAATGCTAAGATAAAAAACGCTATGCCCCATTCAACCGCTGTAAGGGTACAAATGTTAACTTTTCAACAATAAAATCCTTTAAAAAAAACACGTGAGGTACAAAAGATTGTCACCTGTGACAATAACGCTTAGTCGTACCGAAGAACGGCTTATGATAAGATAGATTTGCATGACATATCCAAACCTACCTCCGTCAGATCCTTCTGGCAATAAAAGCGAGAACAAACGGAAAACCAAAATGTAAAAGATACGAGTTTTATGGACAATTAATAATGAAGAATGAAATTAACTATCTCGTAAATTTCAACAATAAGAAAAAAACTAATTTATTGGGTCAGGAAGTTGATCCTTTGTCAGAAGAATAGTCAGAAAGAGCCAATTAATGTTTATGAATTATTGCAGGCCAATGCTAACTTCCAGGCCGCCCATATCCCGGGTAAGTTCATGTTTTGCAGACAATAGATCGAAACGGGTTAACAGCTATTGTCCTATCAGAAAGCGCATTGGTAGACTACTACGTAGTTAAGGTGCCTCTACTTAGCTTAGAAATAGCCTCCTTTCATTGTAGATGCTGAGTCCACCCTTTCTTCCCCTTCACAGAGCCTGCAAATCGGGCACATTTAACAAGATCAAAACCCTTCCGATAATTTTGTTCTCTTTAATGGATATTTATTGAATGGAAATGTTCAAAAGTTAACGTAAAAAATCTTAATGATATGATTAATCTAATGATTATTAAATTTATCTGTAACTGGACGGAGATGAAAGATCAACAGCTTTCGTTCAATTACAATGGAAATCTTTACAAAGGGCATGGAAATTCGCCAATATTTTTGCAAACTTCCGTTGTTTCCTATTTGAGCAAAAAGTCCAAAACTATTTATCACGTAGTTTTGAGAATGTTTCTCGAAAAATATGATATTAATCTCAAAAGGTTGTTTTATTTCGGTACATACGAAATAAATTGTACAACATTAAGTGCTTAAAAAATAGAATTTAAGAAATAAACTTTACAAGTTAAAAGGGGCTATCAATAATTCATAAGTAAAAACGGTCCAAATATTCAACATATAAAGGATTATTTATTGCACGAAGTCTTTATATAAATTAATTTAAATTTTTACAGAAAATAATTTATAACCCTTGACAGTTTCGTTACTGCTTTGTCCCTGGTCGTAGTTGTAGCAGAATATTTTCGAAATCTATTGAACGGAAGTTAACGTCACGAGGATATGTATCCTAGTTTTTAATGTTAAAAACCAGCCATTGCTGACGATTATTCAACCATGTGACCCAACACAATGTATCCTTCTTTTAAAAAATCTAAATGAAAAGATATCATTTCTATCAATATATTCTTTGTAATTACGTGCAGTGAAAGAACAATACTTATTATATCTTGTAATCTAACTCTATTGACGTTTTTAATAAATAAAAAATTAACCAGTCCAAAAAGCTATATCAACAATTACGACTGGAAATATTTTCTCAACTTTCACCGGGTCAACATTGTTTTAAGAAAAAAAATTTCATAGGGACCCATTTTAATTTCATCAGCAAGGAAAACTTAGCGAATGAATAATTCAATAATTAAATACATAATTCAACACCACACCGCGATGAATAGCCATCCAGACAGGAAGATGATGAAAAGGAAGGAGGGGTTAACTTTTTAAATCTGCTGTGAAAAAGAAAAAGAAGGAAGTATCAGGTACAGAAAATGTGAAAAAGGAGGAAAACCTAAATTGAAATTTCATTTTGTAAAACAATTACGGATATAAAGTTGAATATAACTCGTTCCGGGTTAATTTATTCTAAGAAACCCATTCATTCATATAGAAAAGGATCGAATTATACACATAATTAACTGCGTGTGTACAATTTCATCCTTTAATAATCAATCAACCGGTGTAAAATCAAATTGATTACAAATAACTCAATAACATTATATATCAATTTTATTTTACATAATTATTTCTTCACTTTCATATTAGACATTTAATTTACTGTTTATCTATTTGATACAATTTAGTCTTACAAGGGGAAGCTACAGACGATGCACACCCGATTTTAATGAAAGTCTTCTGAATTTTATTCCAATTCAACTTACGAAGTTAAAAACAACGTAACAAAAAAACCTCATTTCCTATTTTTATAATACATTTTAATATGAGCTGTAAACTAATGCAGATTATTCAGTAAATCCAGAAGGTAAATCCACAACTTTAACCTTACAATACAGTTAAATATAAAAATGTTTAACAACATACACATTACTTAATACAATTTAATTATGAGGCAGTGTTTAATAATTTTATGGGGTAGTGTTCTTAACCTCAACGCATCGTGTGTTCCTAGTGGTTTAAATCGAAATCGTTTAAGTGGTTTAAATCGAGCAAAGAGGTAGAGAGGATGTTTCTGAACGCGAATATAGCCATATATGCAGTTATGATTTGCCATATGCTTTTACGATCTCCCAACTGCTGACAGAAACATTTAAGTGAAGCAAATGTTACCGGCGTTACATTCCTGTTTCAACAATTAAAACGTTTAATATTAACGTCTGTTTGGGAAATTACTTAAGTGAACTTATTTCACGAAGAAAATTTATGCTTATCTGGTAGAAAAAAAATTCAATTTTATCATTTTGTAATATAAAATTGTGAGGTAGATATTAAAACAATAGAATAACACAGGGAAATATATGTTAATAAAACATTTTCCAAATATTTATTTAGAAATCGTGAGATGCGGTCTGGTGTGATGTAGGTTTCGAAAAACATTTTCTTTATCGTGCCAACGTTCGTACTCTCGACACGACACGCAAGAATGGCACAATTAAACAGAAGTCAAACACTTTGAGCCCTGAAGATGATCTCAATAAAGATCGAAACGTTGGCACGATAAAGAAAATGTTTTTCTGAAACCTACATCACACCAGACCGCATCTCACGATTTCTAAATAAATATCGATTAACGGTCACTAATCACCACACATTTTCCAAATATTTGTGCTCCAAATAGAAGCAATGATCAAAATGAACCCTGAGCATACAAACATGCCCAAGATTCTTTGTTATAACAACTGTTTTGCGCATATAATTATTTAACACTAACAATTACTTTCAGTGGAGACGACTAGATCATGCCGTTACAAGTATAATATTGTTATTTTGTATTAAAAAAAAGTAATATTTTGTTTTCTTTTCTAAATATACTTTTATAAATAATAATCACGGACTTTCAGTAACCCAAACCATGATACCATTTTATTAGCTATTTATTGGTTTAAAAAACTAAAATCGTTACTGTTTTTTCAATTTTTTTTGTCATACAACACATCCTTTTATTAACAAACTTTTCAAAAAACAAACTTATAAGCATATAAAAGCAACGTTAATATCCAAGAAAACACCCACTCACTGCTTATTAACACCACCATTAAGTTTGGTCTCGATGGGGTAACTGTTGCGGTTAAATAGATGAATTACTCAGATTGTATTCCAGGATTATGCTAACACGAGTGGATTATTGGCCACAATTGAAGCTTCAAATGCCACCGTAAGCCGTCATCTAAGAAAAGCCATGAATATCTCACGAAACCCACGGTTTGTCGGAGGGAACCACGTTAAATCGTTGCGTCCGGCAAAAGTATCATGCACTGAGATTGTCCCAAAGGTCTGGGCTATTGACTCTAAGCTTAAACAGGTCAATTAAACGAAAAATGGAGCGCTTTCAACAAGTAGAATAAAGCTACAAAACTGGTGCACACGCTACACACAGACACTTGACAGAAATTGAAGTAGCTCATGTTTGTAATTGTCAAATTCCACCAAATTAGGACTGCCTTTTCTTATATGGGTAAATTTTTGGTGACGAAAGTCTCCTTAATATAGCCGAAATATAGCCGCATATTAACTTTTTAATACCAAAAAAAATGTCAACTATTTCAACAAAATTATTAGAGCGAAACAATCGAAAAGCGAGAAGAACCTACTTATAAAAATGTTTTGTTAAAATTATGTCAAATGAATTCAGAATGAAAAGGGCTTTCTTCTCATAATAATGATTTCAGCAACAAAAATAATTGACTTTTATTGTCCACGAGGGTCGATCACTTTTAATTTCGGACCGCAACAAAGTTTTAGCGGAAAGACAACTGATTGCCAAGTACCAAAAAAGCCCCCGGGGATTCTTCCACCACGGAATTCTTCTGTAAAAAGTTATTTGCCCCGTTGCCCCAAGGCCACGCGACGCCCTTCATAATGAGAAAAGTTTGCGGCATAATTTATACAGTATTTATACCGTCAACAGGACCTCACTGACTAATCTCGGGATTAATTCTGGGGCCAGGGAGAGTCACGCCTTTAATAGGAGCACCATTTCAGAGGTAAATTAAAACAAAGAGATGCTTTTCGGCTAAACGGATTAGAGGTTGATGAGGAAAACGCATTTACGGGCATGCTACTTTCACAGGTAATAAATAGTTTATGAAAATTTCGGCATATTGCTGGCTTCCTTTTAGTTCGTAACTAGCAAACTATCGCCCACAACGTTTATCCGAATATCCATCATGAGGAATATATCCCAAATTTATATTAAATCCTGTCAAAATATATTCCTTTAATTACAATGCCGAAGATAAAATGTACAATTTCGGAACGCAAAATTGCCCCTACAATATTAAGTTTGCAAATTACTGACAGGCCCATTGAATCCCATTTTTTCTTACAAGGTATGCATCATAAACCACAACAAAAATACCACTGCTGCCAGTATTTTGTAGCTAATTTACATAATATTGTTATAAAACCAAATGAAATTCAATGCAAAATTACATGGAAGTAGCGATGTAGCTGAACCACGGAAATAGGGAAAAAATGTCAGCATGAATTTTTTAATTCGTCTGCATTTATTTATTGACGTCAGCCGCAGTAACAAATAAAAATTAACTAATTTAAAAAAGAGTTGAATACATACTCATAACATTAATTTCAATTAATTGTGCTGTAACTTCAAATCTGTCCAACTCAGACAGTCGTCTTTCAACGAGAAATGGAATTAAACTCAATTATTATCCTATTAAATATGAAGTCTTTTGAATACGAAATATAGCCCGGTATAAATACACATGGTAAATTATTAATTAACGCGTGTGACGCCCCTTACAAATTGACTGTCCCGACATTTAGTTTGAATAACTATTTGTATGTAAATCTCCCTTTTTAACAAAGTTTGTTCATCCAAATTAACCTCAGACAGAGAAGGTAATACATATAAAAATTGTAAAATAAATTTTAACAAATCGAATAAATGTCTAACCTTCTTGTAACTGGATTTTCCAAAAAATCAATTCCGTCTTATTAATGGTTTCAACACTTGCCACACGTCGTCGATTACAAAGAACATTAAACATTAAAACATACAATGGTAACGCCGAGAATCGAATCCTACAGTAGAATATATTCGCTTTAATGTTCGTGGCTACAATGATCAAAAATAATCCCGTGTCAATTAGGTCTGCTCGTATCAGGGACGCGATGAGATTGTATCATGTACAAAATATATCTCCAACGAAAGATAAAAAGGTCTGTAACGAAAACCATGTACAATATAACTAGGGGGAATTTCTGGGTGGAATTATACGTAAGTCCTCATGAAATAACTCGAGCAAAACTCGATAAAACTTCACACTACAGTAGCAATAAAAATGAAAATGTAGGAAAAATCCCGCTAAAAAACAGAAAAGAAAAGAAAACAAACTGTTTTCTGAATCATGCACTGAATCACTTAGAAATTCAGAAAATATGAGAGTAGTTGATCTCTGAACCGACGGGCGCAAAGTATTGGGTTGTCCGGAAAATAATGCAGGATTTTAAGTTTTCATTAAAAAAAATCTATATAAAATATTCTGTTTACGTTTACAGGATTACTCATTTGTATGAATGTCNTTGATTAAAGAACATTGCTTTAAAGTAACTAGTTTCTTTTTTTTTGTTTAATACCAAAATCCTGCATTATTTTCCGGACAACCCAATATATTTATTTAGACATACAGTCAGTCCAGTAGGAAAACAGTGACTTGCCAAAATCAAAAATGTTTTTCTTACTAGAAAAATTTAACAGCCCTTTGGATCGTAAAAGTACCCTCCACTGTAAGGTCCCTCCAAAAGCTGCAGGGACATGCTTCCATAGTTTACGGCATAAAAAAGAGCAAGTAAAGCTGCAGGATGAATTTCAGAAGGGCAAGGTTATGGGGATTTCACAAAATTTGAAATGCCCGAGAGTAAAGGGTAACAGTTAATGCCAACTTCTGGTATACAGATGACTGTAATACCGAGTGTAGGTCAGGTATCAGTTTCTAAGGTAATAAACCGTAAGGACTAAAATTTATATAACCCTTAAGCAATATAATTGAACACTCTGCCAGGGAGTTCAAATGGCTGGTAATTACCAATAAACAACTTTCTATAGCCAGGTGGCACTAAAGGCAAAACAACCTCATCGGAAGTAATTTCCAGAGCCGTTGGGATTACATAAAGTCCATGTCATTTGGGGGGGGGGACTCGTGTTTGGGCAAAGAGAGCAGTATGGGCAACGAGGAAGCCAATGACAAAAGTTCGATCAGGTCACCCCCCATTTACGGCATACCGATTTCCATAAACGAAGATAATGAAATTGAAATTATATTTGATGAATATGTAATACAGGGTACATCAACTTCTATAGTCCACCCATTTAATTCGGAAACGATTAACTTAAAAAAAAATTCTTATACAAACCCCCAGTTAATTTTGGTTAAGAATCGCATGGTGGTAACAGACTTAACATAACTTTCTCATCTAGCTAGGAAATAAACTAACATTGATATTTTAAATGAGAATCCCATATTTTTATTGTACAATTCGATTCTAGAGCTTGTTTTATGCCACTTTTACTGAAACGAAAATTTTGAAAAGATCGACCATTAATGAGTTATGTCCGACGAATGACGCGAGAGGGTGTACGCTTTTTATAACAAGGTGACCCACCCCCTTTATTTCGAAAACGATTAACTTCAGCAAAAAATGTTCTTATACAATCCCCCAGTTTATTTTGGCTAGGAATCGCGTGGTGGTAACAGATTTAACGTAACTTCTCATTTACTTTGCTCTTTTAAATGAGAATCCCTTATTTTATTATGCACTAAAATGATAGTAGGAATGCTGATTGGGCACTGCAGACTTCGGAAGCATTATGTACAGACTACGGAGAAGCAGGAAGTTGGCCAGTTATTTCCAGGAAGAAGAAGAAGAAACAGCTCAACGTGTTGAAACTAAATGTGTTTTGGTTCAAAGACCTACGCAGGCTGAGATTCAAAATCCTGGGAGAGAAAAAGTTTAGGCCTGAAAGATACGCAAAGAAGCACTTAACCAGGCTTCATGATCTGGTGAAAATCCTTATGAATGGCTTTATATAATGATGGAGATTGTACAACAGACCAACATTGGTCGCGGTGCGCAAGGTGGTAAAGAGGTTGACTCTTATTAACCTTTAACCACAGGATATTTTCTTGATGTTCTTAGACGGATGACTCGCCGATTGCCGCTCCGTGGAGACGGGAGGGGTATCCGTCCAGACGCACCCTGTCCTCCCTTTTATTCACTCCTCTACTCTCTCGTAAGTCTAACCTAGGCCGTCTTAATTTTGATTAACCCACCAGTTTAGTGGCATTACAATTCAGGAGGCATCCCTAGCCAAACAGCAACAATACTCTCATACTATGTTAAGAACGTAACATTTCCCCTTTTACCTCTGGGATAGAATTTTGGTCGAAGTGAAAAGATACTATTCAAGGGGGTGGTTGTGGTTTCAATTTCTCGACGTGCCAGTGCCCCAAGTTTCTTCCATCCATTCCTTCCAGTTGAGCAACAAGGTTAGATATCATTCGCTTGATCTTACATTTGGTGAATTTGGGTGCCAGCTTACTGGAGAAGTTCTTACTCACGTCTGACAGAACATGTTCCTTCTTCCATACAATGTCTCCTTGCTGAAATTTGGTTGGGCGTCTTCTAAGATTATAAATTCTCGAATATCTCTCATATGCCCGAGCCAATCGACCCTTGACTTCGTCAAAAAGCAATGACATTTTGGAAAGACAGTCTAGACGAGATCCTCGATTTGCCTCCGGAATGTGGTCTTTGGAACCTAGAGAAGGATAATCCTTTCCATTTCTTTTCAGCTCTCTGCCGAAGTTCAGGTATGCCGGTGTATAACCAGTTGTCTCGTGTACGGCCGTTTGTAGTGCGAAACCAAGCTTAGGTAGTTCTTTATCCCAGCTGCGATGGTTATCTTTCACGTAGGAGGCCATCATTGTCTTAATGACGCGATTCACTCCCTCCGTGGGATTGGCCTGAGGATGATAGGCAAATAGTAACCCCATAGCTGTCTAACATATGTTTAAACTCCCGGCTGGCAAACTGACTTCCGTTGTCAAAAATAAGTTTCTGTGGTGCTCCAAATCTAAGAATAACATTTTCCTCAATGAGAGTAGTCACGGTCTTTGCGCTAGCCTGGCGAAGTGGCATGAGGACGCTATATTTTGTGAAGTAGTCTACGACGACTAAAATATATCTGTTCTACTTGGAAGACAACGGTAATGGGCCCATAAGATCAGCTGAAACCAACTGCCACGGCTGGTCAACTCTCTTCTGGTTTCCCATAAGTCCAGCTGGTAGTTGTTGCAGCGGCTGGTTTTGCAGACAAGTAGGACATCGAGCTACATAACGTGCTACATCGGCTGCCATTCCAGGCCAATAATAAAATTCTTTAATCCGTCGAAGAGTTTTGAATCCCCCCAGATGGCCAGCTAATGGGCTATCGTAGTATTCCAGTAGTAGGTCCGCACGCTGTCGTTTAGGAACTACGAGTTTCCAAGGATTCGGTTGGTCGCTCATTATTTTCTCCTTCCTATCAATTATGCGTTTAAAGAGTTTCTTATTGTCTTCCACCTTCCAGTTAGGGTAACTAGCTGGATTCTTCTGCACCTTCCCAATCATAGTCGCGTACCAATCCTCCGCATTATTAAATTGTACGTCGATTATTCCTACGGCTTCTTGTTCGTTAGCCCTGGACAAAGCGTCAGCTGCTGCATTTTGTTTCCCCCTCGTCGGTGCATATTGCTGCAATCTAAGTGACCATCGTGCCAACCTTCCTTGAGGGTCCTTCAGATTCAATAGCCAAGTGAGTGAATGGTGGTCCGTAATTACAGTGAGTTCCATTCCCTCTAAGTATGGTCGGAATTTCTCTACAGCCCATAATACAGAAAGACACTCTTGTTCGGTGACAGAGAAGTTCCTTTCATTCTTCGTCAAGCTTCTGCTGGCATACACAATAGGTTTTTCTCCATCTTCAAAAACCTGAGACAGAATGGCTCCCAATCCAATCGAGGAAGAATCAGTTTGAAGAATAAAGGGGCGACTGAAGTCAGGGCAAGTAAGCATAGGCGTGGACACCAAAACGTCTTTTAACTCTCGGAAAACCTTTTCTTGATCATCGGTCCAGCTCCATTTTTTATTCTTCTTCAACAAATCGGACAATGGTGCGCTAGCCGATGCGAAATGAGGCACAAAGCGGCGATACCATGACTCTAAACCCAAGAACCTCCGAATTTGACGGACAGTGCGAGGTTGAGGGAAGTCTAACATAGCCTTAACCTTGTCCGGGTCAACATGCAGGCCATCCCTATCAATTACATAGCCAAGGTACCGCAGCTCTGGTCTACAAATTTGTGCTTTGTCCCAATTGAGCGTTAATCCCGCGTCGCAAAGCCTTTTCATCACTAAGTTTAAAGTTTCCATATGGTCTTGGAATTCTTGTGTAACAACGACTATGTCGTCCAGGTACAAAAATACCTTTGGCTCCAGCTCAGGACCCAAAACGGAGTCGATAAGGCGTTGCCACGTGGCCGGCGCATTATGCAACCCAAAGGGCATCCTGACAAAGTGGAAAAGTCCCCTTCCGGGTACAGTGAAGGCAGTCTTCTCACGGTCTTCAGCAGCAACCTTCACCTGCCAATAGGCGGATTTCAAGTCCAGCGATGAAAGATATCGGGCATCTCGAAGTTTGTCTAGAATGTGGTGTACATACGGTAGAGGGAAGGCATCCCTTTTCGTAATGGCGTTCAGTTTTCGAAAATCAACACAAAATCTATGACTCCCGTCAGATTTCCGCACCAATACCACTGGAGAGGACCACGGACTCGAAGAACGTTCCACCACTCCTTCTTTTAACATTTTGTCCAGCTCTTGATTAATAATTGTTTAAACCGCTGGGGAGACTGGATAGTACCTCTGTTTTATAGGTTTACTGTTCCCAGTATCAATGGAGTGTTGTACCAAGTCCGTCCCATTCTTAACATTCGCAGACGCGGCTTGCCAGTATGCCAAGAATTCCTTCAGTTTCGCTTCTTGTTCAGGAGCAAGTTCAGCCCTTTCCACTAGCGCAGCAGCAACATTTACCTCTGAAGTCACCTCTTCGTTAAACATCCAACGCTTATTTTTCAGGTCAGGTACAATACTCATTGATTCCCAGAAATCGATCCCTAAGATAAGCGAGTTCACTAAAGACGGGACTATTAAAAATTCGATTACTTTCACTCTGCCAACTAGTTCCACGGGAATCTCCACTTTGCCCAACACATCACATTATTGCCATTTGCGGTTGCTACTTTCAGGTCATCTTCCTTGTGATTCTTTAATCCCAGACTGCTTCATCTTTTCCATCCTGGTCCTCCAATTAAAGATCGGCTGGCTCCGGAATCAAAAATACAATGAAATTAATTCCAAAAAGCCAAACCCGTAAATGAGGTCTTCCATCCCGTTGTCCTGTCAGTTGTATAAGTGGTCTCGACAGTTGGCTATTCATAAAATCCTTTACAACCGCCACCTATTCACGCCATTCTCGATCTGATGTGAACATAGAAGGTCTACCCGAACTTTGCCCACTTAAGTTCGGTGCACCTCGGCGTTTCCCGACTGTATCCGCTCTCCTTACGTTTCTTTTCACAGTTGGCACATGTTTTCAAGCTGTCGCAGGCCTTATAAATATGACCTAGGTTGTTGCAGTTCCAACATCTCACGGGTGATGGTCGGATAGCCACCCGATCTGATGAGCTGGTCGGGACATCAGGTTTTGCTAACGTACTAACTGGGTTTGCTCAAATCACTCTTCCTCTTGGCCCGCGATAGGCAAAATCTGGTTCCATCATTCCTCTTGTTGGGGGTTCCTCGTAACGTGCTGCCATCGTGGATCCTATTTCCAGCTTAGTCAAAACCTCTTCTAATTCAGTGATGGTTCGATAGGTGGTCAAGGGACGTAAAGCTCGATATTCTCCCTTAACATTTCTTCCGATCATAGAGAGTTTTTGTTCATTAGGCACTGAGTATGAGAGGCGAGAGAACAGATATTCCATTTTTGCAATGCATATAGCGGGGCTCTCATTCGGGCCTTGAGTCCGGTGAACAATTTCCTCCCAAAGTCGGTGATCATAGTCCACATCAAGAAATGTTTGTCTGAGCTTTGCCACCAGTTCATCCCATGAAGAAATAGTGTGTCTATTAGACTTATACCACACTAAAGCTGTTCCGCCAAGTAAATCACTCGCTGAGCGGAATAAGTCTTCCTTCGAGACGCGTCTTGTGATTCTTCTATCTTCTACATCGGCGAGAAAGAAGCATGGCGATTGCTAACTGTCATCTACTGTGAAAATGAGACCCCATTTATAGACCTTTGAGTCTTGATTCCTTCCAGGTGTACTGAGGTGTTCCGATAACATGATCCGGGCGCACTTTGGGGAAAAGCTGCGCTGCTACTTGATTGTCTAATCAGCTATGAAATTATGGTAGTGACCGGCTAAGATTTCTAATTTTTTTGTTTGTTTGTTCAATCTTTTTTTTTTACTTTATCTTTTTTTAACACTAACTGATTTTTTTACACTAATTTTTTTAACAATAATTTTTTTTAACACTAAATGTTTTTGTTAACACTAAATGTTTTTTTTTACACAAAAGCGATTTTATCTAACAGCTGGTTTTACAACAGAAGAAAAAAATCAAAACAGCTGTTAACGGCTCAGTTATATCGTCCTGGCATCTGAACCGTCCAGAATGTTATCGGTAACCCTAAAAGGCTTCTCACCACTGACACACTATAAATGATTAAATTTTATACTTCAAATGACAATAACAATGTACCAATAATCATCGGGCCCCACGTTGGGCGCCAAAATCTTACGCCGAGAATTGCCGGCTTCACTCTTCACTGGAGACGGGCGGTGTTACTTAATGAATTAAGAATAATGAACTTAATATTAAATTTCTAAAAAATGGGCGCCACGCTGTTTATATACACGTAAACAGCGAACTGTAAAGAGAAAAAAACAATAAAATAAAACAAAGAAAATTCAACAACAGTAAAATTAACTAAAAAAAAGAACACAATATTTACATAAGGAAACAAAAAAAAACACATTTATTCCAACGGAAACTAAAATATTAAACACAGATTAATCTTAATTCTCTACGGGTAACATTTTAACCAACTTACACACTAAATGAACCTAAATTATCTTAAAATCTAAATACACATTCCTTAGAAACTAAACTTTCCTGGGAACCAGTGTCCAGATATGCTTCTTTTTCCAGACGATTGAAAATCCCCGCTTCTACGAATGTGGAGCACCTTCTCTGAAGTTGAGTGGGTCCACGATCGCCTTCGTTGATCAAGGAATTGATGATTTTCTATGATCCGTCCAGGACGTAGGGATATCCGTCTCGACGAACCCTGTCTTTCCTTTTATTCACTCCTCTACTCTCTCATAAGCCTATCCTAGGCCGTCTTAATTTTGATTAACCCACCGCCAGAGGTGGCATTACAATTCAGGAGGCACCCATAGCCAAACAACAACAATACACTCATACTATGTTACGAACGTAACAACCGAACTCATCTTCTGGACAAAATACAATCCCAAGAATTAGTTATTAAATCATGCACTGACCGAAGGGGATTTCTCACTGTACATTGAATACACTGTTCATACATAATTCACTATTTTCGTAGTAATTTGCATCAAAGAAGCTTCGAAATGTACAACAAACAATATATTGCAGCCAATGAACACGGAAGATTAGGTCAGGATAAAAATGAACAGAGGGAAATAATTAAATGTATACAAAATATAAGGCTCAGTTGAACAAAACAGATACGTAATACATTACAGATCAAATCCCATACCTTCAATCAACAAAGCTCTGTGTTCATTTTTAAAGATTACGCATTAAGAACAACCATGAAGTTCATCCTAATTAGAGTGGATCCGATAACCTCGTAATTACCAGGTTGTCCACAATCTCGAGTATTTCATATAACATTCATCAATCAAGCATGAAAAATAGGCTTTACTTTACGATATGGTGATTAAAATATTGAGAGGTGGAAACCCGTGAGTGGAATTTTAAATGGACTACGTTTTGAGCCCACAAATCGATTCTACGAGTAGAGGTGTGAAGACAATGCATCACCGAGTTTAGAGAGACGCTCAGAGTGCTATTGCATGTTTGGAAACAATGTATTATTTGTCCTTACACTTGAATACTGTCTGTCGTGCCTGATTCAAATTGAACATATCGGCTAATTAATTGAACCAATTTTGTCAATCCAACATGTATACATTGTTTTTACTTCATTTGTTTCCATCTACAACTGTATATGTATTATGTAACAACCAGATAGGATTTCAATTTGTGATTGTGACATTACTGGCCTCATAGAGAAAGCCAAAGAAAGCCATCGGCAGCCGCTCTAGATTAATCATTCAAGAGGTCTCTGATTCAAATTTCTCTTCTGTCGCCTACGGGGTAATTGACTAGAATGAAATAATTGTTTTTGTGAGTTAGTATGATCTTGTAATTTACTGTGAAAACTCTGTAAATAAGTTCTGATGGATGATAAAACGGTTGAGATGTGAAAACCTCTGTGGAGTGTGTTATTGTTATATAAATATTAAAAAAATAAATGAATAATGCCAGGTGTACGGCCAGGATAATTAATTACCTCTATTTACAAAACAAAAGAGAAAATTAAAAGCAGTTGCGTATAAAATGAAAAGTCAAAAATGGGCTTTCAAATGTCGTGATGTCAAATGCAGAGGGCACTTGTATAATTTCGATATTTTATCATATCTCATGGATGACAGCAACAGAGATTTCCGGCAGAATTAACAACGGATTCATGAATCTCAGGTGGAAGCCCTCTCAATGAAACTAAGCTTCCGCTCAATTATACCGTGCCATATTCGAACGCATTCAATTTAGTATCCATTGAATTTAACATTCTACTGACGATCAATACAAGTACAGCACGTTATCACCCAAAACATTATCGGGATATACTTGGAATAGGGAGAATTGCCCATTAAGAACACCCCGCCGCTTAATTAATTAAGTTCTATTCCATGCTTCAGAAGATTAATGGGAAAGGAACAGCGTGCATATCACGGCAAATCATCATTCTAAAAACCCTTTACAAGGACAGTATGTACACAATTACCATATATGTTCTGCTATTTTTATTACGTTGTTATACCCATACATTATAGGCTGCTTATTATATAAGAGTACATCTGCACGTGTATGTAGTTATACACGCACACGTACAGAATTGAGCCCTATCACTTCTCACTGTCCACCGGCACGTCCAGCTTTAGTATCGTAATTTACAATAAATCAGCAGGCCTCGAGAATCAAACACCCCAATTGTTAGCAGTCTATGGTCGGACCTCGGTCTTATCCGTTCTGCTCTCGACGTTGGGCTCTAGGGGGAACCAACATTTCAGCACCCAACGCCATCCGTTCCTAAAACCAAGCCCATTCACTCTCTCAAATACATTCTTTCTTATTTACATATCATTCACTCAGTTAGGTTGGTGGAGTACTTAATATTCGTCCATCACCCTTTACACCTATTGTAAAGCTAACCGAATTGAGGGTCGACTGGATCTGAATACCTTACAGGTTTGCTCTATTAGACGTTTGTCACAAAGAAAGTATTTATATTTTCAGTATGAACTAGATCAGCAGCAGTGAATGAAATACTATCTGTTGAGAAAATCTCCAACCTCTGTCCAGTCAACGAAAAATGAGAACTTTTGTTTTCAGACGCATAAGATTTCAGAGTGTGAATGTTCGTAAAAACTACACCAAAATAATTTATTGCGTTTTAATTGTTATTATTATTGAAAAAATAACTTATTATTAAAACAAGTATCTGACTTGTTTTAAAGTACATTAAAGTATATATGTATATTTAAAAAAGTTTCAACGTCGTTTATTTATAGAAGATTATTAATAGTTTATAGCAACTAAGTAATCATCCATTGAACGAGAGGTATTTGTTAAAATTTTGTCATGCTTACAAATTTATATTGAAAAACTTGTAAAAAATTATAAAAAAAGAAACGATTTCAAACAAAATTAAAATAATTAATAAATATTCGAGGAAGGGAGTACGCACAGAGGTCGGAAAACACCAAAAGGAAATGTAACTCTCCACGTGACCGGGAATTGGATTGTTCCGTGTTTGTATTCTTATTTTTTAAAGAAGACAGACAACTGAAAATTCTTTCTGGCAGCATGAGAGGGAGGGCTTCTCATGTGAAGCCTAGCAGGATAACCGGAAGAGAGTACTTGTACTGAACTTAACGTAAGAGGAACCAGAGAGACACTTTTTAAGAACATCTCGGGATGGGGGAAAAGAAACCCTAATCGTAAAAGCAGGTAGGAATTATATGCAGTGTTTCCCATACCGAGATCTGTTGAAACAGTGAAAAAATCATCAAAGCATACGAGGTTCAAAGCCAAAAAAAAGAATTCTGCACTAGAAAACACTAGGAAGAGAATAACTGTAAACTTAGTTCCCAGGCAAGAATAGCAAATTATATTAGAGACTTGGGGGCCAACCCACACTAACACAAAAATGAATAATCTCGCTGTGTAAAGCTTAGTATGCACTGGGATTCTTTGTTCAAACTCTTTCCCGCGGAACTACGTCTGGGATTCATTTTTTTGCATCCTGGACGCTCCGCGACAATGAGCATTGAATCTGATGTGTTGCGTTTTAGTATTTTTTGAATCCCATTTATGATTCTTTACTAATGTCGCGCAACATTGATTGAAGATTTGCAAATACGCCGAAGTTTGTGGGACGTTTCCTCGGAGGAATGCAAAGGCAGGAGAAAGAACGCAGACAGTGTGGCTAAGTTAGCCCGAAAATATGAAGTCAAGCGGGGAACACACACCCGATGCAACGCTATGCGACGTGAGCCGATGTTACCTGTTCTGTTCGATGTCAAGCGCACGCCAAGTACACATGGTTTATATTAAAATAAGTATGTTGTAATTGATATAACGACAATAGTACATATAGTTTGAAATAAAAATATGAGTGTCCGGTTCTGTACTCGACGGAAATCTGGACAGTAGGATCGGGTAGCGTTGCGTGGCTTGGGGTAATACAATCTTATGGAAAATTGGACATTGGATTTGCATCGGGTGGCTTCGGGTAGCGTTGCATGCTTGCACATGAGGCTTGCATAAGAGTCTCCACTTGCGAGGAAACGGAGTGATTGCTAGCCTATTGGTAGCAGAAACTGGCACCCTAAAATTCGTCTCGTTTTTCGAAATGTGTGGTCCAACCATTTCCAAAAGGCTTTCGTAGTCGACTCGTATGGTATGGTATGGTGAAAAATGATACTAGGAAGCGGGGTTTGTATTCCCCAGGCACTGCAGCCTTCTGGCTTATTGTACCTTCCTAGTTCCTTATTTCAGTCAATAGACTCAATCCTTCTTCTTAGAAGAATCAGGTCATTGACTGTTGCTGCTGCAATTTGATTCCCTAAGTATTTTCCGTACGTTAGGTTAAACCTCCAATGAGCAGTTGCTTCGCATTCGAAGATGATATGAGTGGCTGTTTCCTCCTCCTCATTACATAATCTGCAAATGGGATCATCGCTGTATATACCCATGTTGTATAGATGTTTTATCAGATACCAGTGACCTGTTAGTAGCCCTACCACTCCTCTGAGTTTGGCCCTCTCCAATTGCAGCAGTGTTTTTGCCAGTCTCGGTGAGGGTTGTTTCATCATAAGTTTACTATGTTTAGCACCGCTAAAGTTTATCCACTTCTCCTTTTGTTTTGCTTGGATCCATTCTGCGATGGTGGATTCTATATTTGTTATCCCAAGAATAGGTTCGGGGCCTATGTATCGTCTTGCAGATCCTCCTCTGACCAGTCTGTCTGCTTTCTCGTTACCCAAAATTCCCCCGTGCCCTGACACCCAAGATATCATCAGGTTGTTGTGTTTCCCAAGGTTTTGGAGATTTTGGATGCATTCACTGATTAATTTTTATGTGATTCTTTTATATGCTAATGCTTTAATAGCTGCTTGGCTATCTGATCTTATGAGGATTTTTTTTAGTGTAACCTCTTTTAAGATTTTCCAGGGCACAAGCATTGATGGCATGTATTTCCGCTTGAAAGACCGAAGTGTACTTCCCTAATGAGTTTGATTGCTCGTTTTGGGCTTGTATAGAAAATGCCTGTGTAGTCGACTGGACTCATCCGAACAACATTTCGGAATCCCATTCTGTCTTCCAATCTCAACGTGAAAAGACGTGCACATGCTTATTCCGGTCCTTGAATATCCCACGAATCCACCAACGTTGTGGCTTTTTGTTAGCTCTTTTTTTTACTCCGTAGAGCTATGTAAAGTGCTACTGCAATCCCTGAGAGCGCGACCTAGTACAACATGGCTCAGACTCGAACTAGATGAGGACGCGATTTCCGGAGAGACAATGTTGCGGGGCAAAGAGACTGCGACATGTATCCGAGAGTCTGCGACAAAGAGTCAATAAGAATTCCAGTGCGTACTATGGTTTTAGGGTCGTCTAGATATTTGTAAGCTAAGAGCACACAATAGTCAGCTTTTAAACCAATTCTACCAATAAATCTAGACCTTATGTGTATGATACAACATGAAACCAAAAAAATTATTACAATAAATCTATTATCCTTCTCCCAAGATGATTAACTCATTATTCTCCCACAAACAATAATATACTGACTAACATGGTGATTGATAGTTCTGAAGGAGACATGAAAAGGATAAATCATCCAGGGGCCTTGCTGAAATCTGGAAGAAAGAGTATTGCATATCAACTGTGTACTTAATTAGTTTGCGCGGTTGTTACTAAGACACATCTGTGCTGCCCTTTCAGCACAAGACACCTAACCTATTAAATTACTACAACTGTAATCAGTAAATATACCGTTTAAATGAGTAAATTTATACAAAAACCTTCTGTAAGATAACTTTATGTAAACAAGCACGTTATGTTTTAAATTTGAAACAGTATTGTTCACAAACTGGAAAAACTGATGAATAAAATTGATCAGGTCTCCAACCAACCAAAAGTTTTTCTATTTAAAGGTAAGTTACCACCATCCTGCACTAATTGTTTCAAATTAAATTTTATTACGACATTTGGGCAAATTGGCAATATTCCCTTAAAAATAATTTCTAATTCAAAAGTTAATTTGTTAATTACTAATATTGTTCGTTATTTTTCGTATAATTTATTTATCAAAGGTCCTTTTTATTTTCAGTTCATTGAAGCTTGTTAACGAGTTCAAAGGGGTTTGGATTTGAAAAGATGTAGGCTTTATTCCCAGAAATAACGATATCCCTGTAATTACAATTTAAGGAACCTACCTTGGATTTCCGCGGAAGGCAGCGTGATGGAGTGCGTTAAATCCATTGTTGTTCGTGACTTTAATGTCCGCGTTGTGATCGAGAAGGAGCGTGACCATCTCGTCATATTTTTTAGAAATTGCGTCGTGGAGAGGCGTGTCGCCAGCGGAATCCTGAAACAGAAGAAAAATCAAAACGTAAACTTTTAATATTAAACGTGGTATTGAGTATTACAACTCTATTCGATACAGTTAATTTTTACAGTAAAGTATTCAGACTGTGGCACTCCTTTACTTCGGCTGAATACTAATAGAAAATAAATGAATGTAAATATTGTAAAACATCCGCACAGCCCAAAGCGAGAACCCGTGCGGTTTAATCTCAGCCTTGATTTTAAGGGGTAACAGGAATTACCATGGATTAACTGGGCCGGATCACGCAACGCGATCCGCACTGGAGATAAAACTGTACCTCCGTGTAAAAATGTGATATCATCTTTTACATAGTTTCACTTAGGTCTGTATAAACAGTGCAACTTATTTTGGTAATCGCCGAGGAGAGGGATGCTTACAAATCCAGTCGTACGATGGAAATGTTCGGGGAAAATGGGAGAGCGATATGTCGGCAATTAGGAAGACTTCGCGTGCCGACATGGCATTTTAATTAAATTAGAATTGGTAATTCCATTTACAATTGCCGCATTTCACTTCGAGGCGAAAAATACTAAATAAAATAAGCTCGTGCTATTATTATCGAAAAGCTCAGGAAGGATTGAAAAGAAGTCTACTCCGTTTTATGAGGCAAATGGACAATTTGCCTTGGGATTTAGTGAATGGGAAAACGTTTTAAGGGAACACTATTTGGGTCGGCCTCAGCCTTCATTATGTGACTAAATACACCAAGCCATTTGTTCAATTGATGCATGGCCCTTCACGTTTATCCAATAAACGTCTGGGAAACTCGGACAGCAGGCTGCAAATTAAGAATATCTACTGAGGTGTTCCATCAACGGGAGTTGTGGAGGAAAAAATTTCATTTGAAAAACGCCGCTATTTTTTGCATAACAATTATTAACAACATGATGTAATTATTGTTAAAAAATTTCTGACGTCCAATCTCCTAATCAAATTCCAATCGATCCTACGTTAACAATAAAATACACTGCCTACCAGTACGAACTCTAGCTTTCAAATTTTGACCATGCTTCATACGCCTTGAAACCGCAACTAGCGGATTAAGATCAATACCATCAAGAGAAAAAATACAACTGTTCTTCCCCTCTATTATCCAGCCTTGGGCCAGAGTGTAGACAACGCTAAGTACATTAGTTAGAACAACACATATAAAATACTTTATTTGGAACACTATTGTCATCCATCTTCAGTAGCATCGATAACTTGTTCCATTTCAATGAAACACACCACTACTATCCATACTGAAGCCCGGGCTGCCAAAATTAAACTACCACTGTCGTAAATCTCAATCAAATATTAACCACATCAGTGCAATTTCGCTAAACTGATAACCTATTCTCATACTCGGTGTAATAAATTTTAATAATACATAGTTTTAACTGCTGTAAATTTTAACAATTTTTTTTTTAATTAATAAAAGTAACGGTTAACAACAAAAATAATAATTTGAAGCTTTAGATCTTCTGAATCAGATAGCTACCATAATAACTACAATCCACAGACGCTCAAAAGAAATTAACAACGAAGGGCTACGAAAGCGGAGTCTCCGATTTTAACAAAAAACTTTTGGTGATACTGGGCAGACAAAAATATAAGATACGTGTCCGAAGACCTTAGGAGCCTACAAAAATATCTTGAGTGATTTTTTTTTTCGATTCGATATTGTACGATAAGAAAATAATACCTTATGTCAATTTAATCTAGATCAGATATACAAAAAATTTTAAAAAAGACACTTCCAATTAAAAAATCCAAGTCCGATGCATGTTAAGCAATCTTTAAAAACCTTTAAATACGAATTTTCAAAGCAATAAAAAAATATAACTTTTTGGCTTAGAACAATTTTTTTTCTCGCTACTGTCTAGTTTTTCGCTAAATAATTGATTCTACCTCATTACAACTTTAAGAAAGCTTAAATTCTCTTCTTTTGGCGTGCCACAGCAAGACCTATCTTAAATGTCGTTATATGTGAGAAAAACGACAAATCCCTACCAGAAGGAGATATTTAAGTAATTCAATTTATAATTGAAATAATTACAATTCATTTTCAAGTTTGTAGGACAGGGTGAAATAAGAACATATCACAAAACCGAATTAAGAGGGGTCTATGATACTAAGTACTTGCGGACTTCAACGTTTTTGAAGCGACCACCACGTTATCATATAATAATTTTCGAAATTCAAATATATATTGACAAAAACGGAAATGCACGCATTTTCAAATTGTGTTATAAATGAAGATTATTGTTTCATTCTCATACTTTTCATAAAAAATAAACCTTTTAAATTTTTGTAAAAATATAATAATAAGTCAAATCTTGCATATTATGTTTTTTTAAGCACCAACATTTTCATGAAATATGTATATGCCGTGCTAATCCATGGTGATTGGGAGATCCCATGGGCCCGTCCTGCCAATCAGTTCCCCATTAAATTCAGTCTAGCTCTATTGCATCAAACTTACATAAAATAGCGTCTGTCTGTTTAAACAAAATAGAAAACATCTTGCGATACCGTCGAAATACAGATAAAGTTTGCCTTTCTCGAATAAGGCTTGGGGTGAGAAATATCGTGAAACCGTAAAACCTCTCAATGGACTATACCCTGGCCGTCCAATTTGCGGAAAGACGCCGAAACGGAACAGTTTTCGAAAATGCAATATCCCTTTCAACGGTTTAATCCCATGGTACTCCGTTGTCCCCTGTAAAGAATAAAAATGTACAGAACTCCACAGGACAAAACTGTGGACGCAAGAGGACTTTCCTCTCAACAGGGTTAAAAATATCAGTACCGAAGTATATGTAAGGCCTAAGTAAAAGCTTACGATATTTTTAGTAAGAAAGCAAAAGAAAAAAATTACAACAATATAATTGAGAATCAAATTGTAATTCAATAGAAACACTTCTGAAATTTGACTACATTAAAGAATTGCGTAGCACTCAAATACGACCGTGGAAGATTGTAGTTTTACAAGAAAATTACTGATAATGAATGTACTATTCAGTTATTACTTTCTTCCGAAATCACAATGATTATAATGCGTAACAATGGATGGAGTGAAGCATAAGTTTGCAGACACGAACGGGACAAAAGCGTTTCTTTAGCCAAGTGAGAACTCAATTGAATTTGTAATTTGTAAGAGGATTTTCTAGAAACAAGTGGAAGCATTCCAATGGGTAAACCCATCCCTAATTTCGTATTAAATTTGCATACATCAGCAAACGTTTACACTTAATTAATTCAAGAATGACAAATATTGTAAGAATATCTCGATTTACAATCAATTCCATCCACACATAAAAAGAGACGCCTTATTTTATAAGTTTTTAGTTTAACTTATCTTTTGAAATTTTTTCGTCAAATGCCCCTAATTTTTTTTTTTTTTTTTTTTTTTTTTTTTTTTTTTTTTTTTTTTTTTATTCGCTACTTTGAAGCAAGTTTTCCATATAAAACTCAAATGAATCAATAATTTGCGATAAAACAAGATTTTGTCAGTAATGTTAAACAACTAGGTCATATCAGACCAACCCTCCTTCCTTTATGACTGAAAAGTAAACGTTGTCAACCCTTTACAACCTTTCATAACCCCATTTACCCTACTAACATCAATATTATTCACTAACTGTATTGTGAAATAATTAACATACTTACACTTGTTACACTTTCTATTCTCGGGGTTAACGTAGTAGCCAAAGTAATTCAACTTATCCGCAATTCAACTTATCGGGGATGGTGTTTGACTTATAAAATTAAAAAAAGAACATAAGGAGGCGTAATAATGTGCATTGTGAGATTCCTCAATGTGGACAGCCGGGTGATGACCTGAAATTCTCAACCTTACAGAAAACCACCACGAACTTTCAACAATACATACAAGTATGAAACTACATCACGACGAACAAGAAGGACGAAAAATGAAACCACTTGAAATCTTGGAAATAGTATGATTCTTAATTATGACTCCAATCTCAGAGTACAATGCACGCAGACAGAAAGCTTTTACGTTTTCAAATTTATTACTAAATAAAGCGTGCGTTGTACTCTGAGATTGGAGTCATAATTAAGAATCATACTATTTCCAAGNATATATATATATATACGTATTTCATATAAAATTTAAAGCTAATAATCAGACTTTTTAAGACTAAATTTTATGCGAATATTCAGTTTTGAAAACTACACCTTTCGTTTCTAGAAGGATGTTATTTCGCTCAGATCCAGAAATAAGAAATACGAGAAGTCCCGTTGACATATTTATAGGTTGTTTATGTTTCAGCCGTTGGATTTACAAGGGATTCAGATTCCTGGGAGGGATAGGATTCTTACAGTCTTATTTTGACGGAAAACGGATGAAAACGAAATTAAATATTTTCGGCTGGATTATTTGAGACGTCAGAAGCAAAAACAATAAAGCCTAGCCTTTAATATTTTTCCCTTCTAGAAGAAAAACAATAGGAGAGAACTTTTAAAGTTATACCAAGATATTAGGTGAGTAGAAGGGGTCTAGGGAAAGAGGCGTTAAAGAAAAACGTGTAGTGTTCTGTGCGGCAGATGGTCGGTCTTGTGGATATCCAATATAGCAGGTCAGGTCGGGGGCCAATAAGAAACTCCCTTTACCCAACACTAATTATATTGAACAATTCCAGTGACAACAAAAAGTTTCTCCGCCCTTCTGTTTTCCACCGTTCTTCCCCCTTTATATTTGTTCTCGGATCGGGTTTTTACTTCCCTTCGTCCCTGAATCCACCTTTTTAGAACTTGTTCATTACGTTAATGGACCGAAGACATGATAACATCGTTGGATATCTGGCCGGTTGTCACAACTCAACTGAATGAGGAAGAATCAAAAAACCAACCGCCGATCCTACGTCTCGGAGGGTTTTAAACCTATGAATGTTAAACTGATTCCTAATACTAAACGGGTTGGCTTTTCATCAATTATTATGGTATATCAGACAAAATCTAGTAAAGTGAATCTTAAAAAATACATGATTATACATCGCAAAAATGACTTGCATTGTTTAAAGAAGAGATTATAAAACATATCACATTTAGTTTGACACACGTCGCTAAATTGAAATCAAACATTATTGTTAAATACTGTGACGACGGGGAAATCCTATTCTTCAGATTATAGATCAGAAATAAAACGTCCAATTTTTTTTCAGTAACATTTCTTTTCGGGCACAACAAACAACACAATAAAGATTATTCGTAACTAGACATAAGAATGAGAATAAAACATAAAAAGAACAACCATACACATATGGAGTCGAGATAGAAAGATAGATAGATAGATAGATTGATAGAAGGATAGATAGATAGATAGATAGATAGATAGATAGATAGATAGATAGATAGTTAGATAGATAGATAGATAGATAGAGAGAGAGAGAAATAGAGAGAGAGAGAGAAAGAGAGAGAGAGAGAGAGAGAGAGAAAGAGAGAGTAATGTATTAATATTATATTATGTACATAAGAAGTGAAATAGATAGACCAAAGTAGAAAAACATTTTGTATCTATATATATATTGGTGGATGAATTAATAGACAGACAGTGATAGATAGATTAGAAGCCAGATTCATAGATACATAGATACACAGAAACGGATCTATTGTGCAACATTATTAGGCTGATGAGTAAAAAACACTATAAATTAACACGGTTTTGAAAAACTCGAAATATGAAAAGCAGGAGAAATTTATTTTGACAACATTTGATGTAAATTCTGTGAAGAAACCCCGATTAAATTCAGAATTCTTCCGTCAATCCCTTAGTATTGTACTACTTGAATCGAACACCCGTGATTATACGTTGTGGAGGTTCTAATATTAGAGAAATTACTAGCCGAGGGGACCCAGACTGTATATTGAAAATCATCGAAAAATTATTGCTTGTTTTCGGGCAAACCAGAGGAGAGGCTGATTTACGTTGAACGACCGGAAAGCACAATGGCACAGGGATAAAATTCCCAGCTGTCGTGCAGCAATTGCCTTTCGTTTTCTATCACATATTGACCCATGTGACAACGTGTGAATTGTCAATTTTGAAAAACTGGTACACAAAAAAACGATTACAAAACATGTAAACGTTTTTTAAAATTAAATTTGACATCAACGATAAGTGTTATAATTAAATTTAAGAAAGGGTTTGGCTTTGACAGACCTTAGACTCTATAGTATGCTTAACTCTATTATGATTACCACGAAAGGTGTTAACCTGAGAGCAAAACTAGCAGGTGACGACTCCGAAATACCACACATACAACATGCGATGAATACGTATACGTCTAAATTTAAGTGGACCCCATGGAAAATAATTATTAAGTGTCTGAGAAAACAAAATAATGTAAATGTTGGGAAGAATTATTATTATTAGTATTTATGTATATAAATATTCTTTTTTTAATTTAGAGCACATTAATAAATTTCAACGGGGGATTTGAAGGTAAAAATAGTAATACACTTGCTAAAATGCTCGTTATCTCTTTGTTGTTTTGACAAGACGGAGATTTTTTTGTTTATAAGATTTACACTCTAATCGATTAATACCGGCTGAATAGTCGTTGTAGTCGTTGTACGTGCTTCGGTCGTATCAAAGTCTATCAGGGTACCCAACAAATTGCAAAAAGTATGACACTGTCCAGCTCTAAAGCTTTTCTATACGTACTGTACAACAAATGAATAAATGTCAGAAAAAATCGATACAAAGAAGTCATGATAGTGACACGGAACAATAAATCAATCAACATAAGTTTATAATAAACGATTATTTAGACGCTTTGAATAGTTTTGATTGAACAGTTTATAGCATCAAAAACAAAAATCGTTAAGTTAAACAATATAAACATGGAATTCGAAATGTGCAGTGTTAACAGAACAGTTTCTACCGATACTATTTATTTGTATAAAATCCTCCCTTATCCCATCAAACTCTCTTCGAGTTCCATTTTATGTAAATTGCACGTGTACATTACCAAGAAATCTCTTACATTATATAGCCCATATGTATAGGTACAATAAGAATAGATTAGATAGGGATAGATCGCCAAATTATCACTAGGATTATTATTTTGTTATGTATTTTTTGTTGCATTTAAACCTGCTATAAAACAGAAACAACATGTTAATAATGATACAGCATACGATATTCGATTCACAATCGATATCAGTAAGACAATTTTCTCAAAATGACTACGCGCACCCGCTCGCAACAGTTAGTATTTTCAATCATGAGAAAATAATACAGTGTATTTATTGCCAGTCATCATATCAAAACTCGACTTTTAAAAAGATCTTCAACTTTCAACTTTCAAACAAAACTTAAGCACAATTTGCAAGAACTCCTAGAGCACTGAAAAGAATCCGAATGTTTAATATTTAACAATATTGCTTTCGAATTTAAAGAAAAAGTTAGTTTAGTTTGTTAGTTATTTGTGCTGACGTCATTATACACAAAATCCCCGGCTGACCTTTTCACCCGTGACCTACAGAGTAAACCAAAACCAGCCCGAATAGGAAAACTGCTGGTAACGTGACTATATCAAAATGTCCGACATTTAAATACTATAATTTATAAATTAATCCAAAATTAAATTAACGTTAGAGATGCAAGGTAGTAAAAAACTTGAAATAATAGTTGTGTTGTTATTTTTATTTTTTAAATAATAAATCAACTGCCATTTTTTTCAAACTGATTATTCCCAGATTGCATAGTGGTTTCCAAATTAACAATAACTAGCTTTAAACTAGAATATCTATGAAATATTCAAATGCCATGTAAAGTCTTGTAAATTGAGAAATTAATAAATAAATGAGAAACTTTAAAATAATCATAAAGGTCCCTCAACTCAGGTCTAAAGAGAATAATTCCGTTTGCGATTATTTAGCGAAGGTTAAATTTATTACTAAAGTGTACCATAAGTGACTGTTTAATTATGAACAACATTTTCGGGAAAAGCAACGGTTTACGTAAAGCAGAAGATATTCACCTAAAGGATTATGTATGAAGCGGTGCGCAAACGTTTCCTTGGTTTCCCTCGTTGCATTTTACAACAATGCCAAGCATAAATATAATTTTCGCAGCACCCTGGGCTAACGAAGTTTGCCGAAGAAAAAACTTCCACTCCCTATATCTTTCTCTACTCCAATCTGCAGAATGGCCTTTTGTCTTTTATAACTCAGTAGGGCGCATACCACGAGACCAGAGTTTCTCATCTTTCTTCACATTCGGTTTTATTCCGTAAGGTTTACCCAGAATTAAAAGCAATAATTTTGGAACAGCTCGTTTTAAGGGAAGGCTTGCAAGAAAGCCTGCATAGAAATAGGCTATTAAACTCAACAGCTGACCCTTCATATCTCTATTTTAATTGGGGATTGTGGCTTTCATTAGGCTATAGCTCACAGACGGGCTTCAATCTTAAACTGAAGCTGCTAAGAAAAAATGTTAATTTAGTCATTATTTTTTGTGTAGGTTTTCTATATAAAAAAGTAACAACTTAATTTTGTTTAATAAGTAATTACTATAGAAAAAGAAGGATCTCGTTAATTTAAAACCAACATTTTTCCTGTACAATATGTACACAACGAAGAAAAAAATTGTGTCGTTTCATACAAATAATTACAATTTGACCTCCGTGACGTTTGTCACACGCAATTTATAGAAGTACTGCTCGGTGGATGGTAATTGAAATTACATCCCAACGCAGAAAATAACTCTTGTGCTGTAACGTCAGAAAAATTCCACCCCCAGGCTAAACCGGCCATCATAAAACGCAGGCTCCCTTTCGTTGCTAGGGATTTGACACGTATCAACCTTCCCTGTATCATTCGTCCTCGGTGTAAAAACTGCTCAGCCATGCATTAAAACAGTCGTGTGAAGGAAACGACAAAAGAGAATAATACTGTTGACAAAAAAAATGTTTAACAAACTACTCCAACAATTGTAACAAACCAGCATATATGCAGAAATTCATGTAATTCGCATACTCTCTATGTCAAACACGCTTATTTTAGTGCCCTTAACTGGAAGTCATATGCAATATCTGTTAAAACCTATTAAATACAATTATTACTAACCATATATTTTTAAATGGATAGCTTCAAAAGCCCCCATATCACCTCTTACTAGAGATCATTTTCTTCCAAGTAATTTGCACATACTTAAACGTTAGTAACGTAAGGGAAAACACCCTTGCCTTTTTTTTAAATATTTACAATAATCTGGGAATGTTTTTCCTCTCCTGCAATCCATATACCAAGAAAAAAGATCAATTTCGTTCTCCACCAAGATCTTTAACACTTTACACACTTTTTGAGACAGACTCAACACTTTCACCCAAAATCAATATGACACCACAAGAATAGCACCACACTTTATGCCCTGAAGATGACCCGAATAAAGGTCGAAACATCGGCAAAAAAAATAAAAAAAGGTATTCTCTAAACTACCTCATTCTTGACCTCTCCTCACAATTTCAACAAATTATGAAACAACTGGTCACTAAAAAACACACATTGTTAGCAATGTCACATAGACTTTAATTTGTTAGATCGTTCACAATTCAAACCCATACCCGAAAAGATCTCTATATTTTATTGCTGATGATGAATTTTCGCCTACGTATTTTATTTATCTCTACTACTACGGAAAAATAATGCAACCTACCCAATCAAACAACTCAGGAAGGCTTAAAACAAAATTCTTGGAGCACTTTGCGAATTACATCCGACCTACATAATATATGAAGAAGTAAAAGTTAAGCATTGTACATGGTATTCATAATTCTTAATTTTGCCATTTAAACTAACCATATATTTATATTTTTTCAATGAGGATTTTTTTAAGACCCTCACCCAATTCTTATTCTCCCCAGTCACGGCGAGTACACTCAACTTTGAAGTATGTCATTAACCATTTAAGCTTCTGTCGAATCTCCGCTGAACAGAGTATAATTCCGTGTTTAAAAACAACTGAGAGCTGTGGTTTATGGCATGCTTTGTTTTCTACAAACCTCGCATGACATACATTCATTTACAAACTTTAATTACTCTTCCTACTGAACAGCTATATTTCTTATTTGAAACATGATACGAAGCTCCTTTTTAATGACGAGGAAAAATCATTTTTGAATGTTTTCCGAGAGTTCATTCCCTCCGAAAGTAATACAACACCGAGATCAACTTACATTCTAATTAGAATTTCTAACCAATTTAAAAAACTTCAATATACTGTCACAAAAATGATGAGAGGGAGAGGGAAAGAGCGGGAGGAGAGAGAGTGGAGTGATGAATGGATATCGTTTTAGTTAACAATCTTGCAAATTTAAGTCGTGAACTACCTCAATTACAATAAATGAGAAAAATAGAGGGAGGGTGAGTGAGTGAGTGAGTGAGTGAGAGAGAGAGAGAGGAGAGATAGAGGAGAGAGAGAGAGAGAGAGAGAGAGACAGACAGACAGACAGACAGACAGACAGATAGACAGACAGAGAGAGAGAGAGAGAGAGAGACAGACAGACAGACAGACAGACAGACAGACAGATAGTCAGACAGAGAGAAAGTGAGAGGACGAATCAAATCATACAATTTATCAAGTACATGACATAGTCACAGAATATTTCCGCGAGGAAAGCGTTTCCAGAAAACCTTAATGATTTTTATATCGAATGAAAGACATAAAGGGACCCTCGTATTTTATTGTTTATTGAAAGTTATCGTTATATTAATTATGAGATCCTTTTTTTTAATGTACACCAAATTAAACGAGGTCAGAAATTCATGAGATTTAATAGATGTAATAGATTAAAATTTAACTAACAAATTATTACCTAGTTTTGAGGAGTGCCACTCGATTAATTAATTTGGGTCCCCTGTTCCGATTCATGGAGGAAACGGGGTAGTTCTATTGTCTACAGTAATAATAGTTGTGTATACCTAGTTTGTGTTGAGAGTGAATGTATTTATTAGCACCGATGTGTGATGTGAGAGGGTCGATGGAGGACTCGATATTTGCCATCGACTCTCATTAGGCTAGTTGTATAATATGTAAGGGATGGAATCGAGTAATCAACACCCTAACAAAATGAATGAATGGTATGTAAATAGGAGTGAATGTATTTAAGAATGAACATGAAAACGAATGGGTTTATAATTACATACGTTTGGGGCTGAATTGACCTAGCTGCTGACAGCAACCCCCCCCCCACCAGTGGCTGTATGGATAATACTGAGGTCTGCCCCCGGACTGCCAGGACGACAGCTTCCATAAGTACATTCTCAATATACCTTAGTGAAGTCAAACGTACATCCTGTATGATAATCTTGACGTTGATTCTAGCCCATACGATAACTGACAGTCTTTGAAAAGTCAGTGACTCACGCATGACATGAAAAAGCGTTCTCCACATCTTCACCATATGGTCCCGGTCATCTGATTGCCACAAACCAAAACAGAACAGTAAATTGCTGCTACTACGAGAGAGGTACTTGTAAAAATCATTTTATATAATAATAATCGCGTTGTAACAGTTAAATCCTTTTCTTAAAGTTTTATGATACATAGACAGCGACTGTGATGCAATTTAAACAAACTGAACACGAAAATATTTAAGAGCAGTAGGTGATGGGTAAATTTATGTTCAACAATAAGCTTTTTATTGTTTGCACAGCAGAAAAAGATACCGTTATTTTAGTTTCTTTTTACTAGTTAATTAGAAAGTTTGTTTTTATAAGTATTTGTTTTATCACAGATTTCACTGTTTAAAAACCAGGTTCATTATTGAACAAAAGGGGCGCCCAATTTTTCATTTGCTTTTTTTTTAAGTAACGTCCGGAAAAGATTTAATCTAACCTTAATCTCAACTTCCCTGAATGTTGTTCCTTACAGTTTACACAGACTTAATTTCACAATAACGATTCAGGATGGGTTCAGGATTGTGTCAGGTTATGAGATATTTATTAATTTTCAAGCTTGTGACCGATATTTAACCTACGTAACAAAGTATTAAAATGACATATGAACTAATTACTAACGTTTATGAGCGAAAAATTATTTTCCTTAAATGGAGATACAATATACAATAATTTGTTATCAATAACGACAGGCAATCATAGCCAATGGTTAAAACTATTTGTACGCCTTCTTTCGATTACACGATCACACAAAACTGGGAGGTAACGACTTAGAAAGATTAGTTGGCATATAACAACTGAATTTGTTTTTGCATCCAGATCATAATGAGATCCAGATTATTCGTGTATACTTAGTATGTACGTAGAGCCCTGGGGAATGCCAAATTTAGGCCAAAAGCTTGGTAATTGATAAATATCTCACAGCTGGCTGATCACAACCCTATTACTCCTACACATCCTAAATTGAAAATTTCCTAGTCAATAATATCAACGAAATGATAATGATTAGCAATTCAAAAGCATTGGTATTTAATTAATAATCAGGCTAATACCTATGAAACATTTATAACACTAATTGAAAAATTGAAAATATTAAACGAAACCAAACGCTCAGTCTGTAAAGAGCTAATAATTGTCATTAATTCCTTTATTCACGCCAGTCTGACATCAGTATTACTAAATTTGTTCACAACATTAGAAAGTAAATAATTGTTTAAATGAACACTTAAAAGTTTAAAACAGAAGCAAATTAACAATGTACATTCCACAACAACGAGGCTAGAAATTTACACGGCCTAATGCAAATTCAAAATGATCAACCGAAGTGTTAATTACAATTGCAACAGCATTAAAAAAATATCCCATCCTAACATCAAAAAACATTCAATCAAAAAGGGAAGCTAGATACTTTTCTACGCCTCACTGATTATTTTCGTTTCTTTATTTGAAACGCCTGTAAATTGTAATAAAACACGTGTAAATATACCAAACGCATAGTATAATTAATTAAATAAAACATTGCCGAATTGCATAAACCAATATTGGAAATTGCTTGTGGCTATTAGCCGATGTTTACCATTAAATGGTAAATTAGTCAACCGGACGTAATTTCGTTTCGTTTAGTGAATTATTTGGCGGCAAAATTAAATTTGTACAATCGTTAATTGAAATGAATCATTTAGAAACATTTAGAATTAGGCGATGAAAAACCTAACGTGAAAGAAAAATAATTTATTAATTGTAAGTTAACAATCAAATCATGAAAGTTGACTGTTATTGTATTAAAGTGACGTTGTACGAAAGAGTCAGTCAAAAGGTAGAATAAGATCATCTCTCTGTTCTATTTCTTCTGAGTGGTTTTCCACGAAAAGGTCGAAGAAAAGTAAAATGAACCCCGGGTATAAGCGTTAAAGGGACGAAGTGTAATCCTCAAATAGCTGAGTTTATTAGGTGCGGGTAGGATTGGACAGCTCCCTAAGGGTTTGCATGGAAAGAGCAGCTGCCCCCGTTATCAGGTTGTGAAAACTTAGCCAATTCCAAGGCATGAGCACCAAGGCTAGTAACAAACTTGGCTTGATAACAACCAACTTAAGAGGAAGCACACGTCTCCTTTATCAACTTGTTATACTGTGGGCTCTTGGGAACGAGTGAAATAAAATAAATTACTTTGCTTTGATCTAACCCTTCGCCTCGTTACAAAATATGCTTATGAATGTAGCTTTTCATTCTCTCCAATCAGAGGTTAAACAATTTTAGCTGATTTACAAATACCTATTTTTTAACAATACTCATAAATAAAAGACAAAAAACTATTTACATTTGTTTTATAAGGAAACATAACACCATTATTTTCTTTTTGCCGAAAAAGCACAATTTTCACTATACACTTTGATTTACACATTATTTTTATTTTCGGTCTACAATGTTTTCTAATATTAATTTTTAAATTCACTAATTTCGTGGTCCGCTTGACCAATTAATATATTACAATTAATTAAGGTTTTTAGTTGAGATAAAAACGTCAATGGCACGAGCGGGATTCGAACCCACGATCTTCGGCTAGATACGCCTCTGCTCTACCACTTGAGCTATCGTGACCTCGATCCACTCGGACACTAACTTCCCTTCTCAACCCCACCTTTTGAATTTTCCCACCTTTTNTTCCCTTCTCAACCCCACCTTTTGAATTTTCCCTCCTTTTTGCCATTTTTCAAATGTCGTGTAATCGGATTGGATTCTCGACGACAAATGAAATGGCCACGGAGAGCTTTAGTGAAGTATACTTCATTTTAAATCATTAAATGTACTAATTTCGTGGTCCGCTTGACCAATTAATATATTATAATTAATTAAGGTTTTTAGTAGAGATAAAAAGTCAATGGCACGAGCGGGATTCGAATTAGTGTCCGAGTGGATCGAGGTCACGATAGCTCAAGTAGTAGAGCAGCGGCGTATCTAGCCGAAGATCGTGGGTTCGAATCCCGCTAGTGCCATTGACTTTTTTATCTCAACTAAAAACCTTAATTAAATGTAATATATTAATTTTTAATAAGAAACAATAATGTTTATATTTTTGCACGTGCCGTTACGACTTAAGAGAAAGGTATAAGAAGAATAAATGGTTGTCTATATTATTGGCACAAGATTAATCGCCGAACTATTTACAATGAAGAGAATATATATTAAATAAATAAATATATATTTATTTAATAATTAATTAATTTTCTTCTTTTTTTGTGGCTTTATTAGTATAGATTAGCCAAAGAACAAACACTGAGAGGGATATGTCCACAAGGAACCTGAGGTCACCAACATGGCCGCAACGAACGGAAAAAGGGAAAAAGAAGGGACTTCCTTCTGACCTCCTCAGGCATCAAAATTTTATAATTTTAGATCCATTACGAGGGTCCTTTTGGAGATGACAATAGAAGCCATATCATCGAGATACCTGGAAATGTCTACATCTCCTAAACCCCGGACCTAAACTTGCTCAGAGAGACCCCCAACATCACCCGCCCGCCCGCCCACAGCCACCGAGCCAAACGTCCCTAACCGATACAGCCCTCCCTGGAAAACACGAATGAGTATTCTAATCGTTTTCAAATTTTCAAGTTACACTTATAAACAAATTTTAGTAGATGGTTATATACTAGAGCGTTATTCAGAGCAAAAGTGACTTATAATTTATGGGTTTGGGGACCTCCTTCCACCATATAATTTATCGAACAATTGACGTCTTTCGATTAAATACTTTGAATAGAACGTGATGTTATGTTTCAAATCTCAAGTATTTTGCAAAATTCCCATTGATCGTTGTGTTGTTGATTTATTTTATATAGATATTTTCCACAAATTCCATGGTTAGATCTAAGCCTACTTTCAATGGCAACATCACTCTTGAACAACGAAACATTCTGAAACCAAGGTTTCACATTTAAATGAGGATTTATGGAAGTAAAGAATGCTCCAGTTTGTATACTTTCATCATACCTACGCCACTTTCTAACGTTTTTTGTTATAATTGCACTTTTCCCATCCTTCAAGAAAATGGAGATAGAGGAAACTTCACCGTCTAGAACCATCTATTTCGCCAAACCGTCAACGTTACCCCTAATGCCACAATGACTACGCACCCATAGAATCTAATAGCCACCCCTTTCGAAGATTTTAACTCGAAAACCATTTTTACTACCCAGATTACGAGATAGTTATTATCTGACTTGAGATTAAAATGTTTTAAACTCTTTAACGAACACTTGTAATCCGACAAAATTAGTATTGATTCACTATTTATGTTTTGTTCATCTACATATTATACTCTACTGCCTTAAAACTACCATATTGAGCAGAATATATACTGAGATATGGAGGCAATTTATATTTTGCGTATCTAATTTTCTATGGATCATACCAGGCCAATCCTAAGCCATCCTCCACTTTTGATTCGTCCATGAATATGAAGTATGGAGATGAACATAAAGATAAAATATCAAAAAAAATACTGAATTGACGAGTACAGGAGGGATCTCAAGAGTAATCCCTCGGTGATGTAACACTTATTGGACACAAAAGGATTCAAACTCTAACTCATAATTTAGCCAAATGTCGTTTTTTTGCCATTTTTGCAGCATTGAGGAATTTTTCGCACGTTTAGGTTCAGCATAACAATCTGACGAAGGGGAATTTTTAAAAACAGCTAAGACAATTTTTCTCCTCTTAAATAAGTTTCACAATCAGAATTTCACCACGATTTAGCTAGATATTTTATTTGACTTGGGACTTTTTAAGTTTAGGCTTACGCATTTCACTTGATAAATTTAGAATATCCTCAAATACCTCGTAGGAAGTGTAATCTGTATTCGTATTTTCAGTGAGAAATTCACATATGGACTATGCCTAGAAGACGACCTTGATTTTCATCAAACGAGGTTTATATATAGACTGTTCATTTACAGTTGGATGCTCCAATGTAGGAAAATCCGCCGTATTTTCTATCTATTATTTAATTAGTTTTCTATCTATTAATTTAATTAGTATATTCTTCTATTATTATTTAATAAATTTAATTTAATTGTAGTAACGGTAGAGTATAAAGTAGAAGATGTCATTTTTTGTCTTTTTAAAGAGATAAGGCGGTCATATTCAGGACAAGTCCGTCCGAGGCCTTATGATTTCCCGAACAATTCGCACAATTTATTACGTTGTTACAGAAAAATTTTTCGTCGTGAGTAAGGCCGCCAATTTCACACCTTAGTTTGCTCCTACATTGATCCCGAAAATGATTGAATCTACAACATTTACGACGTTGGCGGAGAGGAGGGACGTAAGGATCTACTTTACATCTCGTACCATAAATTGTTACAGTTTCAGGCAACATTTATTACTGAGAGCGGTTATTAGCTTCAGAAATAATTTTGGACATTCTTCTTATAGACTTTACAATAAAGGGAGATTTTATTTAGATTTTTAAGAAGGTCCGGATCTACACCTCTTATAAAACCCATTTTGAGAAGGAAATAGGATGGGATGTATGCTGAAAGATTTTGCTCTTTTAGGATAGGATAGGAATAGGAAGTGACAACAAATTCATTTGCCGTAGTTTTACATACAAATTTGATTCGATTTATACCTGAAACAAACATGTCAATTAGATCATCCTTACCATTAAAGTTAGAGTTAAATATGGCTTTTCCTAATTTCATGAGATGCATTTTTCCAACATGCGAATTAGGGCTTTCAATAAATGCAATGAACGGTCCCTTATCTTCAATCTTGGTACCTATTTAAGGCTAATGAAGAATGTAATGTATTTCTATCCAGTTTATAGTTTTGCATGTTAGAAACAGAGGTAACAAAAACTTTTTTGTATCCTAGTTTTTTTTTTTGTCGATCCTTGATAGGAATCCAATAAAATGTTCGTGTTTTTGAATTTTGTGACAAATTATCAGGATCTTTCCCCTCGCTTAACTCTGACATAAGTTTAATGCAAGATTAGAAATACTTCATTAGGATGTGTGGAGTTTAGTGACCGTTAGGCAATGATTATTCGGAAATCGTGAGATACGGTCTGGCTCATAGAGTGGGCACTCTCAACACGACACACAAGAATGACACATCTACACAGAATACAAACACTTTGAGCCCTGAATATGATCTCAATAAAGATCGAAGCGTTGGCATGATAAAGAAAATGTTTTTCTAAAACCTACGACACACCAGACGGCACCACACGATCTCCAAATAATCATAATGATTAGTCTTCATAGTGATTAGCTCGACAGTCCAAACCAAAACCTTTGTTCATCATAATGAATTATTATTAATTTCAATAAATAGTTGAAGCAGAACCTGACTGCTCCTAACTACTTCAACTATTTATTGAACCACCGAATGGCTAAACAACACACATTATTAATTTCATTGTCATGAATTTTATTTTATTAATTTTATGTGAAAGTTTAATCTACTAATGTTACTATTTAACACTTCTTATAACATAAATGAAAATATTCTACATACATCTGACGCATTATTAGTGAAACGGGCTGTTGAACATTCTTTTCCTCATTACCCTTATCACAATTTTAATTAAATACCATCTATTTTATGAATTTATAACCAATAATTAATACACCCTTGTAGAGTAATAAGTTGTTTAAAGCCTCAGTTTACTTAATTCAGTCCAAAAAGAAAAACGACAGATTCATACAGAAGTCTCGTCATAGTAAGACATTATTCGATAAAATATTTACAGCAGTAGAAGCAGCATGTGGAATTATTAAACTTAAGGGGCAAGAGTCCTTGCCAAGAGACAGCGCAGCGTTATGAAAAATTTAACAGTGGAGAGTCCTTGCAAAGGAAGAAGGGCGGCACAGAACGACCAACGATGATATTTATAAGGTTCTACAGCAAGCTATATACTAAGATCTAACCACGAGTGCTCGCGTCCTTGCCAGTAAGTGTGGAATGTTGGAAGATGCTTAGTCTTCATCTGCTGGAGGTAATGAGCTATTGTTGTAGACTGTTCTTTCATGAACGTAGACTGGTCTCCCATGAACTTGAATTAAGCATCCGCTAAAGGAGTGGAAACTTGAAAAATTCTTTTTTTTAACGATAAATAGGTATATTTGCCTAATTCTGATACCAACGGCAAAAACCTATCCCGTCATTTGGAAGTACCAAGGTCATCTATAATGTGTTCGTATGTCGATCACGAGTTTCTGGCTGATATTTTCTGAAGTATGAACTCTACTACGGACAGTTAGAAAGAATGCGTGCAAAATTGTTACGTCATTTGGTTAAACTTAAGGAATTTGAGTTATTTGATGACCCCTAATAAATTTACAGTTATTTCTTTTTAAAGTATTAGATGTTCATCATGGGCGGGGGTCTTTGTTAAGATGCTTTTGTTCGCAAATGTGAGTGATCCTAGCAGATAGAGTTGAGGACCTTCAAACAAATATTTACCTATTAGAAGCTTTTTGTAACCAATGAAACTTGACCGTAAACCAGAATAAATCTAAAATTTTAATTATAGGAAATGTGGTAGGCAAGCTGCATCAGATAGTTGGAACTACAAGAGTAAGAAAATTCCATAGATATTGTAAATAACTGCAAATACCTAGGGACTTGTGAAGTTAGCAGTACATAGGGTTGGGAATGATCTGGTTTAGCTTTCAGCAAAGTTCAACAGCGTTTGTCGTTTCATCTTGCCCTACGCTTGCCAGATCGGGGGTTCCAGAGGTAGAAGTGAAAGAAAAAGTTCAGAAGACTCTACACCGAGTACTGTTGTTAGAGACTGGGGTTGATCTACTATTTATTTTTAATAAGCTGAAGCTCCACTTCTCATCTGTTTTCAAATGCATGACCATCCTCTTCTCTATCCAAAATTACAGCTACTGCAATGATAAACACAAATTGCTATTCGTTTTCAAAATGGAACACATTGGCTCATGATTATGGTTTACAAATGTTTCGTTTACAAGTGAAAATATAAACGATTAGGCCAATCTGAAATCCTTCTAAGTCGAATTAGTTAAGTTCAACTTGAGAGTTGCCAAAGGAAAGCCTCCCGTTTTCTCCTTTATAAGGATTTGGACAATTCGTTTTATTTCTTCAATCTTTGGTTGAGCAGGCAAACCTTTTACGCCTTTCTAGCCGCGATGGTTTCTAAAAATGCCTTGCGAACAAATATCCTAAACTTGTACCATGGAAATCTAATGCTAATGAAACTGTGTTCTTTATGCAACTCAAGGGTACAGGAAGATATTTTTCACTTTGTGGTTCAGTGCTCAATTTTATTGGAATATTGACTTCTGCATTTAGTGGTCCCCAGCCTTTCTCGCGTTTCATTCATCCAAATCCTAAACGGAAAAAAAATTGAAAACCCTTAGCTTCCCTCGCGCGCAATGCTTGGCAAACCCGTATCAATCGATTCAATAATTCAATTGGTGACAACTTTTCAAAGAAAAAGACAAAAAATAAATAAATAAAGTTATGTTTTATTTCCCCTCTGGCCAAGGAATGTTATGCTTTATTTATATTCCCTTAAATGTTATAACTGTGTTATTACTCATATGGAAATATTCACTAGGATGTGTGGTATTTAGTGACCGTTAGGCAATGATTATTCGGAGATCGTGAGATAGGTCTGGATTTAGGTCTTCAGGGCCTGGGATTTATAAACATTGTTTGAATTAATTAAGGTTTTTAGTTGAGATGAAAAAAAGTTAATGGCACGAGAGGGATTCGAACCCACGACCATCGGCTAGATACGCCGCTGCTCTACCACCTGAGCTATCGTGACCTCGATCCACTCGGACATCAATTCCCCATCTCAACCCCACCTTATGAGTTTTCCCTCCTTTTGCCAATTTTCAAGCGGACCACGAAAATAGTGAATTAATTGTTTGAATTTTTCAAATACATGTAGGATGTGTAAAAAATGTAAAAAAATAGGATTTTTTTTACACATCCTACGTGTATTTGTAAAATTCAAACAATATTTATAAATCCCAGGCCCTGAAGATGATAATAAAGATCGAAACCTGATAAAGAAAATGTTTTTCTAAAACCTACGTCACACCAGACTGCATCTCACGATCTCCGAATAATCATTCACTAGGGTAGTTAGTATTAATTAGTATTTTTCATTTTATTTGTTTTCACTTTTATTACTCATTTTTAGTTAAGTCCCGACAGAAGGACTGTACTTTTGTAATATCTATCTGATTTTTGTATAAAAGGAAAAATAAATTTAATTTTAGTACATTTTAATTTTTTTATGTATTTAAAAATTATACGTTTTCCCCTCCCTTGTAAAAAGAGTACACATTCTAGTACTCAATCATTTATAAATATATATTTACTTAGGAATGCTTTAAATTAATTTTCCATATATGTAATTAACTTTTAGCTATGCTTAATTTTTATAATGTTACCTCTTCGCACAACACCAAGGTTAATTTGAAACAATTTGGATATAAATAATACTGTACATAGTCCAGTATACTACATGCAATATTGATAGAAAAAATCAAACTTCTGAAATCGTACAGGGATACAAAATTTGTGAAGTCATAAGGAGAGACCCCGGGCCGTTAACGACAGTTGTTTTCTTTCTTATAACAAAACTGGTAGTACGGGGCGGCTTAAACCTTTTACCTTTATGGTGAAAGGACAAATAGCAAGGGGTGTTTTCTTCTGGCTTTCCCCCACCGATAAAAATTCCAGACGACGAATACCGGATTACAAGCGTCGCCGGGACGTTTATTTGACCTAACTCAACTAACACAAGCCGTAATAAAAAGGGGAATATTTTCTTCCATGAACTGTTCCGCAAAAGGGCAATTCCATTAAAGACGGGACTTTAACTAAAAGTACCACACGCATATGCTGGATATACATGGGCAAAATGTTTTTCATACATTGCAAATAAACAATGTAAAATCAAACGTTCTAAAAAGCGATGTTTGGTGCGAAGTAGGAAAGGAGAAGCACAAACATGTTTACCACTGTGCCTGTCATACCGGCTCACGGGCCGTTTGTCACGCGGACAAATGTGACAATGTTATTTACTTCAAGGATAGAAAGGAACCCTTGTTGCAAAGATGTCTTAGAGTATCCCATTGTCCAATATCATTCAACTCGACCAGATTTATCAAGATGAAAAGAACAAATATTTAACTGATATAGGAAAGAACTGATCGATTCTGGCCAAGAATCAAAATTAAATTATTGATGAAAGTCATCCAGTCGGGGAATGCGAGAAAAACAATCTGCAAACTTATTTTTAAGGCCAACTCCAAACAACATTATATAAAAACTAAAGGATTTAACCAAGGGTATCTGACAAAAACAAAATTAATCTTAACTGAGAAGTTAGAGTGTTCTTTCCAAGGAAAGGCTTTCTATAATCATGGACGGAGAGACAAACACCTTAAAGTCACAAACAGGGGCAACTATAAAACATTACAACTTCTATAGTTTGATTTTCCGCTTGTTGATTTTCATTTTTACGCTAACTACCTACAGTCAGACTCCCTCAAGAATGGGTTAAAGTTGCAAAATAAAATTGCACAAATGTAAGATTATATATAAGGTCTTGAAAAACAAATAAAAACCCCAAAACGGATAAATAATATTTCTACATACTTTAACTCTTTACAATCATTCTACCAAACGTATTGTGGTAGGGTAAAAGCAAATCATTTTGATAATTGGTAGGGAAAAGAAAACCGAAGTGTTTCTTGATATAAATATTTGTTTATTTAGACTGTACTGTTGCAGTTTTATTATTGTAGTGTCTAAACAAACATCTCAACAATTTCACCACGCATACAATAATAGAACTACAATTTATGCCTTGAAGATGACCAGAATAAAAGTCGAAACGTCGGCAACAAAATAAAAAAAGGTGTTTTTTAAAATACATCTAACCTAATCTGACCGCTCCTTGCTACTTAACCATTTATTTTGTACGTTTGGGCCCATCCTCAGCAACATCAATAGGGTAATTCCCGAAAATGTATCTCCGTACAACTGATGATTTGACAAAAGCTACAATGAAACATACAAAATAAAACTAATATTTTGCCATGGAACATTTCGGTTTTCTTTTCTACCCAACTAAATAAAAACACGGTAGAACATAGTACAATAACAAAACTCTGTTTTATACTGTATGTATATTTTAATTATTTTTGTATCCAGCAATGTACATACATATAAGTTACGTGTGTTGACTAAACGAGAGTCTTTTTAAAAAGAACTTTATTAGTTAAACACACTTACAATNATATATATATATATAAAAGCTGACTACTCAAAAGACGGCTAAATTGCCAAAACCGTCTGACAGTCAAACACAGCGAGAACAAGCTGACCGTGAATATCGCGGGACTGACGAACTGCGGACAAAGAGGAGTAAGCTCGATTGAAATCATGTAAATAGCTTATTTGTGCACGAACCGACTAGGTAGTTTTAGTCCATAGTAATCAATGCAAAATGCAAATAGGGCATTTCAACTGTAACGGACTGCTTCTATACAGGACATTTGTAGATAACCAAAATTCCTTTACTGTTTTTGTCTAAAACGAACAAAATACGTCGGTATCCGCCGTTAATATTTACCCTTTAAAAATACTGTTCATCAAATACAAATTAATAGAAATGAATTTTATAATCAGATGTAATATAATGAAAAAGAACGTAAAACCCGTGTTGTACAATGTGCAAGACGACAAACACTTGATGATAACAGCACACCCGACTAATGGAAATCTTCCTTCATCAAAAACCAAAGAAAATTATTATTTAAAAAATAAATTCAAGTTCTAGCTTTAAAAGAATTATCTATACCGTACACTGAGTAACTTTAGAATACAAAGTTTAACTAGAAAATTAAAATGAAATCTTCATATCAAATTTATTATTTCCTGTTGCCTAAGTCTTGCCGTAATTTCAATATTTACTTGTGGTTCCTCGTCGTCTTCTTTCTTAAGTTGGATGTAGGAACGTTTCGACGGGAAATTTGAAACTATACTAAAAAATAATGAACTTTTTTTTCCGTCATTGGTTCAACAGAAATGAGCCGGGCCATCTAAAACGACACCCCTGTATAATAATTGTAATAGGAGATCGCGTGGTTGAGTGTTTAGGGTGTCAGACTCGTATTCTGCATGCTAGCGGTTATGGTTTCGAATCCCGGCATAGACGTAATTTTAATTGGTAATGATTTGGGGGGGAAAATGGTTAAGTAGTTTTCAACCCCACGTCGTCACCCAGCGGGTAATTAGACATTAAACCCTCTTGTATGACGGTAATTACATTTTTTTTTACTTATCTAAAAATAATCAGAAATCATTTATTTCTGCTCCTATTATGCTCCCATACCTATCCTTACCTATCCTGTAATATTTTCATTACCCCCTTCCACTTTGGTGGAAGCTTCCTGGGTTACTGAACCTTCACCCCTCGGGTAACGGGTAAATTGTAAAGTATTAATTGGTCAAGCGGACCACGAAATTAGTGAATTTAATGAATTAAAATGAAGTACACTTCACTAAAGCTCTCCGTCGCCATTTCAATTGTCGTCGAGAATCCAAACCGATTAAACGACATTTGCAAAATGGCAAAAGGAGGGAAAACTCATAAGGTGGGGTTGAGATGGGGAGTTGATGTCCGAGTGGATCGAGGTCACGTTAGCTCAGGTGGTAGAGCAGCGGCGTATCTAGCCGAAGGTCGTGGGTTCGAGTCCCTCTTGTGCCATTAACTTTTTTCATCTCAACTAATAACCTTAATTAATTGTAAAGTATTAATTGGTCAAGCGGACCACGAAATTAGTGAACTTAAAAATAATACTGAACCACGTGTGGGGGTGATTCCAAGTAGCCCCCGATTGAGGTTGGACTCGTGGTGGTCGTGGTTTGTAGATTAACTTGCGTCTCAGCTGGAGGACGCCGGCCAACCGAAGCCGGAGGTAGAGCTACCCTTATCTACCTCTCCGGGGGGTGGCTGAAGGTGGAAACACTGGAAGCCACCAATTCTTCCCTGGAGTGTCGTGACATCCCCGGGCGTCCGGTGAGCCCAGCAATGGGTAGGTACGGACGTTAAATAAACCCTGAGTCCGAAAGGACAAAGGGAAGACAGGGAAGTTAATGCTCCTATTATGCAATTTTAGAACCCAAAATGCATGCTGTATGCGATATTCGTATGAAATATTATTATAACGAAATAACTTGCAATCCAACCTTTACTTTTTATTATATTCACTTTTTATAATCATTGCAATAACTCACAATTAAATTATGAATAGATCTACGGATTGCATGGCAATATAATTATCAAAACAGTTTATAAAAATAAATTCCATAAACTTCTATTACACAATGTAATGTTTGCGCGTAAACAAAATGTTGACGGCAGTTTGACCTAAATTGATCGTCTGGTCCGCTTTTCCTCTGTTGACCCGTTGCCAGACGTAAATTATTACTATTAATAAAAAAAAGAAACAAACCATTAGAGTTATTTTATAAAAGAGCAGATGATCAAATTAGGTGATTCTGCTTTCAGAAATATCCATCTTCTTCAAAACTTAAAAGCGCCAATATTGCACGAGTTTAATTTCAAACTTCACTGTCGAGAAGGTTCACTTTTAAAGAAAATAGGAATGTACATGTATACACAGTGAAATAACTGCAGCTGTGGCTCAGTTTATCAGTACTATCTGTAATCTGTAGCGAGTTTTCATATTAAACAGCGTCAACTACTACTACCAACAAGTTACCAATTTCATTTCATAAGCAATAAATAATGGAGTCTTGGTGGATGGTCCCTAACCATCGCGAGCTTCAACGATTTGACAAAACATCTTTTTAAAATATGCATCAAATGGTTCATTATTCAATAAGATTATAGCCATCAAGTCATTTACAAAACAAAAACAACGACAACATTTCTCAAACATTTTGGTCATCCATATTTACATCATTTGACATTTACTGAGAAAAGTAGAAAATTGCTTGTTGAAATTCGCCACTTTCGTATCATAACTTTCCCTTCTCGCGAATCAATATTTATACAAATATCGGGTAAGACGGTAAAGTTATAAACTGATTTCTACATTAATAGTAATTTACATTAAACAATAGTTCCATTGATCCAATAATTCGTTGATTGAATCAATAATAATAATTATTATTAATTCAACTCATTCATTTTTGACCGCTCCTCGCGAATCCAACAAAGTATTATTATTAATGTTGGATCATCAATTTTCGCTGTTCAATCTTTATACAAATGTCGTTTCATACAATTTAATAATTAACTGATTTAAAATTAACAGCGATAATAGACAGAGCTAAATGATCAATAACGACCAACTTAATCATTTTTATTGTAAATAGACGCTTGTACAAACAGCCGGTTAATAGTTTATAAGCCAAGGAAAAAACCTTCCAATAAAAGAAATTCAATTTACTTGAAAGTGAGCGTTATGTTATTATTCATTATCGTAACTTGTTTTGAACTCCTAGAATGGTTTGTGATTTGTAAAAATAAAAAAAAGCGGGGAAGAGAGGTATTTTGGAGGTGGAACGTTTGAAGGGTGATGTAGTGAAGAAGCTGATTGGAGAAGTTATTCAGACCACGTACAACTCCAGCTACTAACTTATCATCAATCAGGCCGCACCAACCCACTTGGTAATTGTATTGAAGGCATCTCGCGGATTAACCAAAGGCAGACAAATCCGAGGACAAAGGATAAAGCTGTTTTTTTCTCTTCTCTGAATAACTGTAGTTGTTTTATAGGGTTTGGGCCGTGTTATTGTAAAACCATGCTTTTCTCATTATGTAGTCCGGCCACGTCGCCCCTGTCCGCCGAATAACGCAGCGGCTGGTCAGTTTCCATTCTCCTACTTCTTACAATGAATGAATCAGTGGTAATAATTTTTTTATTTCGATTCAGTAAATAATAACTGTTATAATTGCTGCACAACTCTTTTTCTCCTATGTTCGTTGTACACGTGTTTTAACATATAGGCCTATTAATTCTTACAATTTTTAAAATAATAATTAAATTTTTTGCCGTTTATTTTAAAACTTTATTATTTTTATTGTAGGTTGAACATATACGGCTGCACAGAATTTTGTTTGTCAACAGAAAGTTTTCTAGCTCATGACATGAGTCCTGGTAGACTAGTATAACTTAACAATAAAGAGAACTCATGTCATGAGGTAGAAAACGTTGTGTTACTAAATAAAATTACATGCTGAAGTATATGTTCAAAAACCTACAATACAAATAATAAAATTATTATAAAGCTAGAAGATAACAAAAGGAAAGATGGAAATCGACCACCGGATAGCCGGAACAAAATTACAAACACAGGGGCGTTTTTGATAAATCATTTTTCCTCCCTGGCATGAGGGTAAACTGCGTCCACATACATAACACTCCGATACACCTACACTGACACAAGTACATTTACATTATATACACCGTCCCTAGGAAGGTTCTTGAGATGAACTAAAAATCTCACGTCCTGGGATTGGCGACCCAGTACGTACATAACTCCGCCACACCTAACACTAGGTGGTGTGNACCGGGGAGGGCTCAGCCTTCCTCGTATGTACCGACTCTCTGAGCGCTGTCTGGGCTATACGCGACGGGTTCTATGCGGACCCTCTCGTCGTGCTCTTGTTAGAGAATTACGCGGAGCTGGAGCCTCTTGGAAAAACGGTGGTTGTTGTCTGGATTCCCGGACACGTCGGCCTGCTAAAACGTCGCACCAATATATCAATTGTATTTACTAAATAACCTTCTTCTTCTGAAATTTATGCGTAAAATCAACAAAATCAATTTTTTGATTGTGGGTGGTGTTTAGTGACGGCACTCTCAAAACGAGACACAATAATGACCCATCTACACAGAAAACAAAGACTTTGAGCTGAAGATGATCCCAATAAAGATCGAATCGTTGACACGATAAAGAAATTGTTCTACCTCACACCAGACCGCATCTCACGATCTCCAAATAATATTTTTTTTAAGATCGAACAATTCCCTAATCTTCTTGCCAAATCACTTTAATTTTAGAAATGATACTATCAAAATCGATGTCCCTAACGGAACATACCTATCTAATATTCGACAATACGTATCCTTTAGAAGATTGAAGATAAGCGATTATTGGTGAGAGCGTAAAATTAGCTAGTTTGAAGCACGATATTGTTCAATCACCATCTCAAAGATCGTACCTCGCTCTATAAACCATTTTACGTATGCATTTATAACGTGTGTACAGCATGCGAGGATCATTTTTCTACAGAAAAACTGAGGATTGCACGATATGTATTATACGCAGGAAAAATCTTGCAAAAAAGAAATTCTACTTTCTCTTTCGCGGACTAATTTGTAAATAACGCAATTTGCTTTACTTTCTTGAAATACTTGATTTTGAATGATGCCCCTTCATTTGTTTCCTTACTATCAGATAAAGCAAATTTTAGTTGTAACTTTGATCATTCGCCCATCCCCTGGGGCTTCGGCAGCACGTCTTCCCCCTTGAAACACGATTTTCCTTTCTCTCACCCCGCTATTCGCCCAGATTAGATTCCAATTCATAAGGTAAGCCCGGTATTCTAAGTGTACACACAACAAGCTCAATATATCAACAGAATTTAGAAACACCACCACAGATATTTAAACTTGAATTACTTATTTGGAAAAAAAATCTGAAGTAATGATAGATCCATTGTCAAGATCCTATAACTTCGTTAACAAATTTTATCTTCAAAGCAAATTTTTGCTGCGTTTTGCTTTACTCTTTAGTGTATCAATGTTGCAATAAAAAAACTTTTATAAAAAGCATTAAGTATCATAGAAGAGCATAAACGTACTACTTTTAACGTTTTGCAAGTGCTAGTTTGACATTAGGCGTTAATCTTTTCTTATGTTGGAGATAGCACATCAGCGAAATAGTAGTTTCCAAATGGTCAATCATAAACCCTCGATAAAAAAAAAACTCCAGCGCGTCATAATAAAAACACTTTTCAAAAAGTCATTAAATCCAAATGGCAAAATGCTGTAAACTTTAGTCGAAAAGGAATTTTTGTCTAAAGGTGAATTTGACAAAGATCCGAACTGATTAATTATTAATCTTTATTAAAAAGGTCGTTAAATAAAAATGGTCGTTCGGAACCAAAATTTGCAACATTTTTAAGCAAAAATATTTATTCATTCATTAGAAGAATTGTAAAAAGAAAGGAGGAAAACGTAAATCAATGCAAAAGTTAAAATTTTTTAACAGTTGGCTAACCTTTTAGTTTTAAACTGTACCTCAAGATTAAGACAATTCTATTTATTAGTGATAAAAAGCTTTAATAACAATATTTCAAAACGTGTGTTAAGAGGATGTTATTTTTGCAATAATCTTTCATATGTTGCTTAGTTGTAGCCTACTGCATGATTGGTAAATAACTTCTTGTGAATACCTAAATTTTTCATACCTCTTCGAAATTTTATATAACTAAGTAATGGAAGAACACATGTGATTAATTCGACAAGATAAGCAAAGTATTTTCAATGTAAATTTGCATTTTTTACCTTATACGAGTACAAAAGATCTATAGCGTGCTGATAGAACTAATACAGTCATACTTCAAGAGAAAATATTAAAAGTTGACAGGACTTAGGAAATTTTTTTATAACTCCAAAAGTTTGGATTTCATTATTTGCATGTTGAGTTTTTTATTGAAATATGTAAATAGTATTCTTTAAGAAAAGAAAACAATAAGTATTTAAAATGTTTATCTGTGAAAATTTTTTTATTTATTTAATTCTGAAACTTATAATTATGTCACTTTAGATGGGCTTAGTTAAAAATGTCCTTTCAAGAGCACGGTAGGCCTTTTCTGAAAAACCGTTTAAAAAATACATATATCTATACTATACCTATTGTAAATTCAACCTTTTTAGACAAATGAAACTGAGAAGAGGAAAGTATTCTAACCAATTAACACGGTTAAAATCTACAACCGGTCTTCGCTAATTTGAGAAGCCCTTGGGACCTTTTGGACTGGAGCGCAAGCTAATTCCAGCCCTCGGGCTTAGCCTTGTCACATCCAACGGTCCCGGACCTTTAATACTATTTTCCTCGTCCTCCCTTTCGTACGGAGCTTCCCCTTTCCGGGTTATTTCCCTTTCTCTCCCATTCTTCGCCCAGACTCCAATTCATTAGGGAATGGAGGGAGCGGAAAGGGCTGGAGATCCCTGATATTCCATCACTTTATTATTCGAGGTGCCCCGGCTTTCTGCTAGCAGATTTCAACCAATTTCCTCGCTTCGCCGTTACTTTCGGCTAACTTCTTAATTACATTCCTTAACTGTAACCATTTAAGTTTTAAATGTCCGAAAACAGCCGGTTTCCGGAATAGGTTTATGGATTCCGGTTATCTAATGGACTTTAAGGACTCGCCATAAATGAGAGAAATAAGATTTTCTTTTCTACATATTCGTTATGAAGGCCTAAATACAATAGAATTTACATTATTGACTATTATATGTCAACATAATTGTTAGTTGATATTTGCAATAGTTAAGTTGTATTCAGAAACGTTTAACTTCGTGTTTTCCTTAAGAAGAAGATTTTAATTAAAGCCAGAGCAGTAATTAGAACATGGTGATGGTCATGCCTGAATTTAACTAAACATAACTCTCCCTTTCCCGATTTTATAGTTTGTGTGTACGTTCGTCTAAGTATATCCGCGCTTTGAACTCAGAATTTGTAGATCAATAAGGTTACATTTATAATAATTTGAATTATTTCGGAATACACATTGTATACTGAAATAGTACTTTTTTTTAAATCGGCAGGTGAAAGTTTTTTGTTCTGTGTTTTTCGAACAGACATAAAAAAAACTAGTTTCTATTTCCATTATGAAATAACGATTTCAATCCTAACAAAAGTACAAAGATCTTCCGATACGAAATTAGAAGCACTCCCTATCATGGTTAGATAATTATTCCTTTCGTGCGTGCCTGTTTGCGTGCAAGTCTTCTTGTGAGTGATGGTGGAGGTAGTCATGCTAAAACAAAGATTCTTACCCCACGTTAAATCGATCATAAGGAGCGGATAATAACATTGAGATTTAAAAATAATAATAATACAACTGCGAGATGTAAGTCTCTGTTACGGTAGCGTGAGTACGTGTTTAAAACTATAATATTTACATAGGTACATAAAAAATTAAAAAGTCAATTAAATTGAAACATCAAAAATTAAGTAATCACGTTAATCATTTGTTGCACAATCACGTAACAAAACCACCGGCTGTGGTAAATCTTTATTTTTTGTTAAAGCATTTTGATTTTCCAGTCAGCACGTGATCAAAGGGGATGTGTCGGGAAATCTAATAATCAGCTCTTCACTTATGTTGGTTCTTGTTGTGCGCCGAATTTGATAATTACGTGACTGCATTGCTACTGAAGAGAAGGGCCTGTTATTGACGGCTTTCGACCTCCTTCCCCGCCCCCTCGCGAAGATTTAGAGCTTCCAAACTCCAAACAAACTTTTTAAAGTAAAGCAGTAAATTATGTTTGTATTCCTCGTATAATTTATGGGACAATCGGCGGAGGTTGGAGCTAGGTTGTGGGCTTGCAATATCAAATTAGCCTCCCTCTGTTTTCAACAGACTGTCAACAAACAAAATGAAAACGTGTTTATTTTATTAATGGCGAGATTTTAACCGTAGCGGATTTGTGCCAGCTTTGAATGTGCTCTGGGATTATTTTCATAACGTGTACAGTACATGATTACATGACTAACGTACTGATAACTACAAAGAAGCAGACTGCGAATGACATTTGACGCAGTAACATTTTGTTTAACACTTGTTTTTAAAATATAAAATTATCGCGGGTTTTTTTATAATACATTGTCTAAAATTACAAAAACACTAAAGTAGTTCAGCAAACAAAAATTGTTTATTTTGTTAAAAAGAAGTTGTCATAAGTTTGATTTGATCCTGTTAATGCGAAAAAATTCAAGCCCAATATAAACTAACGTTTGAACGAAAATACTTGCTACAGGTGTTGAGGTATTCTTTGTAAATAGTTAAGATATATTTTATTATTTCTTTCTATACTGAGCTAAAAGAGAAAATAAAGTGTACAGAACAAAACGTTTGAGTTATAAAAAGAAGGATAGAAATAAAGAAAGCAAATTGTTGTTTCCAAAATTTTATAATTTAAACAAAAACGCGCTACCAAAATTAGGGCAAATTTTACAGTACTAATAATTGATAGCTGAATATAACCGTAAATCCTGATAACATAATTAATACAGCAATTAAAAAATTAAATAGGTACCCAAATATTCAAATTAATAATTATAAGAAAAAATCCTAAACAATACACCTAATTTTACACCTAACAGATCAAGTCTATGATAATTTCCTTTTTTAGATGATTTTCTTCGAATCAAGTTTTTAGAGTTGTCATTATAGTTTCATATATTAATATTATATTAATGGTATGGAAGAAGCATAATAAGCGTTAATAATTTAAAGTAGATAAGTGAATGTTTAGAACAAAATACGAACAGACTTCAAGTACCTAATCCGTTCGGCCAAATTTTTATATTACTACTACGGATAGATTATTACCTCTAATCATCAGAATATTAAGACATATCTTAGCTATAAATATTCGATTAACGTATTAAATGCTAAATTTAATGTATTTCAAATCTAATTCAAATGTGTATTGCCCTGATGAAGACGTACTTGCTGAAAATTTATCAACAAAAAGATTTGCATCTATCTGACTACATTCCATCCAGCTTTTTGCATTAATAAATTATTAAAATTATTATAGTATATTCAGAAAAATTCTTTACAGTTATACAAAATGGATCATCAATAGAATATCGTAAAAATGTTCCATTTTAATTTCATTCAGCTTTAATATGGGTAATTTAGGGGTTTCGCTCCATTGCTATTTAAAAAACGATATTTTATTTTTAATAAAAATTATTACCGAATTATTATTATATTACCGAATTCTGGGTACTCGTAAAAAATATGTTAACAAAATCCCCACTTCACCATAATATTCAGAACGAAAATTATTACCATTGCTACCAACCTGATGGAAACAGAAATATTACTTTTTCTATGTATTCAATTCAATTCAAAATAATTATTGAATGAGTTCTCCCTGCCTGCCTAACCTGTATTTCCTTTAAACATGTAATTTGTACGAAAACATACGATAATTTTAATTGAAAGGAGGATCGTCTATACTTATTTTAAAACCGAATTTCTCGCAGTTTTATTTCAGTTTTTCTCCCCCAAGTAAAATATTAAAACAATTATATCGCGCCGTTTGATCTTGGAAAGGGGCCAAGGGGCTTGTTAGAATAAAATACGAGAACGATTTCGTCGGTTTTGTCGTAAATTGATTTATCTATAATGATAAATAAATCCATGATCCGTGACAACACCAGCTCTGTCCTTCAAAATATTCAACAAAACGAGGGCAAGGACAGTAATTTAGCCAAATAATTAATCACCATTCAGCAACACGCGGGTTTAATAAATGCGTTGATGTAGATTTTATTTAATGACTCCACGTTTCGAGAGTACTATTAACAGTCATTATACCGTTAATTAAATAGGATCATGGCTCAATATTAAAACATAAATACTCCCCGAATTATAAACACTTTTTACACACTGTGTGTGTTTTTGAGGATTTCATGAACGAGGTTTTCATGAACCCTAGGGATGCAGTTTTTTTAAATTATCTTTTTAAAAATTTTAAGTATATTTTATGAGGGCCGTGTCAATGCCTAAACCGTCGCAACCACCGGCGCCCCAAATGAATTTTAAAGAAATTAAAATCAATATCTAGGACTGTCAAAAAATATTTTCTGATAGACGGACAAAATTTAAGTGATGTATTCACAATAATTTAAATCAAGTAATATGATTAATATTTTTATTTGGTATTAATTCAGATTTACAAGTTAATATCATCACCGGAACAACAGAATTAAAACGTAACACTACTATCATATCTTCTGTGTAATGAATAATACTATAAAATTATATATAACTTTCAATATTTAACAATTTTTCTTTTGTTGGATAGAAAGTATGAGTGGAAAGTAAAATTAGAAAAGGAATACTTGAACATATGCCGTGTAACTTTTTGTACGATATATGGTTCCCACCTCAAAAGGATGATGTAAATAGGGACCCGGTGAAATAACTTTTGCCTCATTACGAAACTGCAGAGGTTCCGTACGGAAAGGTGATGAATAAAAATGAGTGTCACGAACAGCTCGAAATTGTTGAGCTGGGAATAACGTAAAAGTTGTCTGCCATCTCGATTATATAAAGGAAGCAAGTCCAGTCAGCAACTCGGGCCCTGAATACTGAACTCACATTCAGCCCGCCCACCAGAACTGAAAGGAGATCATTAAACTAGTCGATCGTACATTTCCGCTGATATCGTGGATTTTTTGGGGGGTTGTGTGATTTTTCTTTTTTTTTAATTCAAACTCGTTATAAAAGTTAAATAATTACTGATTGTTTGATCAATCCCGATCCAAAAATTTGCCATGGACTTTCAGTAAACATGGGAAGACAAATTAGGGTCACATTAGAGTAATGTTAATTGATAAATTAACAAATCTGAACTGTCAACCTTCAATAAATACGAATGCAACAGTTCATACTTAATTTCTAAAGATTATATTGTATTCAGTTGTTGTTTATTTGTACCATGTAAGATACTAATAATTATAGCTGTCTCATCAGTCAGTCAATTAATCATCATATCACTCAAATGCTACAAAACGCTTCAATGTAATTGAGGTTAGCACTACAAAACGGCAAATTGTAACCCTCTTGACAAAACAGACACGAGAGAGAGAGAGAGAGAGAGAGAGAGAGAGAGAGAGAGAGAGAATTATTTGTTAGTTAACAATCTTGCAAATTTAAGTCGTGAACTACCTCAATTACAACTAATGAGAAAAATAGAGGGAGGTTGAGTGAGTGAGTGAGTGAGTGAGTGAGTGAGTGAGTGAGTGAGTGAGTGAGTGAGTGAGTGAGAGAGAGAGAGAGAGAGAGAGAGAGAGAGAATTATTTGTTAGTTAACAATCTTGCAAATTTAAGTCGTGAACTACCTCAATTACAACTAATGAGAAAAATAGAGGGAGGTTGAGTGAGTGAGTGAGTGAGTGAGTGAGTGAGTGAGTGAGTGAGAGAGAGAGAGAGAGAGAGAGAGAGAGAGAGGAGAGAGAGAAAGAGAGAGAGAGGGAGGGAGACAGAGGGAGAGAGAGAGGAGAGAGAGAGAGACAGACAAACAGAGAGAGAGGGAGAGAGAGAGGGAGAGAGAGAGAGAGAGAGAGTGAGTGAGAGTGAGAGAGAGAGAGAGACAGAGAGCGAGAGAAAGAGCGACAGAGAGAGAGAGAGAGAGAAGTAAGTATAAGCGATTAAACTTCATCATTAGTTGTTGTATAATAATGTACGACCATTAAAATTTTAAAATTTAATTCATTTTATTCTTCCTCAACGAGAGCACAAGAGTACTTTTAGCAACTTAGCAACGTACCATAATAACAAATTAGAGAATTTGTCTCGTGGATGTTTTTTTCTTCATACCCAGCAAAATCTGAAATTTCTGTTGCAATCCTGGTTCAACATGAAACAAGTGTAAAATTTTAAATGATAGTGCAAGGAAAACTGGATGTAAAATTAGATATAAGATTAAACTTCCACAAATGGAAATTCCGCAGAAAGGAACTGGCTTTGATGTTGGGCCTCCGGCGAAAGCCTGGCTATAATATTTAAGCCAAATTCCACTTGTCTCTGACTCATTTGGCTTTATAAAGGATCCGACCGCGCGAACCCTCACATCCTAAGGAATAATTGAGATTCCCCGTGGAAAAGAAGGAGATAGGAATGTTTCAGCGATCTCTAGTGGAACTCAACAATTAATTCTCTTCGCTTCCTTCCATTTCCCATTCATGAGGACGGAATCTCTGCCTCTGGTACACAAAGGATCTTCTATGGCATGCAAAATCCCGAGCATTCCAAATGAAATTTATTCATTCCTTTCACTGTCCGTACAATTTAGTTATCCGAACAGTGGAATTTTCATCGTTTACACAGATGTTCACCTTAAATTAAAAGTTCGTTAAATATAAAGGGCCTCCTTGCCTTAATAACAGAAAAATTACACGCAAAAACACTATAATACGAAGTATCATTAATTAGAAATTTTAAGTACACCTGAAACGAGGCACGACAGACGGGAATTTATGAAGGGTGCTTATAGGTTTTTGAGAAAATTAACGGTTGGTGAAAAACTATAAGAAAGAAAAACGCATTTTACGAGAAGGGCAAGACTATTTGTCAGGGGTGATTTATTGGAGAAAAGCAAATGAGTAGATTGCGACTGACGGGAAATCACAATTATACCAATAACGGAGAACACTCACTCAAGACCCGGAGGCAGCAGCGAAGTTGGAAGGAGGTAAGGTGGCAAACAAAAAAATATCGCGTGTAGTAAAAAAGTAATCTGTGAAGTTGGCCGCTTTTCCCCTCCTCGACAATGGGGAAAACTTTGTTTTGAACTTAAAAGCATAAAAGTTTAATCTTCGGAGCTCACGCCGGTCAGAGCACCTTGGAAAGTTGGACCCACACAACTCCCGCTAGACAGATAAAAAAGAGATTAAAGCCTGTAATGGTCTAATGGTTGGGTGCATGAGCTAACATCTCACTCTAGGACTCTTATCACGTTTTGATTATAGTAAATTGACAAGTAAATGTATAAAATATAATTTTAAAAAAGCGCATATCTTATAATAATCTTAGTCAGAACAAATAAATAAATAAACCAAGTTATGTAAATGTTTTTANATATATATACGTTATATAACGATGGTTTAATTTGTGCTAATTATAATTACAAAAAGGAATGTGTTTTTCTTACATTTTATCGTTATTCGTGATCTGTTTTTCGATTTACTAGTTAATATGTTTCCCTATGCATTTAACGGCGAAATAAAGGAAATTACAATATACGTTTAACTAAATTGTAACTAATTTCGGACAACGAAAGGAATGAATAATGTCAGTTGGAATGCTCGCGATTTTGTCATAGAAGATGCTTTGTGTACCAGAAGCAGAGATTCCGTCCTCATGAAAGGGAAATGGAAGAAGCGAAGAGAATTAATTGTTGAGTTCCACTAGGGATCGCTAAAACATTCCTATCTCCTTCTTTTCCAAAAGGAATCTTAATTATTCCTTAAGATGTGAGGGTTCGCGCGGTCGAATCCTTTATAAAATCCAAATGAGTTAGAGAAAGGTGGAATTTGGCTTAAATATTGTAACCATGCTTTCGCCTGGGACTCCACATCAAAGCCAGCTTCTTTCTGCGGAATTTCCATTTGTGTAAGTTTAATCTTATGTCAAATGTTACATCCAGTTTTCTTGCCACTATCATTTAAAATTTTACTTTTGTTCCATGTTGAACAGTGAAATAAGTTAATCATTTTTTCAAAGTTAAACTTTAATTTACTAATGTAGTTTGCTAATGTAAAATTTACTGTAATAATGGAAATATTTCTGTAGTAGTGTTTATATTTTGAGAAAATCTATGTAATTAAGTTATTACCTCAATGATACAATGAGATACAAGGTACTCAATGATATAACAAAAGGTTTACACTTTTCCAAAATTTTTGCACAAGCTATTCTACTTTTTTAAAAAGTTGCTTAGCAAAGAGAGCCAGGATAACTTGATTACCCATCATTCCAGACTTAGAAAACATGTTTGTCGAAGTCTAGCTTACAAAGAATTTTGGCCATAACCATCACTCAGTTTTAAACATTTCTTGTGTTTCGTATGATATTGACTTCCAAGGCGTATGCAAAAATACCTATCTACAATATAACTAATATAACTTTAGTATATTTATCTTAATATATTATGTTTTCAGTTGGTTCTATTAACCAAAGTAATAACTTTAATTATTATGCAAAGTATGGTTAAGTTGAAAAATTATTGTCACGAGCGGTACTCGAATCCACGATCAGTAAGTCCTGTCACGATAGTTCTGAGGTACTGATCTGGAAGTCGTGGGTTCGAGTCCCGCTCGTGGTAATAATTTTTCAACTCAACTATACTTGAAATAACAATTCATATTTATCACCAAACAAATAAATCATTCTACCATCATTAAGCGAAAAATGTAGTGTTAAAAATTATTGTACTATAGAAATTATCTCGAAAATATTCTACACAGTTTTTCCATTCCTTTTTTTTTAATATCTGACGTTTTGAAAAACATTAATAATATTGTTTTATTAGGTATGACATAAAATATATCCCTGAGCACCTATTGATAAATTTAAAATTTCGACTGCGTGCTAATCAAAGAAAAAATCGTACAAATTAAATTGCTGCCATTGTTGATATTAATAATTCCTGATTATAAAAAAAAACATTATAAATAAACAAATTAAATATTAGTGGCGCAGGATCATTGATAATTAAATTGAAACTTCTAGGGAAAAATAAAATCTCCATATTATTTTGAATTAGAACGAAGTTGTGGTTTACCACAGAAAAGAAGCATTGCCGGCAAGGGACTGTTTTCAGCGACAGTAAATCCCCCAACGAAAATAAAAAGATGGATACACCGGTCTCGTTTTTTGCATGAACTCTTTTTGCAAAGTTGCCAGTAAGGGAATATAAAACTGAGAAGGAGACAAGGAATTGGGAAAGGGTATATTCAAATTCAGGGCCGTTTTATTCACATCCTTCGTTCTGAATTTGAAGATAAAGCTCATAATTGAAGGAGTAATTATTTTTTCCTGTAGTACATCAGATTCATAAAGAGTTAACGTTGTATACAGCGCAAAAGACAAAAGCAGATAACCTTGGCAACACCATCACATCTTACTTAAACAATAAATGATATTTTTAGCGTACCTGTTATATCAAAATGTGGCCAATATTCCGCGTTTTCGTTTAAGCCAGAATGATACAATGAGATGGCTAAGAATGGTTTTTAATTTTTATTACCTACTACGACTAGATGAAGAAACACGATAAGTTTCGATGCCGAAACACCAGTGGACATTTTTGCCCCTCTTACATCGAATCACAACATTGAATCTATCTTCGAACGAACAAACAGATGTTTGCGTAAGTTACAAAGAGACATTTGATACTACAGTTTTAAGTATTTCATTTAAATGCGTAATTACTAACCAATATTATGTTGGAAGGCACACAAATTTATGGCTAGCATCCCTGGTAGATAGCAGAAAAACGATAATATACTATTTCTAAAGTCGAAGCACAAATTTTAATTAATCTTTCTATAATAAGATGTTACTATGAATTGACGACATATAACTATATAAAATAATTATTAGATATCTGATCTGAAATTCTGAAATATCTTTTTTCCAAATGTGTGAAATATGTTGATTTTCAATTGAATCACTACACAAAAAACTTACTCTTCTTGTGATGTTTTTTAAAAGCTAGACAAGAGGAAGGAAAATCTGTCGTTGCTGTGTCAATATGTATGATTCGCTCGCCCTCAAATGAAAAGTAATTACAATTATAAAATGCAAAAGATTATTGTAATTTTCACTTTCAAGGAGAATTGTGGTAGATTTAAATGGTAGCCCTATCTCCCGCTCATTAAGGGCAACCCTAATAATAAATAGATTCGAAGGAAACCGAAAACGAGTTTCTAATTTACATTTAAATGTATTTGTTTTCCCGGATTGCCTTAATTTGTCTTAATTAAAAATTAAATGTTTCATCCAAATGAAAACTTAGAAGAGAAAAAACTCAATGAATTATTACGATTTATGTCGGCCAAAAGAAATTAGCATAAATGTAAAATTACGATGAATTCGTAAAGAAAAGCAAGGATAGAGCCTAGCGTGTTAGCGGTTTCCCTGACCTTTAGTTTTATGCTCTGTAAGTCAATCATTTTGATTGGTACCTTGAACTCTTCAACAAATGCAAATTGGAATAATAACTCTAAAGAACAAAACCCAGAGATTCGCTATTGAATAATTTTAGGTCTTAAATGGTAAATAATCAGGGATTATTAATAGATAGTGGGACGTTGTCGAATGAAAATTAGTAGACTGAAAAATTAGTAGTAGAAGAAAAACACTATCGTCTATTAATTCCTGAATAAACTTTATCTTTACGTTTATTCTATAAAATGAAGGAAATGTCGTTGTATCGCATCAAACTATAGTAAAACATGATATAACTACACTAAAACTAAAATTATTTACGTTTACAAATTATATAGCACAAATTATTAGTAGTTACTTCTCTCAGATTACCCCCATCATAAACACAACAACACCAATTATGTAATATAAGAACAACAATAATAAGAACGAAAGACTCATAAAAAATAGTCAGCAATGAACGTGAAATTTAATCTAAATACAATTTAAAATTAAAGAAATAAAAATTTCCAGACCTTAAATACAACGGCAACACTCAATGATGACCTCATTCCACTGTCAACTCATCAGACATTATGTATGAAACCATAAGTTTCATATTGTAAGTAAATATAAAGAAAGTAATGCAAAACATATCTGTTAATCATTTAAATTATTAATTCACATAATTTAATTAATTAAATATTAATATTCAAACTCCTGATGAAGGGGATATATTCCTCAAAGCTTGACGAAGGAACTGAATATTTTCCTTTTCTTTCTAATTGACCTGATCCTTGCCTTAATTTTGGTGGCTAACAGTGACGAAAAATAAACACGTGTTATTTCGCATATGAAAATAACGCGAACAACTATTAACATTTATTCATTTACGAGGCTGAAACAAAGGTAGTTGTGCCTTAAAAAATATTAGTATTTTCTCTCGAATATTTTGTAGAAAACAGAATCCGACCTGTTTTGGATTAGCAACCAATCAGAGAATGGTGGGGAAATGTGAAGGTGTTTTGCACTTCGAGCTCATTCCGGATGGCAAGGTTACTGAATATTGTCTCTGAAGTTTCTAACTCAACAGCTCGATGGAGAATTGCCTCAACTCTGATATCTATCTGGCTATCGGCCACATTATCATTAAATTCAAATATTCCAAAATATGAGATAAAATGGCAAAGTTCTCATAAGCTGTTTATACTAATTTTAGATTAAGACTATTTTTTGCGAGAGAACATAATATGTAACAGTAGTCCGCAATAAACAAACAGCTTTTATTTCCTAATAAGTGGGTTGAATTATTGGTGGCAAATATGTATGATTGGAACATACAGTCATACTTTTGGGACCATCAAAAAAACAACACCTAATTTTTTATAAATGTATCTCGTTATTGCCAAATTATGTATTAGCAATTGTTTATTTCTATATACCCCCTTACAATTTAAGCCATTTACAAATCATTGGTAGCAGTCGGAAAAATCAATTTACTAAAATTGTGTATACACATTAATCTTATTTTCTTGAAAAAGGGAAAATGTCATTAAGAGCGAAGAAATCTCGTTGAAATGAGGGGGAATGCTCGAGATAGTGATATATACGTTGAGAGAAAGAGATTTTTGATGTAGACAAATAACGAAAGACAAGAAAAATTGACGAAATACATTTTAATTGAAAATATCCAAGACATACCATTCTCAGAAAGGTGAAATGTGTGTACAATTGTTCTACTATTTTATTCAAAATTTAGTTGTAAGTACTACGCGTTCAATTGAGAGGAAATCGCGAGGCCATTGGCGTTTTAGATTCTTAGGAGAATGGCGGAAAGGATACTAGAATTTAGCGTACAAAATTTGTTGCTAGCATGAACAGAATCGGCGAAGGGTGAAGTTACTTGACGGATTTGGTTTTGTAGGGTACAATCCTCACTTTTGTGAACCATTTGTCTAAACATGAGAGTTGGTCCTCGAAGTTTCCGAAGACTTCTGGGTGAATAAAAGTATAGTCTAAGCCCTAAGGAATTGTACTGCAAATAAATGCAATTGTCTTGCACAATATAATAATTATGTTGTCACATCGTTAGGAAATGTATTCTTAAAATTTAAACGAAGTGCTGGTGAAATGGAAGATCGGTTTTTGGCGCCAACCAAAGAAGCATTCAAGTCATATTTAAATGTTCTATTATTTCTGCACTATATTTTTAACATATCAACGTAATAACCCTATAACTTTTTTTTTTAATTTGTTGCTAAAATATAAATTAGTATTGTCACCAACCCAATAAACTAAAATCTAAATCATATTTTAAAATATACATATGACGTATCTTTTAAATACAGCTATATTTTTTTAACCTCATCGACAAAATTACATGGCGAGGAATAGCCAGAAGAAGTAGTAAGAATGAAAATACCAAAAAATCTTAAAACCCCTTTTTTTCACAGAATCTCATCGTTGAAACTGTTTGAGGGGAGATACGAGGGTAAACGCATTTAGCTACTTTTATCCAGAACACGCTCTCCGCGAGAGGGTGGGAAGAGAAGGTTTTACTGACTGGACTGTGCGACTGACTGAGAAACACAATTATCTGACCTCCCTTGTGCACCCATCGGTCGTCCCCTTACTTTCAATTTAATCCGGAAAAGTCCTCTTCTTCAGCTAAGTATGTTACTCTTCCGTTAATCAACCGGTTCCCCCCTAGTTCTTCAGGCCTTTCTGACCCCGGTCCGCATTCTTCTAATTCGCCTCTAACATTTAAAATCGATTAATTAATAAAAAGAACTTTTTATCTGGTGAGTTTGACTATTTTTGTTGGAATTTTTACCGAGAACTTAGAAAGAAATGGGGCTGAGTACGCAGAGGGAGTTGCTGCTTGAGATGCAGGGAATGCTGTAAAATGTAGGTAAAATGCTTCTCGGTATGTAAATTATCGGAAGCCGTAAACTACAGATTCGCAAATCCGCAGATTGATGCAAAATATTACTTCGACATACTCACTCGGTCATCAATACACTTCTACATTTGTATTTTGTTAAAATTTAAAACGTATGTAAATTGTACATAACATTTTCTAGTATTTTCCACGGATATGTGAAAATACAATCGGTTATTACTAAAAGGGACGGACTTGGCCGTGAACCGCGCGGGAGGTGTATACGGCGAATGTTGTTTTCTGCTGTTGATGAGTGTCTTTATCACTCGAATGGGTGGAAAAGTACCGGAAGCAATAGTTAGAGACAACACGAATATGGAGAGCAATCCTTCGTTACCGGCAGCACCAATTTGGAGCTCTGTGAAAGAGACAAGGTTGCTCCCCCTCAGGTACAGGGTGATAAAGACGAGGGATTCACCCTGGTTAAAACTTAAAAGCAAAAGAGGTAAAAGAGGAGTGCAATCCAGGTTTGAGCACAATAAGGATCGCTACAAGTCTCAAAAGGTTGGGTCCACGTCCACGTTTCAACCTGCCTTCAGGGACAGGTTCAAACAAAGACGAAACCCCCAGGTACACATGAGACCTCTCAGAGTGTCACAAATCAATATGCAGCACAGCAAGGTTGCCACGGCCGAAATCGGTAGGGACATGACTGTGCTACAAACGTTGATTTATCTGATACAGGAACCCTATACCTATAGGGGCCAAGTAATCGGTTTAAAAAATCAAAATTTTGAACGGTTTCAGGATCTAAGGCATGACAGGCCGAGAGCTTGCATTGTGGCCCATAGGGAATTAAAACCAATCCCTACAACTAGGTTTTGTTCCAGGGACATCATAACTATATCAATTGATTTTAGGAGAAGGGGGAGCCACACAACTTTGTATTTGGCAAATGCATATTTACCCCATGATGAGGACTGTCCAACTGAGGCAGTAAAGGAATTTATATCATATTCCGACGATAATAATATAGGTCTTATTCTGGGCTGTGATGTCAACGCACACAACCTAGCTTGGGGTAGCACTATGGTATTTCATTCTTGGAAGCTGTACTAAGCAGAAATTTATACATCATGAATGCAGGCAGCACTCCCACTTTCATAACAAAAAATAGAAGGGAAGTATTGGATGTATCACTAGCCTCTCTGCCAATTGCTAATTGAGTAACGGAGTGGAAGGTGACACCAGGTAAGATCTCCTCAGGTCATTGTATCATTGATTTCAAAATCTCAGGAGAAGTCAACAAAATAAGGTTTAGGAATCCTAAACTAACAAATTGGGAAACACATACTAATATTATTAACAATATCACAGGTTGCATACCTACTCCTTCTAATGTTACATAGCTGGAGCAGGGTGCTAATAACATTATACAGGTCATAAACTCTGCATATGTAGAAGCGTGTCCTGAAAAAATACTACGCCAGAACCGACATCACTGGTGGAATAAAGATCTGGCTAGTTTAAGGAAAAGGGTCAAAGCATTACACAAAAAAGCCCTGCAGTGGAACTCTGAACCATACTGGAGGGATTTTATCTCCACGAAGAAAGAGTATAAAAAAGAGTTAAGGAAAACCAAGCGTAAAGCTTGGAGGAACTTTTGCTTGGAAACAGAAACAATTAAGGAAAGTTCTCGTATTTATAAATTTCTGGAAAAGGATTATATTAATCCGTTAGGTTTATTACAGGATGATAATGGGGTGTACACTACATCCTCCAAAGAGACCCTGAACCTGATGGCAAGAATTCATTTCCCCAGGTCAGACTCTTCTACTATCCCAGCTGAGGTTGAACTACCAACACCAAACTGGAATAAGGCTAATGAGGTAATTTCCTGGAAGGCCTATAAATGGGCGGCACATTCCTTCAAGAAATAACGGCAGCCGGGGTGGATAGAATATTCCCTGCCCTCCTTCAACAGGATACACCGAGTCTATCTAGAACAGTGTGGGATCTCCTAAGGAGTAGTCTGGCATTGGGACATATACCAAAATGCTGGAAGGAAATAAGGGTAATTTTCTTACCCAAACCAGGTAAGGTCTCATATCAATTACCTAAATCGTATAGACGTATAAGTATATCTTCTATTTTCATAAAAATTATAGACAAAATTTTAGATAGATATATTAGGCATGATTGTGGAATTAATACAATGATACATCCCAATCAGCATGCCTACTTACCAGGAAAATCAGTGGAAACTGCCTTGCACTCACTAATAGGCAGGATCGAGAAATCAATATTTAATAATGAATATACACTAGGTTGCTTCTTCGATATCCAAGGGGCGTTTGATAATGCTGATACTTCTTGCATTACATCAGCATTAGATAATTACAATGTCGACCATCACCTTACTAGATGGGTGAAGACCTACTTGGAAGGGAGGATGGTCAATATGTGCTTAGGTCGTAGCACTCTTAGAATTAATGTAAAAGGAGGCTGTCCACAGGGAGGCTGTTTGTCACCTCTTTTATGGCTAATTACAGTAAACAGTTTAATAGAACTTCTGAATAATTCAGGCTTCTACAGTCAATTATTTTCAGATGATGGTACTATAATGCTCACAGGTAGGGATCCCCTGACACTTTCACTACTGATGGAAAACGCCACGGGATTACTTTATGGGTGGTGTTGTGACAACGGTTATCAATTAATCCTGATAAACTATAATTGATAATGTTTAGTAGGAGGAGAACATTAGGTAATTTTAAAAACCCTAAATGTCAGGGCATAGAATTAAAGTTAGCGGATTCAATCCAATTCCTTGGTTTGACACTTGACAGGAAATTTGATTGGAAAGGTCATATTAATAACATATACAGGAAAGGCACCATATCAATGGTACAATGTAGGAGGATTTTCGGTAAAACATGGGGCATCAAACCATGGGTAGCCAAATGGCTATATACTGCAATTATTCTACCTAGATTCTTTTTCGCAACTTTAGTGTGGTGGAAAGGTCTAGAAAATAAAGGGAATAGTAATAAATTAAGGTCATTTCAAAGACTAGGTTGTTTGATGATGACAGGAGCATTTTCAACTACACCCACCCTAGCTCTNTTAGCACATAATCCGCTAATCTTGAAAACTATTTTTTTTTTTTTTATTAAAATAATATACATATGTATCTATTATAACATTACGAAACATTATTATTTATGCCGTAGGTCAAACTGTCTAATTATAATATTCGTTGCCTCACTATTACTACAATTTATCTAGTAGGTTTCGTGGTCCGATTGACCAAGTAAATTCTTTTCAATTAATTAATCTTTAATTAAGGTTTTGGTCGAGATAAAAAAAGTCACTGTCACGAGCGGGATTCGAACCCATGACCTCCGGCTAAATACGCCTCTGCTCTACCACTTGAGCTACCGTGACTTCGATCCACTCGGACACCGACTTCCCATCTCAACCACACCTTTTGAATTTTCCCTCTTTTTTGATTTTTTTTTTTTTTATATATAACAACAATTTTATAATGTGAGTAAACGTAAACTTGAAAATGACTGCAGCCAACTAAACTTTTTCAAATGTTTAGAGTTTTTTTAATAGTATTTCATTGTTTTATAAGAGGATTATAGATAATTAATTAGGAAGTTTTACAGTGTATAAAAGAAATGTATGAACTAGCTTCTATGCTCATTATTGTGAGAATAGCCTCATTGAGATTTTGGTGCTGATTCCTTTCACTAAAAGCTGGTCTCAACTCCTGAACAAACAAACGAAAACCAGTTGGAGTAAGGTGTGCTAAACTCGCTTGAAGTGGAAGAGTTACAATTGTTAACCGCATCCTTTAGGTGGTCGTTATACAGCTACATTTCTGGTTTACCGCTCTGTAACGTCGAAATCTCCTAGCCGGAATTTCGAAAACCGCCTATAACCGACCAACCTACGTCCACTGTGCATTCTCGAAATGCCAAATTAAAGTTTTGACACGGCTCGGCGTTGTTAAGCACACGTTCGACCTGAGAAATAACGTAAAGAAAATTTTTGATTCTGACATTCAAAATTGTTACAATTTTTGTCATAAAATTATTATAGCAATAAAACACATAAAGAAATGTAAAAATATAAAACAATGTTGCCGTGTACGTTACTATCAAATTTTAAGGAAACTGAATAAAACAGTACAAAATATTACTACTGCATATTTTTATGTAGAATCACTTGGTAGAGATTAGACTAACAAATCTCACCGAATAGATAGAATAGCAAGAATTATTGGTTTTCGAAGACAAATGTAGTAGTTTAAAGAAGGGTGAAAGAAACCGACATCGTTACACTGGGCCATAAAACAAATGGAAATTAATGCCCAACCCTTTATATAAAATGTAATAGTGAGATATAAACGGAATTCCATTACGACAAAACGTGAGAACTGTGCCAGTAACGCCCATGGTATAACGGAAAATAAAATAGTGTTATGTATTTGAAGACTACTGCTAGAGGTAGTCATAAAAAAGATAAGGGGACCACGTGCTAATACTGATTTATCCCGAGGGTGCCCTGCCGCATTATAGCTTATTGTACTCAGATACACATAACTGCTGACTTGAGATGGACTATAATGTGAATGGGAGGATATTGCCAACAGAGCCGTTTCCTCGGCATAACTGCCTCGGGGCAGAAAGACGAATGGCAGTCTTCGGTTTTGTGTCCCCCCTCCCTCTAGAAAAGCCGAATAAACTTTTCTCTTTGATGAGAAATTGAAATTATAAATTTCACCAGGTTTAAAAACTTACTCGAATTTCTAGAATGATTGTCAGAGAACAAAGGAAAAGCAGAAGAGAACATTTATCCAGCCAAGAATGTTTAGAAACTTTAAAATTGCCATTAGAAGTTTATAATGAACTTGTAATAGCTTATATTACTCATATCGCACTACAACTTGAGCCTCCTGCCGTCCTAGCTCTTCTAATAGAACAACTTAATTTAACTTGGCTGCAAACTATGGCCTAGGCTTGCAACAAACTTCCTGTTGTATCAACTGAGAGTAAATAATGTTACGTCTGTTTTTGGCATATGAAGGAAAGGAAATATTCTCACATTTTAAATTCGAAATGAAGAAAAAGACTCCGCTCCCATAAAATCACATTTTTAAGTAAAAATCTTGAAAAATAAATATATATTAATTTATTTTAATTAATTTATAATTTTTATGTAATGTGTGATTGAAATGAAAAATTAGGTCAAGAGTTAGACTTGAGCCCAAGACCTTCGACTAGATACGCCGGCGCTCTAACCACATGAGTTACCGTGACTTCAGTCCCCCGGGACACCAACTCATCACCTCAACCTACAACTTTTCAAATGTCAAATTTGATTTATAATTTTTGTGTAAAGTGTGGTTGAGATGAAAAGCCGAAGGTCATAGGTTCGAGTCCTAAGATTGACACTAATTGTTCATCTCAATCACACATTTCATAAAAATGATATATCAATTTAAATAATCAATTTGGTTAACTAGGACGAACTAAAAGAAAACTATAGCTCATTATTTCAGTGCATACCGCATAGGTTATAAGTTTAATTTTATAAAAATTGACTAAAGTGATAAGGCTCTTTTGTCCTTTGTTTTAATAAAAATATTTGCTATATTTTCCAAGTCGGCCTACTTAGAATTAAAGTTTTAAAGTAATTTTATATATCGACATTTTACCTTTACGAATTAACGAGGCTGTCTGAAAAAGAGGAAGATCTTATTTTAGATACATCCGGTTCCAAAGGATGACTGTCAGATAAGAAACGTCCGTGATAAATGTATTGGGATGTAAGCTTCAACAAATCGACATGTAATTTCGCAAGAATAAAAAGAAGACTTGGAAGATAAGTTCGGCTACTACTTGAATCCCCATCAATTTCAACTTTTAAAACTTATATTTTTCCTATACACGTATCGTTACAAAAGGATGATTTTTCTGACATTTAGCTTTTTTTACATGTTCTTTTCAATATATGAAAATACTATGAACTTTCATTTTAATGTAATTATGTGAGAAAACTTCTTAATCGTATTATTATTCTCTTATTATTATTTATTACTTAATATTATTAAATATTAGTCTCTTCAATATTTCGTACTACCTCTGATGTAAATTGTTATTAATAAAGTAAATGTATATAATAATATGGTGTAGATACGAAGTTTTGTCATACGCTAGGAATTTTAAATTTAAAAATATATAAAGAAAGTTTTCAACTTGGCACCAAACAGTTTGCCAAGAATCTTAGCTAGTGAACATGAGAAATCGTATATTTGGGTTTCAAGAATTTCAGGGTCTCTGCTATACGTTAAAGATCAATAATACTGAACGCTTATATACAACACAAAAATGCTCGTAACAATTTACTCACTTGGATAAAAGTTGGTTTCAGAAACCGACTTAAGCAAAAATAAATAAAAAGGAAGTCACAAATTTACCTATTTTATAAACAGGCCGAACTTAATTTTTAAAAAAAAATGTTTTGGTGAAAACTACAGTTTAAATTTATTAGCACTACATTAATGGTTCGAGGAGGACTGTTAGGATTAAATTATGACATAAGTAGAGCAAAGAGTAGATGAAAGAAAAATTTGTCTTTATGTAATAAAGCAGAAGTTGAGGCGTTTTCATTTTATTTGAACGTGTCCGGTTTTAAGTAGTTTTCGGCTGGATTGGTTTGGTAAAATGACAATTGAAAAAGAAGTGTTTCTGAAATACAGGGAGTCCTTTTTAGATGGCCCGGTGGAATTTCTCTTGAACCAATAACTCGATCAAACAAAAAAAAAGGTGTTTAATATTTTTTAGTCTAGTTCCAAATTGTACAAAGTATATAGGGTATCTCAGGCTCAGTTCAACTTCGAAATTTCAATTCGACCCTATACATCCCGACATACAGAACACCCTGTATTTAAACGTCAAAAGTACATAATATAATAACGTTGTAGAAATTTAATTATATGTAAATAGATTATCAATTAATTAATTATCTATTAATGTTTTGTGATTATTTGATTGTTAGAAATTAGTTTATGGAAAAAGAAAAACGTATTTAGGTTTAATTGTTTTATCAACTGAATTGCTGATTGTTTAAATTATATAAGCAAAAAGTTTAATTATTTAAATATAAATACATATCATTTAGTGTGGGTCAAGAAATGAAATTTTTTAATTTGCTAATTAATCTTTGAAGAAATGAAGGGAAATTTATATTTTAATTGTGATCAAGGCCTATTCTCAGATGACGGGCTAAATGACCAAGCTTAAGTGAATCGTGTTATTATAACTATGTGTAAAATATGTAAAGTTTTAAAAATAAACACTGTAAATTAAGAAACGTAGGGCCAATTCAGAAAAGCCGCAGGCATCAGGTGCTTATTGCCGTGAAACTTTTACTTTCTCAGATTACATCAACTCCATTATCGAGTTACTGGCTAAGAAATTGACGTTTCTCCAGGGTTAATAACGTTTTCATCATTCTTTTTACGTTTTCTTCTCCTACTTCTTTCCTTTTTAGTACTTTTTTGCCCCTAACCAAGAGCAAAAGAACGGAGAGCTTAAAGCTCTCGACCTAATACCGAGAGATACCTCGTATAAAATAAACGTTACTTATCTCCCTGGGGGCTCTTTTGTAGTTATTACCCTTGTAATTGGTCCCGCTCATTTTTTCTTGTCTTTTTTTTATATTTTTTTATTTCCACTTTTTCCTAGTTAACTACAATTCCTATTACATACTGAAACTACCATGTTTTATTCCAAACATCATACTATTATACCCGGTAAGAAAAAATACACACTAAATCTTATTATCTTAAATCCGAATCTTAAATTACATCTTGGAAAATATGTCATGTTCTATTATGTATGTATGTAATATGTAAATGTAATGCACTCGAACTGGAAATAATACAGGTGTTTCTTATACGTTTAGTGTATAGATCGTGAGTAGGGCATGCTTGAGGTGATTATTCAATCTTCTTCAGGGCTCTCTCTTAGTTATTATAGCTCTTGCTGTTGCTGTATTTGTTAGAATAAAACCATGCTGATTGCCGTAAATTATATCCCTAAATACACTCTTTATGTGCGTTTTCGTACAAAGGACCGATGCGACATAAGAATGAATTGGATAAATAAATTATTCAAAAATCACCAAAGAAAGGAAAACCGAGAAAATGCCGCAACTGCAATAAACGCAAACAGCGTCTAAAAAAACTTTTTATGATTAAATTTAAAGTGAAATTAGCCTACGTCCCTTTAAAGCTTTTATGGTCGTACTTGCTGCATACACTTATAAATTTATATTTCTCCCAACAACTCACCAGGTTTATGTATAGACAAATCAACTTGGAAACATCTACTTTACTGTTTTCTGTTCTTATACCTAGCTATAAAAAGAGCGGTGTAAAAATATACATTTACGATCTGGTCCTTTCCTCCACGTGTTGACTTAAATTAATTGTTTATCACTCGAGTTTTATGGCCCGTAAAAAAAGAAGAGAAAATCGAGATGATCGCTTTTCTTCCGTTGCTTGTAAAACATTTCTTATTTCTGAATGAACAAAAAGAAGATGTAAAAAGAAAAACATTACACAACATTTTTCCTTTGGAGATTTTATTCAGCTCGAATAATCTACAAAAAAAGGAGCACATCCCTTCTCAGTGGACACATCCTTTAACAACGTTTAATGGCGAAAGTAAAGGAAGGAAAGTAATTAATTGATGAGAGGGCGTGCCGTGGAAAGCGGCAACGCGATTTATACACGTCCTCTGTTAACTTAAAATTAGTTTTAAAGTCACGTCTCTCCACAAACATTTGCTAATTCGCCGTTAAATGTAACATAAACAAAGCGGAAATTCTAGGTATACATTATCGAAGACAAACGTATATTTCATTGTTAACTAGATTACAAGAAATATGATAATATTTAAATAGTGTAATAAGAATAGAAGAAAGAAATATATTGCTTTAAAAACGAAATTTTAATACCGACGGTTCTACACTGCTTGATTTCTATAAGCCTATACACTGACTTTGACAAAGGGGAATTTGTTCGTAAAATCCTCCTTTGACCAGATAATAAGATTCCAACTTAATTCCACCCGAGGTTTACAGAAAATAGGCCACTTAATGAAATAAATTAAGAAAGAAATGGATTTAAGAAAGCTAACAATGGAAAAGGGCTTCTTCTTTCTCTGCTTTCATTTGATTTCGACACAACGGTGTATGGGCTGAGAGAGGATCTCTCCGCATTGTTATAAGATACCAGGATCTGACAAGATCCATTTCAAGGAAACTGAATTTTGCTGTGCAGTTACTATACTGCTTGAAACCAGTTTGTATTTGTTGTCAAACAATGGGGTTCATATAATAGTACAAATATTCTACATATTTGCTCCAAGAAGATGCTGGGGTCTTCAATATATATTTTTTTCAAAGTGGTCCTATATGTATATGTTACAAAAATCACCTCTTCTTAACTAAAATATGCTAAAACCTACTAAAAACTTGCACCAATTTATACGTATACATGAATGATTGGTAAATTGTAAAAACATTAACAATCTACGAAAATATCAATTTGATTTTTCATTTATTTAATATTTTTCCTCCGAAAGAACCAAGTGGAAATACTATTAAAGTGCATATGTCTGAGAATGGTGCAAAACGGAAAATTATTACAGTAAGTGACAGGTTTATATCAGATATTTCAAGAAATTTTCTTCTCCACTTGAAATACCTAAAGGCATCCTCTGTAAGGAAACGAGTTAATCACCGCTGAATGCTAAAAGCAAAGCCAGCAACTAAATTTATATGAGAAAACAAACAAACTGTCGATTGTTAGGGCTGCAATTGAAAATTCCAATTTTATATAAAGGGGTCGTTTATTCTTGAGAACGCTGTGTTGGCAGGCTGAAGAGAGTTTCCGAAGGCATTAGAAAATGAAATATCCCCGTAATTAGGGGTTCGGAAATGAGGTCTCTGAGAGAAATACACTGCGGAGGGCTAGAGAGCATTAGTGAGTTAAAGAGCCATCTAATGGTAATATAAATTAGAGTGGATCAACTTTAAGCACCCTCCCCGACGGGCGAAAAAAACAGACAAGCTTAAATCAAAGTTTTTTGTTACTTCAGCGAAGAATCTACTTATTTAATATTATTAAGAAAGTTAATCTTGTGTGTAAATTGCTTTAAATGACTTACACTTATATGGTAAAAATAAATAATATTAAACACAATATAAATTATCTTCCTTTAAATAATATAGTTGTCTACTCCAATACTTTTTTTTTATTTATATAAGATAATATTTAGGTTTACAACTACAAAAGCTTCTTTTGTATTTTTCTAATTTCCCAGATACTACGAAAAACTCTCCTTCTAATACTTTAAGGCAAGATAATCAGGAATGAAAATAAAATTATTATAATATTTATAAAACAATAATTTCTGTGGATTTTGATAAAATGAAAATTCCTTATTCAAATTTAGAAAATATAATTATTCCGAAATCGTGAGATGCGGTCTGGTGTGATGTAGGTTTCAGAAAAACATTTTCTTTATCGTGCCAACGTTTCGATCTTTATTGAGATCATCTTCAGGGCCTGGGATTTACAAACATTGTTTACATTTAAGAAATACATGTAGGATGTGGAAAAAGTGAATTTATACAATGCAAAATCTATTTTTTATTATAATCAATCAAAGTATTTCTACTCACTAAAAGTGTTTGTCTTCTGTGTAATTATGCCATTCTTTCGTGTCGTGTTGAGAGTGCCAGTGCGATATTGCTGTTTTATGTTTATATACGTTGGATATTAGAGGGGTGGGGAAGACCCTATATAATCCTGAAAGGATAATCTTGCCGAACCAGTACCAACGTTTTTTCCCTTCGTCGGCTCTTTTCACCTCAAAGAAGCCGACACCTTATAGAAAAATGTCTTTTCTATACCGACTTCCTTCCCCACTCCTCCAAAATCCAACGTATATAAACATAAAATAGCAATATCGCTGTTTACGCCGTAAGGATTACTCGGGATAAGATTTCGAAAAACCCCAGCCATGTTTCCGGCCTCGTCGTCGGCCAGATCGAGGCTTGAATTTGTTGTGTTGTCGTCTTGAGCAATTGTAATTTTATATAAGTCGTGATCCAGCTTAAAGTTTATTTTATTTCGTTTATTGTCTTCATTTTATGAATTTATCGTCGTCATCGCTCCGGTTGGTGAAGTTCCTGAGACATCTGCGTGGTGAAGGTCCCCGTCCCGACATTTCCTGTCTTTTCCGACCATTTTCCTCCT